>NW_025335587.1:14470715-14554566 GCF_004798865.1 Varanus komodoensis
TCATCAGCCTTAGCCTTGCGAAGAATCCTTCTGCAACGGGCCTCCTCCTCCTATACCCTTTTGTCTATTTGCCCCAGTACCCATTTCCTACGGAGGTTCCTCTTTCATCTAATCCCTCTAACCACCTCCTTTTGCATCCATGGCGGCACTCTCCTCCATCTCCCCACCTTACTGACTAGAGGTATCGTCAAGGCTTGTGCCTCCAAAACCTCCCTTTTGAGTGCTATCCACCCCTCCTCAACTTGCTTACCTTCCAGTAACCTATCCCAGGAGGCTTTCCCCAGTCTGGCCTTCAGTTGGCCAAAGTTGACCCTCTTGAAGTCCAGCTTCTAGTGCTCGACCTGCTGCACGTCCCCAGTCCCCGATCTCAAAGCAAAGGATGGAGTGATCACTCACATCCAGAGCTCCCCTAATCTGTACTTCATCTATCAGCTCCTCCCTATTGGTCAAGACCAAATCAAGGATGTCCCCCCCCCCCCGTCACCTCTCAGACCCCTCTGTGTGAAAAACCCTCCCTCTATAGCTTGTAGGAAGTGACGTGACGTGGCTGTCACCACTGAGTGAGTCTCCCAATAATATCTGGGAGACTGAAATCTCCCATAATTACTGTGTCTCTCCTGTGAGATATCCTTAGAATCTGGCCTGTCAGGACATCATCCAGGGTCTCAAGTTGACCTGGAGGGCGATAACATACCCCCATAACATATCTGAATGTGTTAGCTCACAATTTTAAATTTGTTGTACTCTGTTTCTTTATATTTTTGGATGTTGATGTTAATGCCCCTTTTTGGAGATTTTAAAAAGTGTTGTTTTAATTCTTTTGTGAGCCTCTCAGAGCTTCCAGCTGTGGGCTAATGCAGCAGCATATGAATTGAAATAATCAATCAATCAATAAATAGAAAAATCCTCAAGAAGCGTGGTGAGCAGCCATTGCAATGGCCACGCCACACTCCTGCTATTAAATGCTCACACATCTGAATTTAGAAAATGGAGAGTTTCCCAAGAGGGAATGCCATGGTGTCGTTTATTAATAAATTTATATCCCACCTGATTAGCCTTCCAAACTGACTAATAAGGGGGGGAAAAAACCAATAAAATACATCTAAGCTGAGAATTAGAGCCCTTTCCTGGCATTCATAGAATCATAGAGGAGTTGGAAGGGGCCAAGAAGGCCATCGAGTCAAACCCGCTGCTGTTGCAGGACACCAAGTCACACCATCCCACTCAAGTGGCTGTCCAGGTTCTTTTTGAATGCCTCCAGTGTGGGAGCACCCCCCCACCTCTCCAGGCAGCTGGTCCCACTGTCACATTGCTCTGACAGTGAGGAAGCTTTTCCTGATGTTCAGCCTGAATCTGGGTTGTTGCAGCTTGAACTGATTATTCTGTGTCCTACAGTCTGGTATCAGCAGAAGAGATCTTGACCGTCCTCTTTGTGGCAGCCTGTGTGGTACTTATGGAGGGATCTCATGTCCCCCCCCCCTCAATCTTCTCTTCTCAAGGCTGAACATGCCCAGTTCCCTCAGTCTCTCCTCATAGGGAGCCTTGTGGCTAATGGGGTGGGCTAAAAATCTAATAAATAATAATTCTAGTCCTCATGGAGGAGTGAGGAATTTTTCAGTGCTATTGGTCCTTCTTTCATGGACCCTGTCTGATCTTGTCAACCTCCATGGATCAGAGAAGGTCCAAAGTGGAGAGTTGGTTCTACATGCATAGCTTCCCCACTCCATGCATGGCACCTGCGCAAGTAGATCTCTTGATAGTTCAACCATATGGATTCAGACAACAGTGAGGCAGTGCAAAGGGGATAGTGAATCACTCCGCAGCCTGACACAACCTTCATGAGGACTAGAACCTTCACAAGAGCTCACAGCCTACCCAGGGTCCAGAGCATTTAAAGAACCAAGCCATGCTCCAACTAGAACAAAATATAAAATAGAATCAACACCACAAACAAAATGTCTTCAAATGATATAACCAGAACCTTCCCAAGTCCTTTGGAAAAAATAAAACATAACTTTCCAGTTTCATCTGGATTCAAGCATGGCTATCCACTGCTGCCTCTGAAAAGTATTTTGGAATTCCTCACAATACAGCTGTCAAACGATTTACAGAAATCTATGGGAGTGCCGGAGGGGAACAAAGTGAGCATACAGCTCTTGACCAACAAGAGCAAGAAAAGTTTCTCCCTTCCCTTCCCATCCCATCCAGTCCCATCCCATCTCTGGCAATTTCTTGTTTTGGCTGATGAATTCAGCTGGATTTTTAAAATTTACTCTTCTAAGTTAAAGTGAGCTTCCTTGGCCATAATTTTGGAGGAAGGCTGAGTCAAAACATCATAAATAAAACATAGACTATAAAAACCACATGTTTAGATGCTCCCTTCACTACAATATCATCTTGCTTTACTCTGTTTTTCAAATGAGTCAGTTCTTGCCATATTCAATTGCCATTCATCTAGTATTCTGTGTTGCATTGGCGTATTGACCACTGCAGACATAATTAATTCCTACATCTGCGGCTGAGCTAGAAGATGCTAATAATCAGCTGAAATGGGCCCATCTTTTCAGCAGTACATTTCTGTTGAGAGCAGGGGTGAAATGTTCTTCCATTTGGAGTAAAGGAAGAAAGCCCGACCTGCACATTGATTTACCATTTGCCATTTCACATAGTTAACTGCATTGACCACATGGCATTATTATGCCAGGCCTAGGATCCCTGATTGGCTGGATCCTGCAGTGAGGAAGAATGCCGTTTTTTAAAAAAAAAATCCACCAAGCTGTGAAGAGGAAAACATTGCGTGCAAAGTGCAATACTTGGGCTGAGGTGGAGGGACACTCTGCATCCTCCAAATTCCTTTTGCTTGTTTCCCTACAACATTTGTCTTATCCTCTGAAAATGGAGACCTGGTGGTGGGTCCAAAGTGCTTCTAAACAAGGAGGCCTTTGATGTTGGCTGCAGCTGTGGATTCTAGTGAAGTGAGATAAGGCCAAGATAAATTATTGTTACCAGGCAGTGCAATGAATTCCTTGGAAATGAATACTGATTTCCCTCTAGCTTGGTCTTGCTGACACATAGGTAAAAATGGCCTTTTTCAAGCTATCCCCTAGCAAAAAAGCAAGAAGATCTCCATGGTTACCAGGAGACTTACCAGCATCTGCCTCTTTGCAAGGCGTTCAGCTAGGTAACCATAGCGAGACATAAGCCCATGCCTCTAAAAGGTGACTTAGCCCCCCAGCAACTGACTTTCGGAAATATCTGTTCGTGTCTGAGACAGATGCAACTCAGGTATATGAAAGATTTACTTTTTGGTGGGGGGACGGGACAAGAGAGAACACTGAAAATAAGTGATTGCAATCTGTTTCTTGTCAAGGTGGGAGGGTACTTCCAGGAAATTATTTGGCTCAAGCTCTTCTGCTTCTTAACAGGTAAAGTGGGACAAGATACACACACACGCACACAAATATTTGATTTCTATACTGCCTAGAGCCAAACCTATCTGGGCGGATCACAACACTAAACAGACACACACACTATACACATGTGCACACTGTACATACACATGTGTGTGTATATTGCCTGGTAAGATCTGGTCAAGAGGCCCTTCGGAATGTGCCATCCCTCAAGGGGGTGAGTGGAATGGTAAATAAAAGAAGGGCCTTTTTGGTGGCTGCCCCCATGTTGGAAATGGACACTCCTAAGAAGTTTGCTTGGTGCCAATTCTGCTTTCATTTCAGCACCAGATGGAAATGTTTCTCCACCCATTTAAATAATTTTAATGACTGATTCTAAAGGATGATTAATTTTATTGGGATTTCAGTAGATTAGTATGATTGTCCATCTCACCTTGGCACGTGTTAGAACAATCCTTCTTAAATTGTTGTTTTGTTGTGGTTGTTAGTCGCGAAGTTGTGTCCGATGTTATGCTATTTACATTTGAATGGTGGTTTTTAATGTTTTGTTGTATAGCTGTAAGTTTATGCTTGTTGTATGCCACCTAGAGAATCCTGTGGACTATATGACATCTTATACACACACACACACTTCAGTAGAAGCAGATCAAATATCCAAAAAAGTATACACTTGAAGGTGTTTTCAGCTCCTCAGTCCACTGCATTATAAAAGGTGTTTATGATTCTTCTGCATTTTGCTGTGCATGGGCATGTCGAGAGCGGAGCCGGCTGGAGCCAGGGGTCAGACTAGATGGCCCGGGAGGCCCCTTCTGACTCGCTCTGTTTCTATGTTTCTATGATTCGGTCCTCCCTCCATCAACTCAAATACTGGTGTGCATGTCTATAAATTACTAGCTCTCTCATTCCTAGATTTGGTATAAAGGTTTACCAAGGTGGTGAGGGAGCCCGGATCACAGGACGTGTTAGGTGGGGCCATGCAATTCACCATCTCCAGTCTATATCAGTCTTGCATATATTCTGTCATCAATCCATTCCTTGGACATTAAAAATGCATGAACATTTGCATTTCTTTTAACATCCCCCAAGGCAGATGCATGCAATTTCCCCACTATATGTATTTCTGTACACAGTGTTCCCTAACTTAAGCCTTTTTCTAGGAAACACTTCAGTTGAGAACAGTGCCACAAAATCTGGAGAAGGAGAACTGCTGGCCAATCTGCAGACTAGCCCAAGAAGTGCAAATCAGGGTGCTTCACTTCAAAATGTACCCTGATGCAATGGTCCCCTTTCTCTGTGCCCATGCGGCAGGCCTCCCCTGGAGGTTGCCAGGAAGAAATGGCAGCAGGGAAGCCTCTGAAGGGCACAGTCTTTCAGCTCAGGCTGGGTTCACACAACCCTCTGTCCCAGGGGCCCTTCAGGAGAACCAAGATGTCCCTTGAGCCATGGCAAACCACTGAGGACTCTGTGCTATCCACACTTGGAAAAGTGAGACTAGTCCAGGGCCATATAGACAACTAATAATATGCACATTGTTAACATGTGCATTCTTTGTTTAGAGGAAAGCTACCTGGAGCAATCAAGGAGGTCTCAATATGTATCTCTACTAGAGAGAGAAGATGTACCTCCATTCAACAGAATCCTCTCAGAGAAGATCCTGGGAGAGCACATGGATACTCCATGGAGCAAGCCAGAGGTCTTCACATGCTGAATGTCCCAGGCAGAATCCGTAACACCTCTACATGAGGTAAGGAAAGACTCCTGCCCCACATCCTGGAGACCAACTGGCCACTAGGCATCAACCATGCTTGGCTAGAAGGTCCAATGCTCTGACACAGCTTGAAGCACCTACCTATGTTCTTATGAAAAGAGACTTAGCACATTGGATCATTCCTGGAATATGGATTCATCTCCACCATATGGAGCTATTGAAAGACATTGATGAACAGATGGGAATCATACAATTAAATCTCCACAACTCCTGGAAAATTCATGCCCAAGCCTGATGGGATGCTCAGAATTCATGTGAATGAAAGAAAATTAAATTTCGTCACAAACCGAGATGTATTTCCCAGTGGATTGAACACTTTGCTAGACAAGTTGGGTCCTTCCGGGACAATTTTAACTGTAGATCAATGTGGAAGATGATGGCAGATGGCTCCAAATCAGGGCTGGTCAACATATAAGGAACTACCCTTAGGTAGTCCTTGCTCCTTCCCCATCACCCCAGAAGTGTTAAGATACCTCAGAGCACCTGGCTTCGGGAGCATGGCCCAGGGGGAAAAAGGCCCAGTTCTCTTGCTGGCAAGCTAAACTTGGCCCTTGAAGGTTTGTAGCTAAAACTGGCACCTCTGTAGTGATTTGGGTCCACACACACAAATCCAAGCCAGTTGCCAATTTGTTGTCTAGCCCAGGACACTTCTTTGAAATACCAAACATGCCAACAGGCAAATCAAGTCTATGAAGGTGACTGTGTGCGAGAGATTTTCTCCTCCACTTTGTGGGACTTACATCTCTGAGTCCATCACACATACTCCACAAGAAGCTGGGAAGCAGTTCATAAAAACTGGGGAGATACGCAGCAGCAAATAATACTCATGTCACCATGGTAACCACCTCATTACTATGCTGGTGACTGTAGCAAAGAAACGAGGTCTGCCAAGGCGGAAAGGTTTTTGCAGAAACGATGCATAGTTTTACAAATTAAAAACTCCTTTCAGGGATAAAGACACAATACATACACATGTATACAACTGAGCCCAGAGGCAGCGTTGGCTGTGCTTTATTTAACAAGGAGGATGGCAATAAAATGGTTGCAGAACGGTACTCCTGGGGAGGCCGTGCTCCCTTCTGGAAGACTCAATTCCACCACCATTCTGGCTTCTTTGGTACCACAACAGCCGGCCAGAATTCAGTGCCCCTTCAACATGCATGGGATTGGAGCAAGAGATTTATTTTGAGTGGTGAGGAGTCCCTGCTTGGATTTTTTTTTTCAGCTACATTTTTTTACAAATCTTGGAATCCCCTTCAACCTGCTCCAACATCCTCTTCTAGCCAGAATGATCCATTCTGGCTACTTTGACTTTTTTTTTAAATATGCACTTCTAAATTTGTAGATATCCTTGGGAATCAGTGTGTGCACATGTATGTGTGTATGTGAAATGTATGTATTCTACTTATATGCAAATGCAACTTATTAGCAATTATACACAGGTTTCAACACAATCGGATCCACTTAAGCTTTAGCAAACTCATTCAACTGTTGAAAGCTTTACAAGGTTTTAATCCGTTGCACTATAAAATGTGAATATTTATCTTTCCCAGATTGTAAGATTGGCCTTCTAACTGTCAAAGATGTTGGCAAGTCATTCATTTTGTGGAAGCAGTCAATAATTTAACGTGCACTGACATCACTGAATATTGTTCCGGTACAAAAGTGTACATATGTAAGAACTTCCTTCCAAAAAGATGCAGCTATTACACATTGCCCAAGCATATGTTGAAATGAAGCATTAGACTGTAATGAACCACCAGCAATTTACTATATCAGAAATTCCTTATTAAAGAAACATTGCAGAGACTGTTATATCCAAAACTCCAAGCATGAACTGAATGTAAGCAGGTTAAGCAACACTACAAGGAGAAGGTTAAGTGATATTGACTTGCTACTAAATTATCTTTTAAATAACCCTGGAAATAAAGTAAAGCTCATCAACTGAAGCCAAGACAAGGCCAAACTCAGAAAAGTGACAGGCATTTTGAACTGAAAGACAATTTCGGGAGAAGAGGATTTAGAATGGAGATGCAGAAAGGGAAAGAGGCAATGGATGAAACTATTTCCTAGCATACTTGTTTGCATACAATTTTCTCTATACATTTTGTGTGCAGTGTTGAGCTGAGAACTGCATTATACAATTTGGAGATGTGTGAAACCCAAAGAAGACTGTTTCAATCTGGCTTGCATCCCTAGGCTCACTCTAACAGAGGTGAATTGATGGCACATAACAATGGACTCAGGTAAGCCCATGAGGTGTTTCGATTATAACTGATAACCCTACCATAGCATAAGAGAGCTCCACTTCAGAGGATTGCCCTGCCATGGAGTTTACTCCAACTGAGTAAAAGGCAATGGTACAAGGCTTGCTACGTGGTCTGAGGTGGGAGAAGCATCATATCATAAACAGAAATAAGCTTTATCGGCCAACTGTGCGTGTGCAGTGACTTATATGGGGCAACAGGCATCTTAGAGTTCACCACATGAGTCGGATCGAGTCAGCTGCTTTTCAGGACAGTGGTAGGGCAGCAGCTATCCTATGGAAGGTAATAACAGGTATAAAAGTTGCAATGGGCCACTTGATCAGGATGCTTAAATAAGCACCTCTGGATGAACTGGCCCATTCTCTAGAATAACCACTGTTTCTCTTACATATGATTAACCTGTTTCACTTAACCTGATCATTTATATATATCATTTTCAGGCTCAAAGGTATTCTTTAATATACTGCAGAACATACATATAAAAGAAAGGAGAGACATTTAGCTAATAAAATGGAACAGGCATGGGACTCCTTGACCCTTGGCATCGAGTTCCATTTGTGGTTTCCATTCCCTGTCTCTTGTTCCACATATAACCAAGCTCAGGTTGTGAGCAGGGGTGGGATGAAGCTTCATGGAGTCCGTCCTTCTAGCATTTGTGGACTTCCTCTCAGGCCAGTGACCTTAACCAAGAGGACACCCATGAGTGTTCGTCCCACAAAGTTTGCACAACCAGCAACCTTCTTCCACTTCACAGGAAGGAGTGGAAAGGATGCGGAGGGGGATCCTCTTGTGCAGAGCTCATGTGTCCTTGATTCCTGGGAAGCACGAGCAAACCTGGGTGTGCTCCCCAGGAACCCAGACTCACAGCTGCCACAAAGAGGACTGGCATCTAGGGAGCTAAGCCCTGGGGATCCTACAGATTCCCATTCCTTCTCTGCCCCCTGACGTACCCCTCTGAGATCCAGCTGAAATATTAGGGGGCCTCCAGTGTGTTCTTTCCATACCAGCTGTGAGGAGATGAGGGGTGGAGGGTCCATCTTCAGAGCCTGAGCACTGAGATGACAGGGCCAAAAAACTCTATGTCCTCCCAAACAAATCTGGGAGGCCAAAGGATGTTTCTCTATGAGAGTTTTGGCTCATCACCAGTTGAATGTGGTCCCTAGATCCTGACACCAGGCTAAGGAGGTCTCCTCAAAGCCTAGAGAAGGGTGGGTAGCTTCAGTTACTAATACAACACTTTTCCAGCTGTGAAGAGTTGGTGCTAACCTTTCTAAATTACAACAGGGTGATAGAAATTGAAGCCACTTGAAGATTTTCACAAGTCAATACTGTAGGTCAATAATGTTCTAGCAGAGAATCTAAAACATGTTAGTGTCACATCAATTCAACTAATAACACAAAATTAAACTAAAATCATAATAAGAAAGAAAAGCAACTAATATGAAGTTAGAAGATCTGTCCATTTCGTTCCAGCACAATATTTTTTGTTAACTTCTAAATTTCAATGGATGCTGAAATTGGACTTCATCCAATTAAGCCAAATGAAAGGGAGCACATTATCTTCTAATGCTTTCACTTTCTAGTCCAGCCCTGTGAGAAATCCTCGAAGGGAAAAATGAGAGTTGTAATGAGTGCAGTTACAAGATACATGACCAAATTCCCAAGTGACGACCAGTAAACCAAAATACAAAAACAAAATTAAAATCTTTTAAATCAAAGTACTTAAAATCAAGCATGATTTTAACTGAAAGCCCACCAAAGATCATTTGGCAATGCGGACTTTTTGCGGCACTGGGCATCAGTTTTCTAGGGTTTTCCCAGCTCTTGTTTAGCATCCAGTCTCTTTGCAGTATCCACCCCAAGTTACTCATTCAGCTCGCACTTCTCTTATGGAGGAGGAAAACTTGTTTACTATTCTACTTCGGCTTGTCTGCTGAAATAATTTAAGTGTAAAGGGAAAACTTGACATAGGTCCCTGATACTTTCCTCAAAACAGTACTCAGATCAGGCATGAGTCAACTGAAAAATTGGGAACTATGGACAGCACACAAAGAGGAAATGACAACATTGCAAGTCGGTTAGGAATGGACATACCGATCTATTTCCAGACTCTGCCATTTACACACCTGCTGAATCCCCTCCATCCTTTGACAAAAAACTTTGACAGTTCCCTCTACAAAATGCACTCTTGCCTATGTATTTTTAAACACCTTTTCTCAAAACTTGCAATTCTAGATGTGTTTTCTCAGTAAAGACACTTCTTTTGGCTTTAATTTTTAAAAAAATTTAGCCAAAGTGTCGATCATTCAAGCTTCCCCACAGGCTGTGAACAACTGATTTCTGACTCACACCATCTGGAAAGTGAAGATTAAGTCAGTTCTGATTGGAATTCAATGTTATCCAATTCCTCAAGGGTTCGTATGGGGGTGTGTGTGTATGATGATGTCACTGTAATGATATGGCACCCTAATTGGACGCTCCCATTGGATCCCCCCATGCAAATAATAGCTTATTCTAACGCAATAGCAAAACTAAATTAGCATCTGAGATGCAAGCATCTGAAAAGCACGCACTTTCTGGAACTCCAGGGAGCATAAAAGGGAGAAGACACTCCATAAATCGGGGAACCGAAAATAGTTCCGCTTTCACTAAAGAGCCTGGGAGTCTGGAGGAAGGCCCAGTAATGGCTCTGAAATGGCTGCACAATAACCAAGGCGCAGGATTATTCTCAGACACTTGGAAATGTGAACCCGTGAAGTCTCTCAACAAAAGAGGTTGTCGAAACAGCAAGAGTGGATACGCACTGAGCTGCAGGACACACCAGTTGGCCAATAACAAAGCAGTGTGATACAGAATTGCATGAAAAAGGAGGTGCTTGAAAATGAGAGCAGCTCCAGTCTGAGCCAGAGGGATATCAGCATCCATGGTGGTCCTGGTTTTCCAGTGCTGGTTTGCTTTGGAAGCCCACCTTTTATGCAAAAGCTGCAGGCAGGTGGTGATTGCCCAGTGCAGCCTTCTTCCAAGCGGACCGGCCTTAGTTTGCTGGGGCTTCAGCTTGCTGTCTGGAACTGTTTGGAACATCTTGAACCAGCAGCTCACTTGCAGGTGATGAGTGATCCCTCCCCTAGCCCTAACTGTACTCTCCTACTGTGGGATGGAAAAGCGGGAGTCTGTGGCGAGGGGCCCAGATGCAGAGCTGATGTCTCTCTGGCTCTGCCTTGAACCCCCATTAAGGATGGCTCCTGGACCAATTCCAGACCCACCTGGACTGCCAGAGTGGCGTCCCGGCCCTGAGATAAGTTGCCCTCCTCTGCTGAAGAAGAATCTCTCAGGGGAGGCATGGAAGAAAGAGTGAATTCACGGTGGACTAAAGGCCAAGTGTTGAGAAATGGTCCCAGAACTACTGAGAAAGATTTGTGGCAGTGACCAGGATAACTTCCAAGAGACACTCTCCAATGAAGCTCTGTTGCTTCTACCATTTCTAGGATCTCGCTAGCTAATCACCGTTGGCCAACTTGTCCGTGCAAGCTAGATACTTTCTCCTCTAATGTCAAGCCCAGACTGCAAACACACTGGCCATCCAGAATGTCCCTTTCTCTCCCTCTACATCATAAATCAAATGCAGGCTTTATATCGCCTCAATGGCTGATCCAGCCTTCTCCAAGCACAGAAAACCTGATGAGACGGGAAGGATGGACAACCCTGCCTTCTACGATCATCCCTCACCCACAACCCCAGAATTAACACGCCTCTTTTCTTCCCCATTGTGCTCGCCAGCATCTTGCAGCCCAAAGCTACAGTGATATCCTTGCACAAGTTGGAAATATGGCTTCTGATAACAGGGCTAAGAAAAGGGCTAAGAAAAGAAGGAGGCATTTCACCTAAGATGTTCACCAAGCACACCTTACGCAAACACAAACAAGCTGAAAACCTGATCACCAACCTGCCAAAATATGCTGTCGATTGTGTTCCCCAGAAAGCCATCCCGCCCTTCTGATGACACCAGTTTTGGTCCAAGGATTGTCATGAATTCATCAAAATCAACTTGGCCGTCCCCTGAAAAGAAAGACAAAAGAGAGAGATTGGAATTCCAATGCTGTGCTGGATCTCCACATACCTAAGTAAAAGCATAAGGATGCGTAACAGATGCTACACGGAAGGGAAAAGTCCCATTATTATCTGTATTTATATCAAGACAGAGAACTGGAAATGAAATAATTGTATACACATTAGAATGAAAACTGGAGAAACCAGCCGGAAAGATTCAAACAGATTTGACCTGACCCGACCCACCTTGACCTGAAGAGACCCCAAGAGGATCATAAACACCCAGAGCATTTTAATGTGCTTACATCACAATCTATTGAGGAGAATTGGTGGCACCATTCAAGAGTTTCTTATAAGCCAGGGGATTTTTAGGTTATCTGAACCAACCGTGGGTTATTTGGAGTGATTTACAAGCCGAGCTTCTGGCTTCTAGCTTAGCAGCCACTCCTTGCTTGGCAAGAAATCCTTGCCACAGCAGCCAAGCACTAGGGGTGGTGCCAGCCACCCCGAAGTACCCAAGCAGCAGGTGGGGGAAAGTGTCAGAGACTGCCACTCCCAGCTCCTGCCAATGGGGGATGATTCCACAGGCATCAGTAGGTGCTCATGGCAGCCACTGCTGATTCGGACAGAAGATGCTAAGCGGATGATGCCAAACCTGCAGGGGGGCATGGCAGCAATGTACACGACGGCGGTTGAGCCCCACCAGCAGGGGTTCTGGGCCAGTGGGGGGTGGGCAGCCAGGCCAGAGAAAGGTGCAAAGTCCCTGATCTGGAGCTACACCCCCATGGCAGGAGCAGCACGTAATGGGTGAGGTGTCTGTGAGAGAAACAGAGAGAAAGAGGATGGATTGTTTGTTGTTGTTTAGTGGGGAAGTCGTGCCCGACCCATCATGACCCCATGGACAACATTCCGCCAGGCTCTCCTGTCCTCCACCACCCCTAAGAGTCCACCCAAGCCCGCACCCACGAACATATACATGTTCATGGATACAGTTATATAAAAATGACGTTAATGTTACTGTTAAAGGAAGGGAAAATTCAACTAACTGCTTAGTTGATGTGATCAGGGAAGCCTTTACGAGCCCTTTTCAGACTAATATTCTATTGGCGTACTTGCATTCTTGCTTTCAAGCTTCTAGCCCTCTCTGATCTATCATTGCTTCCTTTTATACCATCTTACAAAAAGCAGGCTGTAGATCGCACAGACATTCTTTATGCAACCTGTATCGATCTGAGCTTTTCTGTTGATGCTCCGCCAAGCAAAAGATTTAATAGCTGCAATAAATATTAGTGTATTCTATTGTATACAGATTATTCATGATAGCATCTCATCAAAAGTTGGGCTCGGTGTCCATGGGGAACTTCCTGATTTTTTCAGAATAACTAGGGGTGCATCGATGAGAACTAAAGGAGCATATGCATACAAATGCTATTTTTCCTCTCTGTCTGTCTCTTAGTATTTCCTGCCCAAAATATTTCTACTCTTTTGTTTGAAGATGAAACTGTGTTTAATTCTTTCTCACAAATTAGTTTACGATGCTTTCTTCAGTCCTTTCAGGAACAGTCCTAATGTCCTTGCAGAAGGTGCTTTTAACTCATTCAACACATGGTCCAAGGTGCAGTAGCAGTCTCGGGTCTCTGATTCCACCATACCTCAGGCCCTGTATTTCCCCTTAATGGCCATTTCTGGGGGGGGGGGGTGATGGGGAGGGAAGAAGGCTGGGGCAACTTACTGGAATTGGTAAAAGGCTATGGCCCAGCCCCTTCCCCCCCCCCCATCCTGTTCCCCCTCCCCAAGGTCTGGTTGCAACCTTGAGTAGGGAGCCATACAGTTCCTGCTGCACCAGCTGCAAGCTGAGCCACGAGCCTCTGAAACTATCTTTTCCCAGACAATGTTGGAAAATCAAAGAATGTGCCCTTAGTGATTATTGTAGCAACCAAGAATTTCAGTGTAACCATCTAAAGACCAAAGTGCTTTTCCCCCTTTTGGAAGGAAACCTTGTTAACATCTCTAGAAGTTCAACAAGATACGTTGGCAGCATCTATTGGAGGTCAGGAAGCTGGAGAGAATTTACCAAGAGGAACATGGCAAAACAGCCTTAGGCATTTTTTATTTTTATAGCACTAGAGGTGGGCAGCTAATCATACAAGCACAGAAAATTTTCTAACAGGAAACTTTTTCCATAACTTCTCCGGTTGCAGATTTGTGAGAACACAAACCCTTCAGAGAGTACTCGACTGATTTTTATCATCATTGTTAAAGCTCCCTGTTTTGACTTTAATACGACTATTTTTAAAAGTGTGGTGACTTTGCAGAAGCTGTGAATCCCAGTTGCATGCAACCAATATTAAGCTATTGGTTAACAATGACCTGAGTGTTCCACATGAGCAGCATTGGAGAAAATGATCACCCAATTCTTGAAATGAATATTTATAATTTGGTGCTGAAGCATGCTAAAATGTGTCTGAATGGGAGATTTAAAAAACCCTACTACATCCGTTCCAAGAGGAGAGCATTGTATAAGAGTTTTCCTTGCATTATTTTATCTTATGTCATTTATCTATTTATTTTTACAATGCGAATGAGCTGCTTAGCAAGCGTATGGCAACAAGATTGTAGCAAACAGTTTAACTGCTCATTAAAAATAACCACTTAATAACAATACTAGCATAGACCAGGTGAGGAGGACAACCAAATAGTCCTTTAGACATCTTTGAAAGACGTTATTAAAATCAGTTATTGAAATCAGTTCTTGTTCAAGGGTTTGCAGACTTAGAAATTGGATGACCTTAATTAAAGCTAATTAAACTTCATGATTTTAGTTGCATTAGAAGGGAAATATTAAACCTGGCCATGTTCTAAGACTACCTGTTATTGTGGTTTAAAACAAGCAGACAATCTTTTACAGATATTGTCTGTTGCATAATGAGCCAAGGGAAAATATTCAGGTCAGATTTCAGAGAGATAAATTGTGCTCTCATAGACTGATCTTTCATCTATCCGCTTTTGAATAAAGTAAGATTTCTAAATGCATCAACTGCACATTTTCTGATGACTTGGTGCATGGTGAGAATGCTCCAAGGGATACACTGTACCATGTCAGGGAAATTCAGAACTGTTTCTGAGAGATTTCATGAAATTTTATATAGATTTGTGTAATTTTACTTATTTTAGCCAAAGAACTAGAATCCGAACTTTATTCATTATGATTTAGGCTTGTGTTAATTCTATGCCTTGATATCTACCACCTTTTGATAATTATTTTATGATTGATGGCATAAACCAATCTGAATCTAATAGGTCCTTCTTCTTTGGCTGGTTGGTTTGCTCTTGATAGGAAAGAATTCACATTTTCTATTGCTCAGAGGTGCATGTTGACTCATGACACATAAAGGTAAGATTACCCAGTGAGGCTGATAGGCAACAAAGTCATGCCAAACAAAGCACACAAAAGTGGCATTTATGGCACTTTCTCCTACAAGAAGTTCCTCTGCGGGATTTTTCCAGCCCTGTCATTCAGCTCCGACTCCATTTCCTCACGTTGTGCCGACCTGATGGTGCTGGCGGGCAGATTTCTGCTTCGGAAATGGGCTGCGAGTTGTGCATGATCCTTTCTACTACAACTCCTTTTTTAAAAAGTTCAAGAAATTTGCGGAAAGCGCATTTTCCAAAAGTTGTGCAGATTTCTAGCTCTGCGATTTGTGTAAATTTCCTGCTCATAAACATATGTGCACACACACTCCATCTCCAGTGCAAATTCGCAGCATAGTTTGAAAACGAAAGAAGTTTCTTGTTGTACGTGTATTATTAGTTGGAGACTTACACCGCACACTTCCTTGCACACAATATGGGAGCTCAAAAATAAGGGCTGAAAATAATTAAAATGTGCCTCTTGGATGAAAACCATACAACAAAGGAGACAGAGCTGTTGATGGCAAACTACTTCGTGAAGAAAGGAGAATGGTGACCAAGACTTGGAAGGACAACAAAGGAACTAGAAAAGATCGTCCTGTGTAGAGATGGTTCACTGGAGAACCAGGCCAAGAACACCTGTCATTTCCACAAAACTTGGCAAGGGGGGAAAAATACAAATGACTTAAGACTACACATTTCTCTTGTGGAGACATTACACAGATGCCCAGACTTGAATACCAACCCTGATGGGTCAAGTACTTTCATCTTGCAAAGGCCTTAAGAGCTCTTCTGACCATACTTCTGTTCCTACCTAATTTTATTTTTGGAAGTGAGTTGGAAAGCTCTGGGCATTTCAGCATGGCTTACATAGCTTCTCTAGATAAAGTTTTGACCCATTTCATTTTTCCTTGTTTCGATTTGTTTGCTCTCTTTGCTTTTTCAATCTGCTTTATTATCTTCTAATAGCTGGTCTTAATAATGACTGATACAATCAATGAGGAGTGAAATTTGCACTGCTACTTTGCTGGAAGTTACACCCGTCTATTGTTTGAGTTTGTTATTTTTTCAGGTTTCTTTCTTTCTGGCTTTCCCCCATCTTCATTGCTAGGGTGGGGAACACTATGGAGATGGTCTGAAATGTATATAATATAAAAGTATTATATTTGGATTTATGTACAAATAGGCATCTGTTGTAGAAAGGGTAAGATTTGTACATGCCCAAGCTCAAATGCTATATCATATTTACCATTATTCTATGTTTAAGACTTCTTGCAATGTTGAGGGACTGCAGAACCCAACTAAACAGAAAAAAGAAATGAAAAGGAATACTGCACTGATGTAGCTTTTCTACAAGAACACACCGGATGGGAAGACATGTGCGTCAGCTGACTGGTGGGTAAGACTTATGGAATAGATACTCGGACTAGGTTTAAAGGGTGGCAGTTTTAATCCCTAAACGGCTTTTGTTTTCCCTTCAGCGGACTATGATGAATGCTGACGGCTTCTTTTTGATCGTGGCCAGAAAACACAATGAGAGAGCAGCTGTTTTGATTCACAGAAACAGGCTCAACATTGACTCTCCACCTGAGCTTCATGAATGTTTCCACAAACTGACAGAAATCACTGTCTGAGTAAGTGGGGAAGGCTATTCATAATCTCCTCCCAGAGAGGAATTCTCAGGCCTACACATGGCCTGGTTGACTCGTGGAGAATTATGAATCCAGGTGATGGGGGGATTGCACATTTCTCTCTTCTGTCCACCATAATTGTTTCTGCTCTGACTACTTCTTCATTACTTCATCCTTGCTCTGCCAAATTAGAGAATGTAGGATTGAAAATGGGCAAGGGGACAGCATGTGCCAGTTTGTTTGGGTTTGCTCATTGGAAAATGGCCAAGGCATAGCCGTCTTTGGTGCTTTCATCTTCCTTTGTTAAATGGTAAGTCTTTCAAAATCAAAATTCCACTGCGATAAGTTTGAAGCTCAGGAGCTAATGAAGGGCCATTGAGTAAGAGGCTCAGTCCGAATCTTTTCTATGTGGCAGGATCATTGCTTCTGCTTCTCACAAAAACGCATTTGAAAAGGAGCAACAAATAGCCTTAAGTGACCAGCTGAAGTGTCATGCAGTAAAATCACACAACTCAGCCATTTCACCAACCGCACAACTTTCTCAGGAAATGCAGCATGTCAGACAGGAGTTGAACAAGATTCTTTCATAGCAGCCCCAATCTAAAATTAAATTATGTCCTAAACATATAAAATCTTGGTGGTGTTAACAAACCAATGCAGCTGAGAGGACCTAGAATACCCAATTTAACATAGTACCATATATATGTAGCACATGAATAATCAGCTGGTATTTAGAACGTTTCCTACCTGATACAAGTAAGCTAAACACAGAATTAGAGGCCAAGTTACTTCAATCAGCACAAAGAACATGCAAGATTATCCTTGCCTCTCTTTTATAATACTTACTTGTTTAAAGTGATGCCCATGAAATTTATTTAACTGCTTTTAATTGTTCCTGAAACATTTTTATGAGTTTTGTCAGGTCTGTGACTGCAGATCAATTGATTGACGTTAGTAATCATGAACCATATTTTGCAAAACATTTGGGTCTCTGTAGAGCTGGCTCGTAAAACACAACAATTCCATGCCTAGCACATCGACCTCCATTTTCCCTTAAAAATATCCTGAATTTCTTTGCCCCAGTACATCTAAAAATCTGGATAATTTACACTTTGCATTGACACCAGCTGTCTAATCTCTTTTTACAAGTACCCCCTCTTTTAGAACAAAAGTCAGGAACAACAATTTAAGGAGTGGAAACAGAAAGAACTTTATGTGTATAGTGGTCTTATTTGAGATTTGAAAGTCTTTGCATGAAGACAACTGAAAAAGAAACTGGGAAATGTTGAAGCTGACTGGCTGACTAAACTTCTAATGCTCCCAATTTCAGAGCTGCATCCCAAACCAGATTCCCAAATCCCACATAACAATTCATTTTAAGTATGACATATTCCTCTAAGAACCTACTTTCAACATGGATAAGATTTTCTGTAACTAAATGAACAGTGACCTGAACTTTTAAAATTGCTATGGGAACTATAACACAGAAATACCAGGTTGTCAAGAAACATAGAAACTGGGCAAGTCAGAAGGGACCTCCCGGGCCATCTAGTCTGACCCCCAGCTCCAGCCGTCTCCGTTCATGACATGCCCACCATGTGCATGTCTAGCCTATCCATGAACAAGTATGGGGAAAGTAGGTATGCAAATTGGCAAAAACACAAAAAGCAGCATAAGAACAGTACACCTCTATAAAACACACACTTCACAGAATAAATCTTCAGTCCTGTCCACTTTGCTGGAGAGGATTCAGCAAATGAGGTCGTACTTCCACATGTGGTGAAACTCCAAGAAGTTTCCATCCTTCTAGGAACTTAATATGAAGCATATGTTATTACAGGTCAAGTGGGGTCCACCTTGCTATGAAGGCTGTTCCCATGGTTAAACCTGCTTCCTGAAGCTCTAAAGCTTTGTATTTAAAGATCTACTCATCCTCTTTCTGACTGCAGCCAGACAGGTTCTAGCAAAGTGCTGGAGAGCAGTGGTTAATTTAATGATGGAAACTTGGTGGGAACATTGCCCTTGTGGAAAGTTACCAAAGCAGCTTAAAGCTCCGAAAAACAGTAGAGTCAAAGATGATTTTTAGGAAACAGGGTTAATGCTTGTTCAGTGTATTAGAAGAGCTGATGCAATGATGGAATTATATCTATTCAAAAGACATGACCCAGCCCTTTCGCACGGTTCATGGAAACAGCCCACTGGACTCACCATCCATGTCAAGACGCTGCATGATAATGGCCAACTCTACCTCGCTAGGCATGTATCCCAGAGAGCGCATGGCCATCCCCAGCTCCTGCTTGGAAATGAAGCCGTTGCCATCGCGGTCCAGCACCCGGAAGGCTTCCCGAATTTCTGCAAAGCAGGAGGAAGAACATGTCACCAGTGCATTTATTATTATATAACTTCTACACCACCTAATAGCTGGTGATCTCTGGGCAGTTTGCAAAACCCCACTAAAAATACCATCTAAAACACACTGTCTAAAACGCATTGTGTTTTTTTAAAAAGCTGCATAACATTTAGAACACACATAAAATCCCAAAAACTTAAAGAAGATAAATCTTGGAACCTGATGAAGCAACTAAAGAAGCCTCGGTGACTGTATGCCCTGTGGGAGAGGACAGTCTTATCCTGGTGCCAAAAAGAAAGTAAGATTGGCACCAGGCAGATCTCATTGCAGAACGTGGAGGCCACAACCAAAAGGCCCTTCTTTTTGCCACTGATTCCCTTGGTGGCAGGTTCCAGACATTCATCCTAGCATCTGGGGAGGCTCTGGTCAGGAGAGCTGTTCCAGCAGGTATTGTGGTCCCAAGCCATCTTCTCATTTGCTTTTCCTCCCGTATCCTTTCTAAGCTATAAGAATGTGAGTAGGTTGCCTTATAAACAGATGTTCACATCAGCAGTCCATTTCCCTGTAGTGCACACTGCAGCATCAAAGAGCCTACGCCCACCGAAACATCTAACCTGGGAGAAAAGGGCAGTCAAAACCATTCACTGAGCCCCTTCCTCAATGTTATGGTGCCCCTTTCCCACCATAGCACTGACTGTGTTCTGCATAACCTCTGAAACGGAAGGCCTCTTGTCTTTTGGAGGGGGCAGCACGATTTGAAACGTTGCACAAGCTTGGTCCTCAAGCACGTGCTGTAGTTCTGCAAGTACAAGAACTCGATGCTTCGGAGACTGTGCTCATTCCAGCAACCACTGAGGAGGAGGAGGAAGGCGTGGAGCAAAACAGATGGCTCCAGTGCCTTTTATCACAATTCTGCTATTGATGCGAGTAGCAATCAGGAGCAGCGATTCCGTGGCACAGGCGACTATCCCAAGTCGAGGATGTGTGTTTTGATACATCCCTTCCTTTGATGCAAATGTGTGCATCAATAAAACAGTGCACTATTTTTTGTGCAACTGTATGTAAGATTTTATCAGGGTTCTTGTATCTGGCCAAAGCACCAGGCGAAAACTATCTTGAGACAACTGTGTCAAGACTTTTTGTAGTGTTATCTGTGTCACAGCAATGCCTTCCTATTTTTGTCTCTTAGCTATTTTGCTTAAATTGTCCAGTTCTCTGAATTATCCCTGTTGCTTCCTGCTTCTGCTTATTTCCTTCCTTCCTAGCATCTCGGACCATTTTAATCCAGTTTCCAAGACTCTGTTGCCACGCTTTTGGATAGCTTCTTGTGTGTGAGGAAGTCCAAGGCTGGAGAAGATCCTAGTGCAGGTTTAGAGACAGCCTGGGTTCCATTCAGCAGGAATCACACAAAGCATAGAATCTGACAAGAATGAGTATGAAGACAACGCCCAAAAGCAATCCAAGATCAAGAGCAGCAAATCTGGACAATGAGTGCAGAACCAAAGGAGAGCTTGTATGAACACAGCCACAGGACAACTCGGGATGCACAGACAAGACTGCAAAGCCAGAGGTAAGCGCATCAGAGACCAGAGCCGGTTTAAGGACGTTGTTCCAGCAGCCCATCTTTCCTGGAACTGGGGCTTCTATGCTGGGGTTCCCAGAGTCCCACCGGAACTCAGCTGCAGAACATCAAAGACTTCCTCGGGAGGTCCTTCTGGCAAGGAGACCAAAGCCTTCTACTTAGATGGATCTTTCCACAGTGCCCAGCCCATCCTCATGCTTGGCCTGGCGTGGTTCTTGAGACACCACTCAAGGCAGCTTCCCTTATTCTCCTCCTCCTCTCTATCTTGTCCTCTCAACAACAGCCCTGCGAGGTAGGTGGGGTTGAGGGTCTGGGCCTGGCCCAAAGTCACTCCATGAATTCCATGGCTGAGTGGGGACCCAAACCCACATCTCACTGGGTCTCTTTCTTACAAAGGGTCTCTCATGTTTCTTTGACTTGACCATGACTTCTTTTGTTTTTTGGGCTTATAAACCACTCCAGGGAAGAGTGCCATGTTCAGACAACATGCTAAGCTGCCATAGGTTAGTGTGTTCTGCGAACCAGAGCACTGTCTCTCTCCTAGAAATAAGTGTACAAGTACGAACAGAAAACAGGAGGTCATGGAGAGCAACAACTGCAAAGATTGTAATGAAAATCAATAACTTTGGTGCACCGAATTAATAAAGCAGATTTTCACAGTCTGTCAAGGAAAAGGATTGGCAACTCTGAGGTGCTTCAGCTCAACCATATTTTCTGTGGGAGTGAAACCCATAAGCTCCTCTGCACGCTCTTAGTTGGAACAGTGGCACCATTCCATCTCCAGAGCGAGCCTTCAAGATCAAGCTTCAGAAGATTTCACTGGCTGCAGGATTGCCAAGCTGGATGTCCTGAGCGGTTTGGCCTCAGCTCTTGCTCCACAGCCTCCCACAATTAAGAGAACAGCTCACTCATGAGAATGCCCATCCCTGGCTGACCATGGTAAGGTTGAATCACCCACTCCACCTTCCCCATTGCCTCAAATGCAATGCCTTACAGGGGAACCAGTTCATCCAAAAGATGTGTGGAAACCGTCCCTTTATCTGAGCATTATCCTTAGATTCTTGCTTGCATGCTAGCTGCGAAGTTGTGTCCAACCCACCGTGACCCCATGGGCAACACTCCTCCAGGCCTTCCTGTCCTCCACCTTCCCCCAGAGTCCACCCAAGCCCACACCCACTGCCCCAGTGACTCCATCCAGCCACCTCATCCTCTGCCGTCCCCTCCTTCTTTTGCTGTCAGTTGTTCCCAGCATCAGGCTCTTCTCCAGGGCGTCCCTCCTTCTCATTAGGTGGCCAAAGTATTTGAGTTTCATCTTCACTATCTGGCCTTCTAAAGAGCAGTCAGGGCTGATCTCCTCTAGGACTGACCGGTTTGTTCGCCTTGCGGTCCAAGGGACTCGCAGGAGTCTCCGCCAGCACCACAATTCAAAGGCCTCAATCCTTCGGCGCTCAGCCTTCCTTATGGTCCAACTTTCACAGCCATAATCCTTAGATTCCCTGGGGCACAAATGTATTTAACTTCGTGTTGGAGGTGCCCTCCATGGAGGGCTGATGCCTGAAGGTGGTCCTGGGAAAGTTACTCTTTTGATCCATGGGGTGTTGCAGGGTTCTACCAAATCCCTACAGCTGCTGGGAGGGTTATCCATAGATATGGACTGAGATGTGATCAATATTTATGTATGTATTTCTATATCGCCCTATAGCTGAAGCTCTCTGGAAGGTTACATGCTGTTCTGTTTGGGAATTGCTGGCTCTATTAGGGATGCGTGAGGAAGCCATTGTGGGAGAAAAATCTCCCCAGTTCCCTGGATTTGGCCTTCTGGACTCCAGCCTGAGCTCCTAGCAAGCATGCCCAGGGATCTTGTTCACCAGCCAGCCAGCCCCAAGGTGGGACACCTGCTTTTCCCAGCTTCTCCCTTTTAATTGCTTGTTTGATTAGACTTTGGTCTGGTAATTTTTGAAATGTATCTCCCCAAATAGTCCCAGACAGGATTTTGGTCTAAGCCCTGGTGGATCTACCTAATGTCCATCCATAACTGTGGTAGAAGCCATTTGGACATGGATGGGCTACTATGGACACTGACTTCATCCTCAACGTGTTTGCATCAGCCTCTCTCTTTGGCTGGAGTGTGTCTTGCCACGAGCCCGTGTGGTGTAGTGGTCAAGAGCAGGGGACTGACACTCTGGTAATCTGGGTTCAAGTCCCTGCTTGGTCATGGAGCCCACTGCGTGACATTGGGCCAGGCATGGAATCTCAGCCCAGTCAATCTCACATGGGTGTTGTCTTGGGGATAAGGCTGTGGGCAGGAGGAGGAGGATGGAAGCCACTTTGAGTTTGTTAGGAAAAAGCAGGCTATAAATCTAATACATAAATAAATAAATAAATAAATAAGGAATGAGTGTTGTGTTAGTGTTCCAGAACAGCCCTAAATGACTGATACTCGAGACCATAAATTCCAGTGAAGAGGCCACAAACAAGAATGTATTAAACATTCTTGTTTTGTTAAGGATGGGTGGTGCAGGAAAATAAATGTATTCTTGAGATTCCGAGAATTTTCCGGAATAGTGAAAACCTGGATATGAACAGGGAGAGCTGAAGGGAATTCACCAGTTACTCTACCGAAATTGCACTGAACACTTTCCCTTGTAATCTGATCAAAATAATTGAGAATCTTAGTATTTAGCCAAGTTTGGTGTTAGAGACCTGTTTGGAAGGACTTGTGACTTTCAGAACATCCATAGGGAAGTGTCGAATTCAGCTCAAGCACTGAGAGGTACACAGACCTCAGCATCTGGAAGCTCCTGATGGTTAAGAAGCTGCAATCACATGGAGAATGTGCAGTTTTCTGCTGTTAAGTCATCTTCGACTTCTAGTGACCCCATGAATGAAGGTCTTTCCAAAGGTCCTATCCATGACAGTCCTGTTTAGCTGTTCTAAAATCAAGGCTTTAAGCTCTGCCAATATAGATGTCGAGTTTCAGATTAGGCAACAGGATGGATCAAGGATAAACCTTTATCCTAAACCTGTTGTCATGTGCTCAGTGAGATCAACGGAGGCTGTTTCACTGGAGACCAAGGTCAAGATCATCCAGACTATTGTATTGCCATTCGCTATGTCTGGGTGTGAAAGCTGAACAGTGCAAAATCAGACAGAAAGTAAATGAATGCGCTAGAAACATGGTGCTGGAGAACTTTGTGAATACCCTGGAATGACAGGAAGACCAACAAGGAAGTCCTGGATCAAATCAAGCCAATATTTGGCTTCCCATTGAAGCCCGGGCCCAATTCAAGGTGTTGATTATGACCTATAAAGCCCTAAATGGCTTGGGTCCTGGTTACCTGAACGAGCGCTTACGTCTGTATATGCCCGACCGCCCTTTGAGATCTGCGGGAGAGGCCCTTCTCCGGGAACCCTCCATGAAAGAAATTAGGAGAGTAAGTACTCGGAGGAGGGCTTTCTCTGCGGTGGCACCCAACCTATGGAATTCACTCCCCAAAGAGGTCCACCTGGCACCGTCGTTACTGGTTTTTCGGCGCGAGGTAAAGACCTTTTTATTTAAACATTATTTTAATTGTTAAAACATATGATCTGGCCAGGGCAACTTCTTCTTCCTTCTCTTTCTCCTCCTATATTTTTATTTACTTAATTTATACTGATAATTTTAATCTTATATTTGTAAATCAATGTATTTTTTGTATTTTGTATTTAATGGTAATTTATTATGTGCTATTGTATTTCATTGTATTTTATCATGTTGTAAGCCGCCCCGAGGTTTCGGCAAGGGGCGGCATAGAAATGTTATAATAATAATAATAATAATACCTTCCCTAGAAGCAAAGATGACCAAATTGAGGCTGTCTACTTCAGGCAGATGATGGGAAGGGAAGGCAAGGCTCCTTGGAGAAGATAAATATGCTAGTGTAGAGGACAGAAGAAGAAAAAGAAGACCAAATAGGAGATGGACTGAAGCCATAAAGGAAGTCCATGGGGCACAAGCTTCCTCATAAAGGTCCGTGGCCTCATAAAGGTCAAAGGACTGGCACTGGAGAGGACAAACATGGTGTGCTGGGAGAAGATCAGGAGAAAAGAGGAATTCCAGGGCTAACTTGGGAGAAGATTCTATTTCCTTCAAGTCTCCTGAAGAGGATGGAGGGAAATTATGCTCGTCCTGGAACTGTTGTAGCTTATTTCTCTCTAGTGGAGAGAGCAGAAGGGCAATGTACATAGGAGGAAAAATGGCTGGGAGAGTCCTCCTGGAGAAAGAAAATGCTGCTCTCTGACCTTTTGCTAGCCAAGCGTCATGGAGGAAATAGAGGCATGTCTGCTGCTGATTTTCCCTCCCTTGTTGGGACATTCCTTAAAATTAAGCAATCAGTAGATAAAGCTGAAATCTGGAATCTAAGTGCTCAATGTATGATCACTGTGCCTTGCTGGAAGACCATAATGCCGGACATTTTTTCAAACTAGGTTTAAAAAACAAACAAACATGAAGATCCACAAGCGGTTCTTTGTCACGGTTTCAGAAAGATGATTACCCAGCAGTTCACTTTTCACACTTCATTTAGAGACATCATAAACTTAATTGGACTACACAACATTGGCCTTAATTGATATTTGTATTGATTTGGCTTTCTCCATGTCTCAATACAACTTGGAAGCTACACTTAGAAAGAAACCCAATCATAATTAAGACAAGAGAGATAATTAATTGGTGCTTACAGTTACAATCATGATGGAATGCATCACTGAATCTAAATTGAACCAGTGGCATCTTAAACAATGCCACCAATTGTGAATGAGGGGTGGAGGAGATGGAGTTCATGTCGAGCATGCTTCCTCCATCACAGGACGAGTCTACGCCAGAGGAAAAGTAGAAGTTTGAGCTTCCCCACTCCTAGGCCTCTGCTATGAGGTTCATTTGTCCATGTCTCGCTCATTCAATGAAGCTACCTTTGGTCGAAAGCTTAGATGCAGTCCCAACACAATTGGCCTCCAAGATGGACCATATAAGGAATGTGGGATCAGAGGACGCTTGCCCTGTTAAGAATTTTGTCCCAGAAGAAGCAACTACTGGGCATTACCAAGGCATATGATTATAGGAAGCATTCACCATGAAGTGTTAGCTAGTGTAGTATAGTAGTTAAGAGCAGGGGACAGGGACTCGGGAGACCTGGGTTCGAATCCCACCTCAACTATGGAGACAATAGGGTGACTCTTAGCCAGTCACAGACTCTTAGCCCAACCTACCTCACAGAGTTGTTGTCGTGTGGATACAACTGAGATGAGAAGGAGGTGACTCATGTAAGCCATTTGAGTTCTTTGTAAGAAAAAAGGTGGGATATATAACAACTATAAATTAGCTGCATTACACCAGATGTTCATTGTCTGAGACAAAGCCTTGTTAAAAAGACAGCTTGCTGTCCAAGAAACAAGAATTTTTATTGAATGAGACCTATGCTAAGATTCGCCGAAGCTTCAGACGTAGTAAAGACTCATTGATTAGTGTTGCTCTCCTGCTTTGGAACCTGTGTATATTTTCACTTGTAAGTATTGTGAACATGGTTTGTGGGTTGTTATAAACAATCAGTCCCAACGTGAGTTTTCTGTAGTGCAAGGAACTGTAATGTTGTAGAAGCTGTGGGTCCATACCTTGATTCTAGCAGCTGTGATTGAATGAGGTCCAAAAGGACCAAAATCTAACCCCTATTAATTGATCCAAAGTTTTAAAAAACATCCCCCACCCCCAAGCTCACCATTAAGACATTTGCTTATCCATTTTACATTCTGGATTTCATCATAGAGTCAACCAGGTATGCCAAAGCAGGTAAATTGCAATTAAAGCAAATCCCACCTGCTGTGAGAAGGTTTTATTTATTTATTTTGATATTGCCCACTAGCCAAGGCTCATTTCACTTTCACATTTTCCCCATTTTTTGACCAGTGCGCCAAGTTCTGGAAATTGTCAAACAGGGACAAGAAATTTCAATTTTTGTTGTGAATTATATGCTGCATATTTTTTTAAAAAAAACCTTATAGGAAAAGCATGCAATTATTTAACTGCACTTGGAAGGATTACTGGAGTCTTACTCCACGCTGCACCGTTTTAACCTTTAGAATAATTATCACCACCACCATTTGGTTCTCACCGTTTGGTCTATTCCTACCCCTCAATGGGTTCAAAACTTATTAAGTTCCAACCCTCCAGAAGCAATATCAACAATTCTGCTCAGGAAATCATGAAACACACGCAGAAAGTCCTTATTAGTCCCATACGCATTAATCATAGCAACTCCTTTATCAATGCATTTCCCAGCCAGAATCATAAAACCGCCATCAGCATCCGTCATCTTGTTAAAACAAGAGAATCACTTCTGAGTTATGAAAGCAACCTCTTTGAACTTGTCAAGGTAGTAGCTGCAGAGAACTCAACAGCTCAGTCTTTTCTCAACAAATGCTCATCTGCCTCCATCAAATAGGATTCTTGTTCAAAAATAAAAAAGCCACATCAGCACTTCGCTCTGTTTTAAATTTAGAAATGGCTCTTCTGTTTATATTCCCTGGCATCTTGACATTCCTTCAACGCAGTAAAAGAGCACGTATCTATTCCATCCCTTCCTCACATGCAACTTTACAAAAAGTCGAATTGCACAGGAAAACCAGGAGAACCAGTGTGGTGTTCTGGTTGAGAGCGCTGGATGGGGACTCAGGTAATCCAGGTTCATGTCCCCGCTCAGCCACGGAGCCAACTGAGTGACTTTGGGCCATTCGCTCACTCTCAGCCAAACCTACCTTGCAGGGTTGTTGTGGGGCTAAGACTGAAAACAGGAGGAGGAGAATGATGTAAGCTGCTTTGAGTTCATAGGGAAAAAGTGGGGTATAAATCTAATAAACAAACAAATAAGGCTGACTGCCTTTGACGGGATCAGTGAAGTGGGAAACTATGCTTGTCTTAAGTGAGCCACCATGGAGGATTAAATTACTGCTCAAGCAGCCCTATCAGAGCTTTGCTGGGGAAGAGTCAAAAAAAGGGTCAATATGAAGTATGGGTTTTGAGTCACCACACCAGTTTCTGGCTATTTTGTATTAAAATTTTAATACTTAAAAAGTTAGGTATCCGGACATGCAGAATCCAGATTTGCTGCCTGTCTCTCAGGGTAGGACTCTACCAGACATGTGGAGCACCTAATCCCAGTATGTCATGACTGCCTTTTTTGGCACCCAACTCACAGACTGGCCAGGATGGGCAGGTCAGGGAATCCCATCTGTTCTGGGTTGACTGCAGTCTGGCTCTATTGTAGCCAAACCCAGAAGTTCACACGGCCCTTCCGGGCTAAGGAGCCAAGCCCCAGAAGTGAGTATCTTACCCCCTTTAACCCTCCTCCCAGAATATAAACTGGAGCATTCCAGCAAACACTCTCCTGGCATCGGATGGAGCCCCCTGTAATTTCACCTGCTGCAGCCACAGCACAGAAAAATAAAATCAAAAACTTAAGTAAAACTAATACAGCAACTGAATGCAACACATACAATACCTTCTTGGGAAAACAGTATCTTTTTTCCTGATTTGCAGTAGAGCCATAAAAAAATTGGCAACCTTTCCAGTAATATAAGATACTTCCCTCAAACAAATGGATATCAAGGTGGAGGGATTATTGCCATAGAATCTGTTATTAATGGAATAATTAACTTCTCTCTGCATTCCCTGTAAAAGTTATTATTATAGGAGAACATGTTCAACTGATTATACTGCTTCGGCACTGCAGAAACACAAGCATTCATTGACTGAGATCTTAATAAATCAAGCTTTTAGCAGCACGGATGCTAAAAATGCTCTTCTGTTCTTTGAAATGCTTTAGTGTGCAGTTCCAGGCCTGCAATTAGAGTAGGATAGTGAAAGGAGCAGTTCTCAAATGCTGCCAGTCCAGCATGGTTAATATTTGAACTTATCTCTGTATATTCTCAAACCCAGAGCTACCCAAAAGTTCTGCAGAGCAGAACTAGCTTATGTAACGCCTTCTCCAGTTCTCTCCTCCAATGTCTAACATATCTGAAAGGCTTAGTGGAATGGTTGCTACACCTGCAAACGTAACTCCCATTGTTGTTGTTAGTTGCGAAGTCGTGTCCGACCCATCACAACCCCATGGACAACATTCTTCCAGGCCTTCCTGGCCTCCACCATCCCCTGGAGTCCACCCAAGCCCACACCCACCTCTCCAGTGACCCCATCTAGCCACCTCATCCTCCGCCATCCCCTTCTTTTGCCGTCAGTTGTTCCCAGCATCAGGCTCTTCTCCAGGGGGTCCTTCCTTCTCTTTAGGTGGCCAAAGCATTTGAGTTTCATCTTCACTATCTGGCCTTCTAAAGAGCAGTCAGGGTTGATCTCCTCTAGGACTGACCGGTTTGATCGCCTTGCGGTCCAAGGGACTCGCAGGAGTCTCCTCCAGCACCACAAGTCAAAGGTTTCAACTCTTCGGCGCTCAGCCTTCCTTATGGCCCAGCTTTCACAGCCATAAAATGCAAACTCCCATTGGAAAACATCAGTTCTTGCCATACACTCATCTGGTCCGGTACCTATTTCCAGATGTTCTCAAAGAAAACCCAATATTTTCCTAATGAAAATTAACTCGATTCCATTGGGGAATGGAATCCTAAAATGGAACACCCCAAATCAGGCCAAACCTTTATCAATCTGAATTGGAGAGGGAATTGGAGAGGGAACCAGCTAGGGTAGAAAGAGTCCTGAAGAGCTGCTGGCTGAAATTTGCTGCTTCTGTTAACTGTGGAGAAAGATGGACCAAAATCCAGTGCCTGACATGTGTATGCCTAAATATTTTATATGTGAAACTTGTTTCATGGTATTGTCACTTAAACTGCATATTAGTTTTTAAGAACACTAGAACTTGAGACTTACTATATTTAATAGCCAGGCTGTTCTTAAAACAGTAGGTTCCAAATGCAGACAGTAATTTAAGCCAATTCTGGGAAAGGGAATTATCATTATTGTACAAAAGTAAAAGTATCTTGGGGTTGCCTGATCTGGGATCATGGGAATTGACAGGTAGATCATGTAAGAATGAAAGAGAAAGGGGGCCAAAATCCTACCCTGTCTCGTATTCCTTGTAATGAGGATTAGGTTAAACACTTCTTCTTACCACCTGAGTTGACTCAGCTAGAAGTCTGATTATACAAGCATCGGACCGAACGAGGAACAGTAGGGGCTGTTCCATCCATGGAACTTCTATACAATTTAGACCATAACATTCCCCTCAGGCCCAGATCAAAGGCTGATTTGAGAACAATAAAAGCTGTGAGGAGCTTCCAACCAGGAACGGAGGTGCTTCTCTCTGCCAAATGAGCTGGCACACAGCGATCACGCCTGGATAGATGGCCTGTTTGAAAGCCACTCCATTTCTCAGCAATTAGACTGTTATCCTCCTTCCAAGTCAGAAGCTTGCATTTTAAATACTTTGCATGGCCTTTCATAATAACTGAAAAAGGCTGATAGGGCCATATTTAGTCGGACTGATCCTACCACTTATTTTTAAATCGGAACTATAATGCCATTCTCGATAAGTCAACAGTGCTCACAGTAAAAGACTTGCTTTTCTGGATTGGGTTTTAGAAAACCAGGACAAACAAAACCTTTATCACTTGAGTTCAAAGATCAGATCATTCCTTTCCCCCTGGAGTTACAATTTGCCATTCCAGAGCATGGGCAGGCAGACAAAAGCTATGTGGAGAAAAGTTATTGGTACCCTGAAGGTATGGCAGGAAAGTCTCATTCCTACCCATAATTAAAATCAGGATGTACTTGGATCTCCTGCCAGGCTCCCATTATAAGTTGCTCAAATAATTTACTATCCTTTTGTATAGCATAGAATGATCGGTTCCATTTTAATCTCTTTCACTCTTTGGATTGATCTTTATATTCCCATTTTAGTTTATAATGTATCCTCAGGATTAGCCAGTGTGCTATAGTCCAGGACTGGGATTTGGTGGTCTGGGTTCGAGTCCCCACCCAGCCATGGAGCCAAACGGGTTACTTTGGGCCAGTCACAGGCTCTCAGCCCAGCCTACCTCATAGGGTTGTTGTGAGGAGGAGATAGAGAAGAGGAGAATGGTATAATCTGTCTTGAGTTCCTTGGAAGGTAAGAAGACAAGATATAAATGCAATAGATAGATGGGTAAAATAAACAATTGCCTCCATTTCCCTCCAAACAAATAAATTAAGGCTTAATTCAGAAAAGACAGAGGTCTTGTTGGTGGGCAGCTCAGCTTTTTTAGGTGAGCAATTTTTGCCCTGTTCTGGACGGGGGTGCACTCCCCCTAAAGGACAGGGTGTGCTGCTTGGGAGGGCTCCTCTCCCCAGCGCTGTCCCTGGAGTCTCAAGTGGCAGCAGGGGCAAGGAGCGCTTTCCTTCAGGTTCGGCTGATCCATCAGCTGCGCCCTTACCTGGATGAGCACTGCCTGGCAACAGTGACCCATACTTTGGTAACCTCCTGTTTCGAAAATTGCAATGTGCTCTATGTGGGGCTGCTCTTGAAGACAGTCCAGATACTTCAATTGGTCCGGAATGGAGCTGCCAGGTTATTAATGGGGACTGGCAGATACTCCCATATCACACCGGTCCTGTATCATCTACACTGGCTGCCAATTGAAGTCTGGGCCAAATTTAAGGTGCACGTGATGACCCATGAAGCCCTAAACAGCTTGGGTGCTGGGTACCTGAAGGAGCGCCTTTTTCTCAAGGGGTGTTTAAAGATAGACTGGACATGCACATGGTGGGCATGTCGTGAGCGGAGCCAGCTGGAGCCGGGGGTCAGACTAGATGGCCCGGGAGACCCCTTCTGACTCGCTCTGTTTCTATGTTTCCTATGTTTCCCTATGTGTCCACCCACCCCTTGAGATCTGAGGCAGAGGTCCTTTTCTGGGAGCCCTCTTTGAAAGAAATTCGGAGTGTAGCTACCCAGAGAAGGGCCTTTTCAGCAGTGACATCCTGACTGTGGAACATGCTCCCCAGGGAGGTTTGCCTGGCGCCATCACTTTATTCTTTTCGGCATCAGGTGAAAACATTTTTACTTTCTCAACATTTAAATATTGAATTGGTTTCATCTTCGATTTTATCATTAATGATCGGATGCAGTGTGTTGTTTGTTGGTATCGGTGGTTGTTTTCTGGGGGGTTTTTGTTTCTTTGTTGTTGTTGTTATTGGGTAAACTGTCCAGAGACTGTGGTATTGGATGGCATACAAAAAAGTAATAAAATGGAATGAAATAAACACAAAAAAACTGGATAATGTTATTCTCAAGAACCTGTGTTCTTTCTCCCTCTCTTTCAAGCAGTTGTATGCCAACCGATTGTGCCATGGAACCTCTGGGCGGCTCACAAGCAACCATGATCAGCCCTATTCTCATTCATTACTTTTTAATAGCTTCTTCAATGCAAGCGAACTCTTCACGTTCTCCTAAAATGGACAGTGCAGCAGTTCGGCACAGCCATTCCCATGAATAGCCTCAAGTCAAGTGGGGGGGGGGTCCAAACAGCCCCCCACATTGCTTCAAAGAGGGCCAGTTATGGAGGGCTTGCTACCTCTTCCTTCCTTGATAGACAAAGCTGCAGCTTGTGGCTGCCCCAGGAATGCAAAACAAGGAAAATTACTCTCTGCCAAAAGAAGCTAGAACATGAATTGATTTTCAAGCAGAAACACTAAACAGGGAAGAGCGGTTTGGTCCAAAATACATTTAAATGCACTCTTAGAGAGCTCACCAGCTTATGCTGGTCTTGAAAAATTGGCTTTCTTTCTCTTCCATTCCCTTTGTTTGTCCTGCAATTTTAACTTTCAAACCAGATGGTTAAAAATAACTACCACAAAGACCAGTGTCGCCCTGGCCAAACCGAACAGTCCAGGGAAGTTTTGGATAGAGCGTTCCAGGCCCTGGTTAGAAACAGAGCGAGTCAGAAGGGGTCTCCTGGGCCATCTAGTCTGACCCCTGCCTCCAGCTCATGATATGTCTGCCATGTGGAAGAGTTATATTACAGTCTGGCTCAGTTTTGCACCAGTGTCAGATAAAGATGATGTTAAAATGATACTAAGCAGCGTGATAAGGAAAGAGGCTGGATGAACATGGAATACTGATACACAGAGTATATCCAGCATCTTCTCCCCTCTGTGCCCCGCCACCCCTGGAGATCTGAGGCGGAGGCGCTGCTCCGGGAGCCCTCCTTGAAGGAGGTCAGGAGGGTGGCTACCCAGAGGAGGGCCTTCTCTGCGGTGGCACCCTGACTGTGGAACACGCTCCCCAGAGAGGTTCACCTGGCACCGATGCTGTATTATTTTTGGCGTCAGGCAAACCCCTTTTTATTTTCCCATTATTTTAATGTTTAAGTGATTTCAACCGGGGTTTTAGTACATCAATGGTCAGAAGCTGTGGGGTTTGTTTGTTTGTTTTTAAAGCTGCCCCAAGATGCTTGTAGTGGACGGGTTAGAAAAACTTTTAATGAATTATTTAAATAAATGCAAATTAAATGTTTACTACTATTCCAAGATGCAGTGTTGTGGGGTGATGAAAGGATTGGACTGGGGGCTTCAGAAAGCTGGGCTCTGGTCCATCCACTCCCAGCCCAACCAACCTCACAGATTGCCATGAGCTTAATGGGCAACTCTACATGCTGCTTTGGGCTCCTCGCAAGAGGGAAAAAGTGGGATATAAATGCAATATAATCATACTACAAGTTTGATTATACAAGCACCATGAGCACCTCTCCAATGACTCTGTAAACCCATTAATGCATGTATAGCGAAACTAACCAAAACTGTACGCAAAGTGGTATTTATTTACAACACGCAATCAAATGGATGTTGCCTGAATAGGAAAGCAAAGGAATGTGAGAACCGATGAGGGTATCATGCAATGCATTATTCTCTTTGAAAATACGTAGCTTTAAAAGTGCCTTGGCATAAATCGGGGACACTCAACCAGCAGGCTGTTCTTCGCCTATCGTGAAATGTGGATTTAGACCTCTTGTGCGCCACCCATCTCCTCTCCCTCCCTCCCTGCATTTATGCAGCTTTCTCCTGCCTCACGCCTGTGATCCCATTTCCCACTTTATCCGTGATTGCTTCCTCTAATGCCAGACTCAAGCGCTGAATGCTGGCGGCAGTGTTGCCAAATGAGGCCGCCAAAAAACCAGAGGGATACATCCGTTTCTTAGCAGAACCGCAAGATTTGCAGAATTTTTTCTTTAAAACAAAATATCCTCAGAAAGTGTTGCATGTGTTTCAAACACCCAAACCAAACATAAACGGGAAAAGGAGCAAATAGGCAGAGAGAGGAAACCAGGGTGAGAGCTACGCTAGGACGTCTTACCAGCATTGCATGGCCTGTGTGGAGCTCGAGTCATCCTGAGCTTGGACATGCCTGTCCACCCGTAAGATCTGGGTTGGTGGTCCTTCTTCTGGAGCTCTATTTGAAGGAGATTGGAAGAGTGACTACCCAGAGAAGGACCTTCTCTGGAACATGGAACATGCTCTCCAGAGAGATGAGCCAGGCATGAACACAAGGTTCAATTTGGATGCCAGGAAGCACTTCCTGACAGTTAGGACCCCGAGGGTAAGGAGGTGGTGAAGGCCCCATCGGTGAGGGTGTTCAAGGATAGGCTGGACTTGCACATGGTGGGCATGTCATGAGCAGAGCCAGCTAGAGCTAGGAGTCAGACTAGATGGCCCGGGAGACCCCTTCTGACTTGCTCTGTTTCTGTGTTTCTACCTTTTTCATTTTGGTGCCCGGCCAAACCCTTTTTATTTTCCTGATTTTTAAAGTGCTAGTTTGTTTTAAGATGGGCTTTTATCTGATGTAAATAATTGCATGATGCTGTACTTTTATTTCACTGCATTATTGTCCTGGGACTTTTAGAGAAGGATGGTATAGAGAAGCTTAAAAAAAATAAATATGGAAATAAAAAATAAGAATACAGGCTTCCCTTACTAGGTGAGCGTTCCAGGAACACACCTGCTAGGTTGTTGCAAGAGGCTGCCTTCAGATTCAGTGAGGTTTTTTGGAGATTCTTCCAATGCATTTGCCTATTTTGTGACAGCTGATTTACACAAATTTTGTGTGATTTTGTTCAGCTGAGTGTTCAGCATGTTTTGACTGGGAACAGCACGACCCTCGTGCCGCACCCTCCCTATCCCCCCGATCTTGCCCCATGTGACTTTCTCTTCCCCCAGATGAAAAAAGTCCTCAATGGGAAACGTTTTCCCAATTTGGAAGAGGAAAAACAAATATGGGAGAAGCACTAAAAGGCATCAAAATGGACAAGCTCAAAGCCTGTTTCGATAAGTGTAGTGCGTCAAACGGAGAGTACTTTGAAGGTGACGGAAGTATGAACATGCAAAAATAAATACACAATTTTGTATAAATAAATGCCTGGATTTTTTGGGGGGCCCTTAGATGTGCTCCCCCAGCAAACCAGAGGAAAGTTGCATATGTGTTCAAAATTTACCCTCTTTATGGATGCGGCTTCTTAAACCATCACTGGTTGAGAAAACCAGCCACCACTGCCAGACACAGTTCTGGCATCAGACGTCTTAAAACTCCTCTCTTCACACCAGCTGCCCTTGAAGTACAACCCAGAAAGCTCTGGTTTGTAGCACACGGTACAATCTGAGGTTTTATTACTGATTATTTTATATTTCAGTGCCTTTACATTTATTTTTTCACTGTATTTTATGTTCACTGCTTTGATACTTTATGGAAAGTGGTGTACAGCCTGATCTCAAATAAATAATAAATACTGGGGTGGGGAGCTCTGCAGGGACACAGAAGTACACAAGTTCATAAATTAAATGCAAGTGGATTTGGTGCCCCTGGACCAGCCTGATAAGAACTTGTGTGCTTGTAGAGTACCAATGGTAGTAGAGAGAGAATGCTATCTAAGGAAGGCAGGGATCAGGCAGATGGTGTGAGACCATCCATCACATTTATAGTTAGAGCAGCTGAGACACAGAATCGTAGGCTATAAATTGAAAGCAATACCATGAAAGAAAGTGGAAGAAGAGGCTGGAAAAAGAGGGAAGATCAAGCCCAGATCCAGGAAGCAAGGAGAGAATTAGGACTGAGGGAGGTTCATAATCTCACCTAGCATTCAAAAGGAAAAGAAAGGGCACACCTTCACCTTTTCCAAGACTAAGACAAGATGCCTGGCTTCCTATTTTAGGCCTCGAGGGTGTGGAATGGGCTTCCACGAGAGGTCGTTGAGGCCCCATCGGTGTGGGTGTTCAAGGATAGGCTGGACATGCACATGGTGGGCATGTTGTGAGCGAAGCCGGCTGGAGCCGGGGGTCAGACTAGGTGGCCCGGGAGGCCCCTTCTGCCTCGCTCTGTTTCTGTGTTTCTATGTCATAGCAGGCCTCACTGGACTCACTGACTCACAGCTTCAAGGAGGTCTTCGCCACCATCTTTCCCTTCCTTCTTCTGCACTCCTGTTGCTCAGGAGATACCTGATTACTCCAAGGGGGCTCCTCCTTGCACTTGGACCTATTTCCCCGGAGGCCTCCTGCCCTGGGCGGCCAGTTTGCCTGTTTAGTTGGCCAAAGGGACACTTGCCCTGTGGACCACCAAGATGCAGTCCCAGGTCAGTTGGTGGACCTGGAGCGGCGTCCAATCATCAGCTGGTTGGGTGGATGGTTTGCGCTTGTAGGGTACATGAGGATAATGAATTGTATTGCTGTTCTTGTTTTAGAAATAGTAAACATTTGGTAAATTGTTAAGTTTATTGCTGCATGTAGCCTTTTGCACTCTTGTACTTCATTTAGCGTTCTTACTGTGTTTTGTATATTGAACGAAGGCATTTCATAAACCAACCTGAGCCTTTTATGGCTAAGTGGAGGTACAGAAATTTAATTTAACGATAATAAATAAAAAGTTGAGTGAAGCAGGGGAGCATTAGTGGCTCTTGAACAAGGCAAGAGGAAAAAAGAGATCAGAATGGAGGATGAAGAAATGTGGGGAGAGGGAGAGGAAGGAACAAGCCGCACCCTGACCAGTTTTGGTGGTGCTTGTTTACGTAGTTGGAAAGGGCTGCATCCACAAGGATGGGACAGGGATACTGAGGCTAGTTTTGAGCATCTGGAATTTTTTATTTATTTATTTAAAATATTTTTATGCCGCTCCCATCGCAACAAAGCCTTGGGGCTGCTCACAAATTGCATGTGAAGGCAACCAAGCGGGCATCTTAGTAAGGGCTTGTGTGTCCCATCCTAATTTCACTGAAAATGGTGGTAGAAACCGTGATGGGGGAGAAGAGGAGGAACGTATATCTACCCACCTGGACATGTATTTATTGTTTATTTAAAACTTTTATATGCCGTCCCTTATGCATGGCATCTTGGGACAACTCAAGACTTAAAATATTCCTTTGAAAAGATCCCTACCCCTTGCATGAGTGGTTTCCCCATCTTGGAGCTTCCGAAATGCAGGGATGAGTTGGAGATGATCCCAGCGGGACAGCAGCATCAGGAGAAATGGCCTGAATGAAGCATATTTAAGCAGGCCTAGATTAAAATTGTATCAAGAGTAGCCTGCAGTACATTTTTTTTAATGCCTGTTCGGGACTTGGGCATAAATGATTCAGGCAGTAGTTTGGTATACAGAGTCCCTTCAGGCAATGTAGGGAAAGAGTTGTCATATCACACCAAGTCTGAACAGTTAGCTGTAAAAAGAAGATGCTCGCAGTGAGAAATCTGCTGAGGACAGAAGAGTATCACAACAGCGTTATACAGGTCATTAGCTGTAGGCAGCCGCCATAGCTTGAAGGTACATTTTCAATGTGATACTGAAATCAGGATGGGATGCACAGATAATTTTCAAATGACCACCATTTTCACGTTCGGTCTGCTAGGGAAAGTTGCTTTGCAAATAGGCACAGATCTGGTGCATCAAGTACAACGATGTGTCTTAGGAGAGATGTGCATCTGAATTTTTATATCGGCTTCTAAAAACGTGTGGGGAATGAGGCATAATTTTCCAAGTCTGAACTGCACATCAGCTGAGTTTTAGAATTGCAAGAACACCTTGGTTTGGAGTCCTCTGGATGAAGTGCAGGCATGTCCTGCCTGTGAAAATTAAGTACCAGATTGCACTATACGAGGGAAAATGGCGTGCGAATGTGTGCAAAGTAGGTGCATTGTGTACTCGAATGTGGAGAAACGTGTACAGCCCGAAGTGCTGGATCCTGCCTCATCTTGGAAGCTAAGCAGGGTTGGGACTGGCTGAAGCTTGGATGGGGGACTTAAATGTTGTGAACTCAGCAGATAGCTTCAGCTATGGGTGGAGTAGTTGATGATGACGATGACAACGGTTTTCATAGAGACTGTTAAAAACGTGTGGGAAACCGGGCATAATGGAATCCCAGGACTATTTTTAATTCAAAATTCTCCAAGTTAAAACTAGAAATCCTGCGGGAAAGAGCATGTTGAAACTATGATAAACAAAGGAAAAACAAGGGAAATCCACCCAGCACATGCTGGATCAGACTTGACCATCTGCCCATGAAATCCCACAAGAAGGAGAAGAGTGCCACAGCACCCTCCTAGCCATGTTCCCCAGCAACTGGGGAACATGGGGTACTGCTTCTGATACCAAAGGTAGCATGTAGTCATCAAAAGTAGTGGCCTCTTTTGAAGATCCACTTCCAACACCATGTCGCAAATGTTTGCTTGTATCATCTGATATCTAGACCCAGGCATGCTGTTGTGGAGAAGAGCTGCACGACAGCCCTGGAGTATTTTGCTTTATTGTGTAATGTTCAACAATCTGCAAGGGCTGTGAGTGGATAGATGATCCTTCTTGCCCAACTACAAGCTTTCAAGGTTCATGCCTTCGGTCATTTTCCTAAGAACCAACTGAAGCGGTTTTAATAGGTGCTAGTGATGACCTCAATGACTTGGGGCCTGGTACCCGAAGGAGCGCCTCCTTCCATACATGCCTGCCCACCCCTTGAGATCTGTGGCAGACGCCCTTCTCCGGGAGCCCTTCCGGAAGATTAGGAGGGTAGTTTCCAGAGAAGGGAGTTTTTGGTGGTGGTGCCCCAACTCTGGAATTTGCTCTTCAGGGAGGTTCACCTGGCACCACCGCTTTATTCTTTTTGGCATCAGGTGAAAACCCTTTTATTTCCCCATCATTTAACGTTAAATTGATTTTGCACTTCCTGACAGTTAGGACCCCGAGGGTGTGGAATGGGCTTCCCTGGGAGGTCATTGGGGCCCCATCGGTGCGGGTGTTCAAGGATAGGCTAGACATGCACATGGTGGGCATGTCGTGAGCAGAGCCGGCTGGAGCCGGGGGTCAGACTGGATGGCCCGGGAGACCCCTTCTGACTCACTCTGTTCCTATGTTTCTATGTTTATTATTGAGGTTGGATGCAGTGCCTTGCTTTGTTTTATATTTGGGGGGGGGTCTGCTTCTTGTAAGCCATCCCAAGATGCTTGTAGTGGATGGCCTATAAAAGCATTTAATAAATATACATAAATACACTGCAAATAAGAAAATGCCCAATGCTAAACACATTCAGCTGTCCTGATCTAAATTCTCAGCAACATTCCAGCAATAACTTTTACAATGTACAGCAAATGTTTTCACTGCTGTGATGGACAGGCCTCAAGTTTGTAAGTTGCTCTTGAAAGTTTCAGGGTAAGCATACTGGGCAAGTAACAGATCTAATATTCTGTATTTTGGCCTCCTCCCTTCCTGCCTGCCGTCACTTGCTTCCATCTATTCTCGTGCTATCTCATCAGCATGTTGTCTGCAATCCGGTCAATATTAATTGCCTGTGAGAAACATGCCTTTAATTTCTCTCTCTCATTTGGACAGGCAGGCAGTTGTTCACTTCTATTTCTGCACTTCAGGCTCAAAACCTGTAGGTAATTCTGTGCTGCTTCTAACAGGCCCAGCGTCTTCACACGTTTAAGAAAAATAGCTGTGTTGGGTCAAGCCAAGGGCTCATCCAGTCCAGCATTCCTTGCTCATGGTAAGCACAGATATATAGAAAGTCCAGAAGATCTTGTGAATCCCCCTCTTGCCCCATCTCTCTCTCTCTTTAAGCCTGACAATAAACACTACAGAGGTGATTCCCATTTCTATATTTTCCCTGATATGTAAAGCACTTTCTAAGCCCACTGCAGTAACCTGAGCAAAGACAGCAACCAAGAGCAAGAAAACTGCATAAACCTATCTGAAAGTTAGACATTTAGGCTGAAGCACCATTCCTCCTGCCTGAATTAATTTCCTCAGACCTAGACATAATTACCCATATGGCACACATTTAATTAGAAACCCTTTCAGCTCCTCCGAAGCCTCCAAAGACGTCCATTATGAATGGTGTGTCAATTTCAACTTGGCAATTTATTCTTGAGTTGCACAAAGGAATATCAACTCGTACAGCCTTTTGTGAATTACTTTTCCCTACAATTATTAGAGTATTAAAAGAAGGGGAACAACACCAAGCAAACATTCTTGTGTTACCACAAATAATAAATGACATGGTTAGGACTAGTTCTGTGATGAGATTAATGAATGCTGCCCTCTTGTTATCGGAGCTAGTCAACCTCTGTTCCGACTGTACTGAGTTATTTATTTCCTTGAGGCTTTTTTCTGGGAAAATATATGAGATCTTTCTTTTCCCCACCATCCCAGAAAGAGTGCAGAATTTACTCTCCTGCCTTTTCTTTTTTCTTTTTTGGCAGACACGATTTCCCTAACCCGAGAGAGAGAGGAATTGAGACCCAAGATGGCAGTGGAACTGCAGAGGATGAAAAATGGCCGGCTGGTTGCCAATTGCAGTGGCATCCACAAAAAAGAAGCAGAAAGAAAAATGAGAGAGCCTGGCCTTAATTTAATTCCCCTGTGCCTGGGTGTATCGTTGTCAGGAAAAGCTTCCTCACTGTCAGAGAAATATGGCAGTGAGACCAGCTGCCTGGAGAGGTGGGGTTCTCCCCCACACTGGAGACATTCGAGATGAAACTGGGCAGCCCTCTGAGTGGGATGGTGTAAGGTGGTATCCTGCAACAGCAGGGGGGTGGACTGGATGGCCTTTATGGTCCCTTCCAGCTCTACTATTCTATGACTGCCCACTGCCTTACTCCCAGATTTAATATAGGCTGGTAATAAAATAATGTATAAAATAATGCTAGAATGATGAAAGAGACTAAAACTACAAATGTACAAGGCATGGTTGTACAGCACCCATTCCTGCCGACTTGCCAGAAAATCTTGCAGGGTCTTCCTGGTGCATCTCCCAAGGCTCACCAAATGTTTGACCAGTGACACATGAAGGCAATTTCCAATCATCATCATCATCAGCTTGTTGAGGGCAAGATGATCAGGTAAGCCAGGAAGTCTTTATCGTAAGGCATTCTGAGACGTTTGTAGGGGAACAGGTTAGAAAAGCTTTTAATTACTAAATAAATAAAATAGAGAAGCTGGGTTTATCACGGCAAAAAGCATATAGAGGGAGAGTAAATGCTCACTGTTATTCCAAGAGACCATGTGGGATGGAGATTAATGCACTGGGAGATCCGGATCCAGCCAGATCCAGGACTCAAGTCCCCGAACAACCTACCCCACAGGATGGTCATTGTGAGCTTAATAGGCCGCTCTGTAGCCCCACTTGAGTTCTGCACAAGAGGAACCAGATCAGGGTGTCCATGCAGCCTTAAAGGTCCTGTTTGAGATACTTGATGGACCCCGAGACAGTGGGGAGAAGCTGAGGCCTTAGCGAGCTACCGACCACATCCCTCATGGATCGTCTCTCCTGCCCAGATCATCTTGCCCTTCTAAGGCCAGAGAGAACCAGGTGTGCATTCCCTGTCTTTTAAACAATGCAAGAGTGCCAGATGGTCATGGAATAGAGGCTATGCCACGTAAAAGCCATCTTCTGCGAGGGAACTCCTTCTGCCCCATTTGTTTATCACATTTCTATACCACACAATAGCTGAACTTTTGCTGTTACATGCCAACAAGTTGCCTTCGACTCCTGATGCTCCAAAATGTTCGCAACAGCTCTTCTAAACTCAAGGCTCTGGCTTCCCTCATGGATTCAATCCGCCTCCCTCCTATTTGCTCTTTCCTTTTGCCTTCCAATTTCAACTTCCCCTAACACGATTGTCTTTTCCAGGCGGACTTGCCTTCTCACTGCCCCAATTTTGCCATGGTTGCCTCTGTGGAAATCCCTGGCTTGATGTCATCTAGAACTCCCTCACTCCAGAGTATTCACAAAGCTCCCTCCCAGCACCATGTTCCAGGTGCATCTATTTTCTTCCCATCAGCTTTCTTCACTGCCCAGCTTTCACACCCAGACTGGGAATGCAATGGTTTGGATCAGTGATGACGAACCTTTTACAGACCGAGTACCCAAAATGCAACCCAAAACCCATTTACTTATCTCAAAGTGCCAACACTGTGATAAAACCTGAATACTGAGGTTTTAGTTTAGAAAAAAACAACTAAATATGATGCTGCAGGTCCAAATATGCCAGGGGGACAGCACAACATTAAAAGGATCTCAGTCGCTTCATTAGAACATCTCTTTGCTAAATCTTGGATATAAAATTTCAATTTTTCATAAGAAAACTCAAAGCTAAAATCTTGTGTTAATAAAAACGAATGTATTAAAACTCCCAGCCAGTCCATACACACACACACACACACACACACACACACACACACACACATATATATATATATCCTTGGCACACACTGACCGGCCATGCAAAAGCTCAGATGAGTTGTGGCTAATGAGTCACAGCTCATGATGTTATTGCCTGGTGCTGCTACTCCTTTCTGAGCATGCACATGGCCCCTTGTAGTATGTTTTTATTTAAATAAAAAATTTCCACCTAAAAAATTTCAACCTATGTGCACTGTTATCTGATGCTCGGCTGCTGGGGCGACTTGGCTCGCGTGCCGACAGAGAGGGGTCTGCGTGCCCGCTGTGGCTCGCGTTCCATAGGTTCGCCACCACTGGTTTAGATGATCTTGACCTTGGTCTCCAGTAAAGCATCCTTACACTTGATGACCTTTTTTCATTAGCTGAACTTTGGAAAGGGGAGGTCCTAATTTAGAAATCGTGTCGGTGTATTTTGTGTGTGTGTGTTTTTTAATGTATTTCATCTTTGTACCTTCCAATAACCAAGGCTCTCTTGGAAGTTAAGAAAGGTTTAAAACATACAAGCAATTTACAGATAAAGGGCGGCATTCCAACTAGGTACTCTCGAGATGTTTTGGGCTTTCTTTCCCAGTATTCCTGTTTGTCAGCCATGCTGGGCTGCGGAGAAGTCTTCCATTTGTCTGTGAGTGACCCTGACATTCTTCCAAAGTGAGCAAGACCTTAGGTTAGTCTAAGGGACTGATGATTGTCCCCTTTCATTCCATGGTGAGGGCTCCAGAGACCTTGAATGGCTTTCAGCAGAACTGGGCGTCCTCCTTCCTTTCAACCTCTTCTTTTTAAGTGCCCCTAAGAATTGGATCTGACCAGTTTACTTGCAAAGTAAGCAAGTGTGCAGTATAGAAATGGACGGTATAGAAATCTAATCAATGAATATAAAGTAGGACATTGCCAGAAAGCTAATGTTGCAATAAAAATAACAACCGTCTTAGCAAAAGAAAACTGAACTGAAATTCCCAGGAGAAACATGTTCTCTAACAAGTGCAGAATAAACAGATTATTAGCAAAAAGCTCTCACAGTACAATGAATTAATGTGGAGAAATACTTTATGGAAGTCAAGCAGAAAGGAGACAAGGCACACACTGTCGCGGTGGGTTTGTGCTCACAGCTTTGATAACACCGTCTGTTGAGTGTACTTCTCCATGCCTCTTTCCATGTCTAGAACTTCAGCCTGGGTTCTCATTTCCCTGCCTAACCAAGTCAGTTCAGTGCCCATCTTCAGCATCTTGAGACATGCTCTGGGGCTTTTTGCACTGCCCTCTTGAAAATGGGCCGGAAAAGTTTCGTGCTGAACTTTTTTGTGTTGCTCAACTGGACCGTTGCCCAGTTTTCTGTACCCCACTTTGTCTGGACCAGTGTTTCCAGGCTGGGTGCCTTGGGAAGGTGTCTTGTGCCACCCACTCCATCCTACAAAGCCAGTATGGAGGGGCTAAGAATCCCCCCCCCCAAATATCTGCAAGAAGGTTGGGAAAGCACAACCCAAGACATGCCAAATTAGTGGGATTCTTCTATTGCAGCAAGCCCCATGAGAAAAACTTAATGGTTACAGTTTTCAGAAATCATACAGGTGGTGACAACTAGCTATAGGCACCACCATATGTCAAAGCCAATAATTGTAACCATGTGAGATCCAGACAATTGTTTCCCCTTTGTAACTTTGATGTGGGTTAGATTCATGCTGAACACTTATTCTTTAATTTTGCTTCAGCATGTACTGATACACAACACCTGCCCTTATGATTTTTATTTTGTGTCCTAATTAAATGGTATAATTAACTGCTTTAATTAGACGGTGTCTTTATTGTAATTTTATTTTTGTGCACCACCTGAATATGTTGACATGGCAGGCAGTATGGAAGTATTTTGTTTTTTGTTTTTAATAAAAGCACTAAGTAAAGGTAAGCATTTATGAGTCCCTGAAGTTGTTTTCTGAGATTGGCTTGGAAGAACTTCATTAGCATACCTACCTAAATGGCAGACTGTGTACTACAGAACTTAAAAGCACAAGATGTAGAAGCTTTGTCAAAGTCGGTTCTAGGTCTGGTTCCTGAAAGAATGACTTGCTTGGGAGCGTCTGCTGACTAAAGTGATTTCTGTTATTAAAGTAAGGCATATATATATGCTAGAAAATCGCCAATTCACATTCTAGGGGCCTGATGGAGGTTCTATGGACCCTATAGAGCAGCCTTCCCCAACCTTGTTCCTTCTAGACCCATTTGGACTGCAACACCCAGAATTCCCAGTCAATGGCCCTGCTGGATGGGAATTCTGGGAGTCGCCGTCCAAATGCCTCTGAAGGTCCCCAGGCTGGGGAGGGCTGCTATAGAGAAAATCTCATTCAGGATGAATGTAGCGACTCATGCTTAACGTGCACTCATCAGTTGGGTTCAGACAACATAACCCATACTCAGTGGCTAAATATGCACTGAGCGTGGGTTGTCATTGACACCAAACCCCGGGTTGCTCAGTTGTCTGAACCCATCCCTGCGACTAAGCCATGGACAACCCATGAAGAGTACCCATGGTTTGTTCGTGGTGATAAATTGTGGGTTGCTCGCCATGGTCTGCTATCTGAGCTGGGTACAGAGAAGATACGCAGCATTTGATCAGAAAGCCACAGCTGAATGAGAAGCCACATGCAGTCCTAGAGGCTGGCTGATCATGGACCTAGCTGAGTATGGACGCTTAGCTAGCTTTTCATCCACCCAAGAATAGCCATACCTGTTCAGCCTATGTACTGGATGCCAATTTCTCTTTTGGTGCATAGCAATTGATCACATTCCACTAATGGGATACACAGAAGAAGTTTCTGTCAAATGGAAGGAGACTGGAGGACCTGCATGACCCGGGTTGCTCAACCTACCGCTCAAAATAATTCCCAATACTGAGGCAAATGTACCAGGCAAGGGTGCACTTTGGCGTTTCCGCCTCTGATCCAGCTAAATTGAGCACAGTATTATGTCCAGATAGCACTTTAAAAATGCAGCAAATGTCAATTCCATTCAGAGACAGTCAAGATTATCTATTTTCCATTTGTATTTGCTTCAATAAAAATAAAAATAGACCACAGCAAAAAAACAGGAACATAAATACGACGCAAAACTTTAAAAAAAAGAATAGTCACAAGAAACCACATTAGTACCTACTTGCCAATGATAGAAGGAGGAAGCCACCACATTCTTTCCTAAACTCAGGATTGACTATGTCCACAGAAATCCTTTGAGCCACTCAACTTGTAACCATCAAAGGATATGACTTCCTGACCAAGTTCTGGTGGCTCAGAATCAATGCCTCATTTTCTAGGTCAGGGGTCTCAAACTCAACTGACCTGGGGGCCGCGGGAAGTAGAGTCTGGGTGAGGCTGGGCCGCATCAAGTATTCCACCACTGCGGTGGTGGGGGGCCGCTCATCCCCGGCGCTTTGAAGGCCGCAGGCCCCCTCCCCGTGCCCCACCCGGCCATTGGCCCGCGGGCCGCGAGTTGGAGACCCCTGTTCTAGATGCTCACAAACTGGGATCCTCTTTAAAACAACAACAACAACAACAACAGAATTGCTTCACATAGACATTCAGCTAACAAGTCTGCAGTTTCCTGGTTCAACCTTCTTGAAGAGGCAGGTGTTTTTTCACCTCCAATCTTCTCCTACCATGCATATTTCTCCTACCATGCTCTCAGAATTCCTGCAAACCAAGATTCTGAAATACTGTCCACAAGCAACTTCATCCCCCTCACGCCCAGGAATCCAATTCATTTGGTGTTAGAGATGTAAACAAATTCAAGGCAGTTTGGGGTTCACAAACTACCTCCTTACCAAAGCTTGGCTTGAAGTCCTTCCATATAATATTTGTTTTACTCATGGCAGGTTACACGTGAACCCTCTTGGAGGAGAGGATAAAGATAACATTGGGGTTGAATATTCCTTTCCAACCACCGCCAGTTTTCCTGGGATCGCATGCCTGATGGCTGGTGTCTGTCCCTAGGCAGCGGTCCGTTCCTCTTGCCTGCACAAAAGGAACTCTGGGATGGGGTGTACGTGAAAATGCTAGCTGCACAAAAAAGCAGAGATGTTTCTGCATCGCTACATGTTCTTATTTAATTGCAAAGAAACGCCCAGGCTCTCCTGGCAGCAAAGTGGTCCAGCAACTCCCCCTGGCAGAGGTAGCAGCCGGGGCATCGAGAACGCTGTGATCTGCTTCACAGATGTAGGACGAAGGAAAGCTGGGAAGCATGGAAAGCCCAAAGGCAAGTTCCACAAAAATTTGGAGATGACTTGATTCATGAAATTGCTAATTATGAGAATGATGATTTGGCTAGATGGACCCTCAGTTATTATAATTCAAAATACTATTCAATTGACTTACTTATTAATGTCATCTCTGATGTAGCCTAGGATCATGCTGAAAAGTTATTTTTATTATTTTTATTTGGCTCCAGCAAATCTCACAAGTTCCACACAGCTGGTATAGAAAGATTTTATCTTTGTATTTTTACTTGATTTGTTTAAGTTTACTTTATTAAATTAAACTTATTTTAAATTGTTTGACTTATTGTTTAATTTTTAATGATTGATGTTATTCTACTGTTGGTTTTTATATTATACACTATTTTTAAGGTGTTATGAATGGTATTAACTATTGGAGAAACACGCTGGGAACCACCCAGAGAGCCTTAACGCTAATGGGGCAGTGTATACATCAAATAAATAAAGAGTAACCTGCTTGGAACAGTTGAAGGTGCACATGCTATATTGGGATGCAATATTTCATAGACAAGAACTCATACAAACACAGAAGCAGAGTGAGTCAGAAGGGGTCCCCCGGGCCATCTAGTCTGACCCTGGCTCCTGCCGGCTCCACTCACGAGGTGCCTACCATGTGCATGTCCAGCCTCTCCTTGAACACCCTCATCAATGGGGCCTCAGCCACCTCATGCGGAAGCCCATTCCATACCTATATATAAAGGGAAATGCATTTCCACAAATATTCTCAAGCCTCGTCTAGCCTCGAACTTGTTCTTCCTCATGGCAATGGCACTGCAACTGGATCCCCGGACCTCCAAACATTATACTGCCCTCTCCAGTTGGGCGGCGGATGGGGAAGGCATGGGGGAAATCCGAGGAATGAGCATCAGTCACTGGGAAATACAGACAACTGGGCAACATACTTTCTTTACTTTCTTGAGCAATGTTTCTCGGCAATTAAAGCAAAGGGCTTATGAGCCGGAACAAAGTGAGTCTAATTTCTCTCTCCACTTGTGCAATTCCAATGCAGCGATTCCCTTTTGTAGCACTTTTTATCATTTTGGCCACAACCTTGGGATTGAAGGCACACAATGTTGGTGTGCAGCCCCGCTTGGTTTTCCTTCATGCTGGAAGGAGGCATGGACCTGGGCCACCTCCCCCCATGGATAAAAAGACTCCGAGAGCAAGGGGATGTGGGTCATACTGGGTCTTCGGACTTGTCCACAAGTGGAAGAGCATCCTTTCTCTCCAGTGCCCATAGGGCCCACCCCACCGCTGATGCTATCCCTGATCTGAGACTGGAGACAGCAGTTGGGGTGGTGGGCAAAGTTCCACCACATTTGATCCCCCCCGAGATCATCTCAAGCCCAAGAAAATGGTGCAGAAAGAGCCACAGAGACCACTAAGACTTGCCTGAGCACAACAGAGAGGGATTCACTCCTACTGGCCACATGCCCAGTTGTAGTTTGGAGACAGCTGACATGGAGGAATGGCATGGAAGATCAGCTGCCGTCCCCAGCACAGGTAAGTCTGATCCAGGCACCCTGGCAGGGGGTGCATCCAAGGGCAGATTCCTCCTGCCCCCTAAGCCCAGGCTCCTGGAAGAACCGAAAGAGGCTGCCCATGGATTGGGTGGTCCCATGGGCCAAATGAATAACACGGGATTGGTGCCTGGATCCTGGAGGTCATCGACGCCTCTCTGAGGGACGGCTGGGTGCCTGCCCCTCTAAAGGAGGCGGTGGTCAGGCCGTTCCTAAAGAAAGTGTCCCTGGATCCAGAGATGGCCGCCAATTATAGACCAGTGTCCAACATCCCGTTTTTGGGCAAGGCGTTGGAATGGGTGGTGGCGGGACAACTCCAAGCACTCTTGGATGAGACTGATTATCTGGACGCATTTCAGTCCGGCTTCAGACCCGGGTATGGTACTGAATCTGTCTTGGTCACCCTGTATGATGACCTGTGGAGGGAGAGAGACGGGGGAGTGCATCCCTGTTGGTTCTCCTGGACCTCTCAGCGGCTTTCGATACCATCGACCATGGTATCCTTCTGAATAGGCTAAGGGGGCTGGGAGTAGGAGGCACTGCTTGGCAGTGGTTCCGCTCCTACCTTGACGGCCATTTCCAGAAGGTAGTGCTGGGGGATTTTACCTCTGCGCCATGGCAGCTATGCCATGGAATACTGCAGGGGTCCATCTTGTCCCCCTTGCTATTTAACATTTACATGAAACCGCTGGGAGAGGTCATCTGAAGGTGTGGGCTGCAGAATCATCAGCCAGGGCGACTTAATTTATACTGTTAATTTATATTATTTTAAGGAAGTTTATTTATGTTTGTGAGCCGCCCCAAGGCTTCGGCGAATGGGGCGGCATAGACGTTTCCTAAATAAATAAATAAATAAATAAATAAATACTATTCTGATGATACCCAGCTCTCCCTATCTTTCTCAACCAATCCAGGTGAGGCAGTGGCTGTACTGAACCAGTGCCTGGCCGAGGTAATGGGCTGGATGAGGGCCAATAAACTGAAGCTCAATCCAGACAAGACGGAGGTCCTGCTGGTGGGAGGTTCAAGCCCCTGGGAAGGCGACTTGGATCTTGTCCTGAATGGGGTTGCACTCCCTCTGAGGGACAGGGTTCGCAGCTTTGGAGTGCTCCTCAACCCGGAGCTGTCTTTGGAAGCCCAAGTGATGGGGGTGGTGAGGAGCGCTTTCCATCAGCTTCGGCTAATCCATCAGCTGCATCCCTACCTGGAGGATGACTGCCTAGCAACAGTGACGCATGCATTGGTTACTTCCTGGTTGGATTTCTGTAATGCGCTCTACGTGGGGCTGCCCTTGAAGACAATCCAGATACTTCAGATGGTGCAAAATAGAGTAGCCAGGTTGCTGACGGGGACTGGGCATTATTCTCATATAACCCCAGTCCTCTACCAGCTTCACTGGCTTCCCATCAAAGTCCGGGTTCAATTCAAGGTGTTGGTAATCACCTATAAAGCCCTTAACGGCTTGGGACCTGGATACCTAAAGGAATGCCTTCTTCCATATTTGCCCTCCTGCCCCTTGAGATCGGCAGCAGAGGCCCTCCTCCGGAAGCCCTCCGTGAGAGACATCGGGAGGCAATGGACCCAGAGGAGGGCTTTCTCTGCGGTGACACCCCATCTGTGGAATGTGCTCCCCAGGGAGGTCCTCCTGGCGCCGTCGTTATTTGTTCTTCGGCGCCAGGCGAAGACCTATTTATTCAAACCATATTTTAACAAAGTTTAATATTTATAGGTTTTAATTGTGCAGCCAGGACGTTTCCGGGTTTTAACTGTATTTGTATTATATTTATTCATTTGTGTGAGCCATCCCGAGGCTATATAGCAAGGGGACGGCATATAAAAAACTTTAAATAAATAAATGAAGAAAGGTACTTTTACAACGAACAGCATTCCTTAGACTTTGCAAGGAGAACTTCCTTCTGTCTCCACACCCCGTCCCATCCCAGTCACTCATCCCAAGCCTGTAGCATGGCATTGTCACTAGAACTTAATTTTTCTTACCGTCAAGCTCTTCCACTGAGATGTTGGCCAGCTGTTCACTGTCACTGCCTGCGGAAAGCGACCGGTTCAGGTAATTTCCCTTGTACAACAGCCCAGCAGTGACATGATGGAAGGGCATCTTCTCCCTGAGGGAGCAGAGAGAAAGCAAAGGAAGGTCTCACTCGAGTCCTCGCCCAGACTTCTGGGAAGCAAAAATAGGGTTCGTCCTGAAATAATTAATAATGGGGGGCAATGGAACAAGACAGTTTGGAGTAAATGGTCCAATGGAGCGAACATGGCACCCCTTTGGGTGATTGAAAGCTGTGCTGTTGGTTCTTTACGCGACTTTGTATTCTGCATTTTCCCTTGAAAATAAAGCACGTATTAAGATATCTTACAGAAATGAAAGCAACATGTAAAAAGTTGCACTATTGCACCAGAAGTATAACTTGAAATCAGATCAGAGCCATCTCCAGGATCTCCTCAACTGTAACTCGCTCCAGAAGCTTTCTTAAATAGTCCGATTCTCATTGCTGGCAAAGTGGTGAACTGAGAATGAACCCAGCTGGTCTTCCTTGATAGGGTTAATTGCACTAATTGCAATACTATAATGGAAAAGTAGCACTGTGCTGAGGCTCTCTTTTTCATTGTTCAACTATTCTCATTTGTTGCATATGAAAGAAACATTGGGGATTTTTTCAAAATAATTTCCAAAGGGGAAGAAAATTTCAGTGAAATAATTAGGGTGATGTGTTGGATTCTGGTGCTTACCTCCCTCAGGAGAGATGCAAAATAGAATAATGAAGAGATGCAAACTAGAAAGCTCACATTTGCAACTCTCAACCATAAGCTCATCTTTTATAAAGTACTAAAATAAATCCTGAGGTAGCATGAGAATGTGGCAGGAAAAAGAAAGCCTTAGTATTCCAGGATGAGCTGCCTTTAGGTAAGCTATTATATGATTAATTTCATTTAATTTATATAATTTATAAATTTTTATATTTCATATGATTTCTTTTCTCTACCACCCCAAAGCTGACACTATCTGGTCTGGTCGAAACAATCCAAAAGAACAGACAGTAAAATACACTAAAATATCATCAAAGCAGAAAAAAACGCAACAAGTTTCAAACTGCTAAATCAGCAAGGCTGTCCAGACAGCATGATGCTAATGAGTGGAACTCAAAGTAATTTAATCAATCAATAAGCAATAAATCAAACAATAGCAAATAATAAATCTGGAAAACTCCTGGGATCAAGTCCCTCCCTGGGTGTCCAAGGAGGCTTTTAAAGGCCTCAACATAAAGTGCCATCTTAACCTAGGGCAGAAAAGATGACGAATTTAGCTCCGGCCAAGCCGCAGTGGGGTGCTTGTACCGTAGACGGAGGATGCCACAAGGAAAGCTCTCCCCTTTGCTATCACCCTCCAAGCCTTCTTGGGAGTTGACACCTGGAAGAAGGCGCCAGAGGTTAGGCACAGCATCCAGGTAGATAATGCCCAGGAGAGGTGCTCCTGCACGTACTGTGCTTCCAAGCCATCTGGGTCTTTACAGGTTAAAACCAGCACCTTGAACGGATATCGTTTGTCTGTCAACCCACAACTTACTGGACCCTAACCAGCTTCACCCGCAAGTGATACAAGGAGTTGATGAAATTTGGTAATAGACTAAGTGGTACCCCCAAGATAACCCCAGTTAGAGACCGAGTACAAAAACTACAACCCAAAACCCACTTGTTTATCACAAAGAGCCAACACTACAAAACCCCCCTGAAAACTGAGGTTTTAGTTTGGAAAAAAGCAACTCAAAGATCTTTGCCATGCCAAAGATCGGATGAGTGGCAGGTAATGAGTCAGGCACGTGGCGTCAACATCTGGCATGTCTACTCCTTTCTGAGCATGCGCATGGCCCCTGTGTCTGCTGTTCATATGATGCTCAGCTGCTGGGGCAATGCTGGGGCAACTTGGCTCATGTCCCAGCAGAAAGGCTCTGAAAGCCCACAACGACACATGCGCGAGAGGTTTGCCACCACTGGCCTAACCCTACCCTGGTGCACTCCACTAACCCTAATCTAAGGCTCAAGTTCCATTGAAAGGAGGCCGATATTGAAAAAGCCTTCCATGAGTAGCTTTTTCTGCGCAGCTCATCATTTCGGCCGATTCTAAGCACATTCCAACCATCAGAGTCATGCCAGGACACCCCAGTTTTCTAACCCAACCCTATCCTGGTGCACAACCCTAACCTAATACAAGCGTAAAATACCTTTAGAAATTATGCGATTCTGAAAAAGCCTTCCTTGATTAGCTTTTCCTGCGCAGCTCATCATTTCTTCCCATTCTAAACATATTCCAACCATCCAAATCATGTCAGGCCCCCTCGTTTTTCTAACCCTAACCATACCCTGGTGCACACACTGAACCCTAATCTAGGGCTAAGGTTCCATTGAAAAGAGGGCGATTTCAACAAAGCCTTCCTTGAGTAGCTTTTCCTGCACATCATTCCTATTAAACACATTCCATCCATCAGAATCATGCCAGGACAACCTAGTTTTCTCATCCTAATGCAGTGATGTTCATCCTTTTATAGACCGAGTTCCCAAACTGCAACCCAAAACCCACTTTTTTATTGCAAAATACCAACATTGCAATAAATCCAGTCCAAGGAAATATATTTATATCCTTGGCAGTGCTCTGACCAGCCATGTGAAACTTGGATGAGTCACAGCTAATGTGTCGCGGTTCGTGACATCATCGCCTGGCACTGCTACTCCTTTCCAAGCATGCAGATGTCCCCTATGTCTGCTGTTGTCCAATTCTTGGCTGCTGGGGTAAAGCTCCGGAAACTTGGCTCATGTGCCAACATGGAGGGCTCTGCACGCCCACTGTGGCACATGTGCCGTATGTTCGCCACTACTGCCCAAGATCAAGTATGAGTAAGTGGAACCTGCAGGACTGGATCTGAACCCAAAGGAAATATATCTGGGATCACAGAGTCCTGACCCATTTTCAGTCCCCGGTAGGAAGAAGAAATATTTGTGCAATTTTTCATTTGTAAGAAATACGTACAAGGCTAGTGTTTACATGTCTGATATGTTCATGGGATGTTAGGCAATGGACAAGGACCACTGTACTTTCAGACAACTTTCAAAAAGAAGTTTTCCCTCCATGTCACAAACCACTGATGACCTCACACCTTCAAAGCCCATGTTTTCCTTACCTGTGACACACTTGCAGGTTTGTGACTCAGGGGAAGCTTATAGACACTTTTGTTGGTGCAAGTTGAGACTCGTGAGTGAATGCGAACAGAGCTCGGCTGCAGGGTTTAGGTAAGGGCAGCATGCCGGAATCGTCTCTTTTGACCTCTATGAGAAACTTGCTGAGACACACCAGATCACTCCTTCCACTCATCCTTGTATCTGTGTTTGTATTCTTGAGGTGGGTTTTTGCGGGGAAGGAAGAGGAAAAGGGCCGTGTGCACAGCCCTGACTTAATTATAGGAAAAGAGGGGTGCAAATACAATTATTACAACTGCAAAATATTAATTCTTCAACTATAATCCTCCCTATAATCCAAGGCAGGGTATTATACCAAGTGCAAACATGCTCACGCTTAGCCACTTCTCAACAATAAGCTAAACTTAAAAGTAGTACTAAAATAAATTCAAAATAAAGTATTTTGAGGCATTGAATAAATTCACTGGATGATGGAAAGGTGTCTCCATCCGTACTTGTGAGATGGCCGCAGCTGTAGAATGTGGGCATCTGTAAATGGTTCTGTTGATTCCATCATCAGACTAACAGAAGGGGAGTATAGTGTTCCCCTTGGACGGGTTGGAGATAAATTCAATGCAGTATTTATGTTAATGCAAATCCAGTTATGGAAGCATAGAGCAGTAGAGCCGGAAGGGGCCAGAGGGCCACTGGGTCCAACCCTCTGCTCGGTGCAGGACTCCTGGTCAAACCATCCCTCTCAGAGGGCTGTCCAGTTGCATCTTGAATGCCTCCGGGGTGGGAGAGCCCATCACTTCCGTCGCTCATGGGTTCCATTCTCGTACTTCTCTAAAAGTCAGGAAGTTCTTCCGGTTATCTAGCCGGAACCTGGCTTCTTGCAACTGGAGCCCATTATTCTGCATCTGGATGACAGGAAAGAGATCCTGACCCTCCTCTTTGTGACAGCCATTCCAGTACTTGTGATGCTATCCTGTCCCCACTCAGTCTTCTCTTCTCAAGGCTAAGCACGCCCCGTTCTTTCAGTCTTTCTTCACAGGGCTTCATCTCCAGTCCCTGAATCATCCTTGTTACCCTCCTCTAGACCCTTTCCAATTTTTCTGCATCTTTCTTAAACTCTGGTAGCCAGAACCGGACACAGTACCCCAAATGAAGGCTAAACAGTGCTTAGTAAAGGGGAACTAGGACTTCATGTGATTGAGAAATGATCCTTCTATTAACACAGCCCAAAATATCATTTGCTCTTTTTGCAGCCACATCACACTGTTGACTCATTTTCAGCCTCTGATCTACAACAGATACAAGATCCTGCTTGCTTGCACCATTGTCAAGCCGAGTATCCCCCATCTTGTAACAATGCACCTGAGTTTTTTTCTAGTTGCAGAACACACTTGCCAAACCAATACAAAAACAAGATTTAGTTACCTGTAGATATCCCTATTTCTCCAAATGTTATGATGCTTAAATTAGGGGAAAGCATACAGAAATACTTGTTTATTCAGAAGGCACCACTGGAAGGTATGGGATGGGGGTGGGGAGTTCCCAGGAGCCATAGGAAAGATGAGATCTTCGCATTTGAGATCAGGGACAGAGTACATGCACTGAGGGGGAGATCCAAGCTCAAACACCCCCACCCCTGATGGAATGTCCTGCAACCTTGACCCTTCTGAGGTTGCACTTCGATGCCAGAGAGGTGGGAAGGGAAGTTGACATAGAAACATAGAAACAGAGTGAGTCAGAAGGGGTCTCCCAGGACATCTAGTCTGACCTCCGGCGCCAGCATGCTGTGAGTTGAGCCTGGGATTGGGATACTCCAAATCCCATCCAGCCCCCAACCACACTTCAACCTGGAAAAATGTTTAGAGCAGCCCTGAAGCATTGCAAACCATGTATAATTTAGAAGAGGAGGAGAGCAGAAACTACGAGAGCTCCGCAAGGTTTTAGAATTGTCAGAATCCCTTCCACCAGAGTCCTCTGAATAGATTGTAGGCTTGCCCTGCCTGTGAAAATCAAGTACCAGATTGCACTATACTAGAGCAAATGATATGCAAATAAGGGCCAACTAGATTCATTGTACACACAAATGTGGAGGGACCTGCATGGAAACACATGTGCATTTCCATACAGAATTCTAAAAACACATCAGAAACTAGGCATAATTGAATTCCGGAATTAGTATTATTAGACATTTTCCAAGTTAAAACTGGAAATCATGAGGAAACGAATTCAGGGCATAAGGAAGCTAAGGCTCAATGAAGGGGCAGAAATGGGAAATCCACACGGCTCTCCATGATGGTAAAGACATATGAGGATCCATGCTGGATCAGACCTGAGACCATGCAATCCAGTCTTCTGCTCACGTGCAATCGACCAGATGCTCATGGGATCCCAGGAGCGCAACAGCACCCCTCACCCATGTTCCCCAGCAACCAGTGCACATAGGCATCTGGCCTCTGATCCTGGTGGTAGCATAGAACCAACAGAACTAATACCTATGGATGGTCTCCTCCCCCATGAATTTGTCCTTATTGGTGGACTCCCAACATTTTGTGGAAGTAAATTCCAGAGTTTAACCATGTGCTGTGAAGAAGTACTTCCTTTTATTAGTCCTCAATCTCTGATTCACCCCATCCCCCAATGAAGAAGGAGAAACACAGGTCTCTAGCCCACATACTTGCAAATCCATCCACACTAAGCAGCACACGAGTCTTATATTAAACATTAACCCGTGTACACATATTAAATGTTAAGGAGAACCCTACCAAATCATCACTACTTGTTACTGACTTCACTTCTACGCTGCCCCATAACCAAAGCTCTTTGGAAGGCCCCAGAACAAGCAGATTCACCAGAACTCCTAGCTCTAGGGTCTCACTCATGCCCCCAATAAGCCAGTTTCTCTTGCAAATAAGTTGGAGAGGTAGAGACTGATCTCAGCCTCAAATGCACTTCCCTATTTTATATCCATGGCAAAGCAGACAAGTGCAGCTAGCCAGAAGGTCTTTCTGCACCGATCTGGCTGTGCTATTTTTCTCTTTTTGTTTAAAACGTAAAGGAAAAAACCAGGCCCTGATAAGCCGCATTGGTGGTGAAGGACATTCAGGCCCTGGCACAAGGGGTATGCCATTGATGATGAATGATGCATTCAAAAAACAGCATTGGTTACACCGGCATGCCTTGTCTACTGCAAGGTCTTTTCAATTAACTATCAGAAAAGAAAAGTAGTGAAAATACCTGTAGAAAGAAGAAAGCACACAGAACAAAAGAAACAGCACCCTTTTGTTTTTAAGCAAGCAAGACTCCACCCAAGAAAATCCAGTGAATAGTTGAAGTGGGCAGTTTTATCACAGTGTTTCCTTCCACTTAAGTGTTGCAAGCTGAGATTGCTAAAACAAGAGGCTTGGAATAGCAGGTCCTGATCAGGACGTTGTCCCACAAGGTTCTTGCAGATGGAGCAAAGCACTGAGCCTAACAGAAAATATTTGCCATCAGATCTCACCTCTTACTTGAGGACTTAGTGCACTTCTGTTTGTCGCTTGGATCTGACACCTCCCACAAAGGACCCGGGGAATGGTGTTACTTTTCCCACGAGAGAGAATTCAGCAGGGCTTGTCTGATTTTTGTTTTGCCGATCCTTGACAATGGGATCTCCGGCATGAGGCACAAGAATTATCTCAGCACTGGCTGTGTGTTTTTTCTCATGCAAAAATGTTTGTCCTCAATGTGTACAGTGAGTTTTCCTTAGCAGATTTACTCAGGTTTGAGGTCTTCTGCATGGAGCAAGCTCAGCATGTGCAATCTAGCTGAAGGAAACCAAGGGCTTTTTTGTTGCTGATATCAATCAATCAGTGTATTATTACTCTTCGAAGGGCCTTCTCTCTCACAAGATGGTGAGTACTCCCCTCTTGGAGGGGAAATATTTTAAGATTTTATTTATTTATTTATTTATTTAAAACATTTCTATGCCGGCCCCATCGCAACAAGGGCTCGGGGCGGCTCACAAGATGCCAATGGCAGAGAGGGTTTGCCCTTGTGGACCAGAGGGCCTGAAACAATTGGACATGATATCTTTACTGCCAGTTTTGTCTAGAGATATGGGCCAAGTTTATTTCCCATCTGTCCAGAAGGTGGCCCAGAAGATCTGATCCTGAGGTTCCCGGGTAGGTTCTTGTGGGCACCAATGCCCAGCTCACAGTTTGCTGTCCTAGGTTCTTTGCAACTGCCTGCAAGATCCACAAAAATATTGTATGCAAGCTTTTAAAGTTTTAATCACAAATTGCAATAGGCAGTTTTAATCAATTTGATATCACTTGTTTACTGTTATTTTGCCTTTTAACAGTTGGAATATTTTAACTTACGGTCTTTAAAAATTGTTTCCTTCTCCTTCTCCTTCATATCCATCTCTTCTGTCTTCTCCATCTATTCCTATTCCTATTCCTTCCCCTTCCCCTTCCCTTTCCCCTTCTTTTAAAGACAATCTGGTCATTGACTGTAACAAACTGATTGATTGATTGTTGCTGATATAGGAACATTAGGATAACCTTCATAGTTTAGATCTACTATTGGATAGTCGAATGACCCCCCAAAATTATGTATTTATTCAAAGCATTTATATGCCGTCCTTTACAACCATTGCCTCGGGACAACTTACAGCGAATCAAAACAATCAATAAAACAGTACAATAAAGTAATATATAACCAATAAAATAACACTAATAAAAATAAAAAACCTTCCTAATCCTAATAAAACACTAATAAAAATAAAAACCCTGGAGATCACAGAAACTGCCACACCTTTGATCTCTGGGTTGGCCTTGGAAGCTAAGCAAGGTCAGGCCTGGTTGAAATCTGGATGGGTGACTTAAATGTTGTGAACTGCCAGGAGGGCTTTGGCTTTGGGCAATATAGAGATGTAATATAATAATAATGTTGTATGGATTTGGGAAAGGATTTTAAAATTAAGTATTGTTCCCTCCACGTCCTTGCTCCCTGCAGCTTTTGGCTCTGGCCTCTTGGCAGAGCAGCAGAGCAGCAGAGGCACAGGCTGGGAGAGAGGCTGAGTGGCCAGGGGACAGGCGAAGGCAAGGCAGGAGCTGGGCAGGGGAGCAGGGGGCCAGGAGCAGCGGAGAGGAAAGAGGCGGGGCCAGAGAGGTGGGAGGGGCCAGGAGGGAGCAGGGGGTGGGGCGGCGTCCCTTGGCTGCATCCCTTGGCTGCATCCCGGGCTGTCCAGAGACTCCCTACCCTGAGACACAGAGGTTTGTTTGTTTGTTTGTGCTGTGCTTTCCTTCGTTTTTCTTCCAATTTAAGTTTATTTTATCCTTGCGTGTGTGTGCGAGTGGGTTTTCGTCTGGGAGAACTGGGCGAGTGAGAGGAACTGCAGGACAGACAAGGCAGGGGACCAAGGTAGGGTCTCGGAAGGGATACCGATGGCAGGCCAGGAGATGGCCTTGGCGGGAGTCACGGGTGTTGCTGTCCGCTGCGAGAGCTGCGACATGATCGCCCTTCTCCCCCAGGAGAGGCAGGGATACACTTGCCCTCGGTGCAAGTTGGCGACCCTGCTAGAGGAGGAGGTGAGGTGCCTGGGGGCTGAGAGAGCTCTCCAGGCCCCCCTGGAGCAGCCCCCCTCTGGACAGAGGGTTGAGGGAGAGGCCACAGGAGGAGCAGCTGCGGAGACATGGAGGTATGTCACCCACAGGAGGAGGAGGCCAGCACGGCCTCCTCCTTCTCCTGGCACCAATCTGGAGCTGGGAAACAGGTTCTCTCCACCTGGGGAGGCTGGGGCTGAGTAGGCCTTGGGGGACCAGGAGGACCCCCAGCCTGGGATGTCAGGCGGCAAGGGGGCCACTGCGGGAGAGGCGAGGGCCAGGGCACGGCCGCCCACCAGCACCGGGAAGATACGGCGGCGGGTGACTGTTGTTGGGGACTCCCTGCCGAGGGGCACTGAGCCGGCGGTGTGCCGCCCCAACCTGGAGACAAGGGAGGTTTGCTGCCTGCCGGGCACACGCATCCGGCATGTGAAGGACAGAGTGGAGCGTCTTGTTCGCTCCGGGGATCACCAGCTGCTCCTGGTGATCCATGTGGCCACAAACGATGTGGCCAGGCAGGGTGTGGTTGGGACCACCAGGGACTTTGATGCCTTGGGGAAGAAACTTGGGGAGCTGAAGGCCCAAGTGGCCTTCTCGTCAATCTTACCAGTCCGAGGATTTGGGCCAGGAAGGGACAGGAGGGCCTCCGAGGTGAACGACTGGCTTAGGGTGTGGTGCCAGAAGGAACGCTTCGGGTTCCTCGACCACGGCACTCGTTTTCTTGCCAATGGACTTCTGGCAAGGGACGAGTTACACCTCACGAGGATGGGGAAAAGGTCCTTTGGAGATGCTCTAGCGAACTTCGTCCGGAAGACTTTAAACTGAGCTGAGGGTGTGGGTTCAGGCCCCCCAGTAACATGTCTGCACTGGACAAGTGTGAGGAGAGGATCAGGGCTCTGGAAGCAGGGTTTTAGAGGTACTGCAGGGACTGACAGGTCTCCTACAGAGAGGGGCCAGGTATCAGGGAAGATGGGAGGAAGGAGGAGGCTGGGAACTCCAAGGAAAAGAAGCGGTGGGAAGGAGTTGAGGTGCATGTACACCAATGCTAGGAGCATGGGTAATAAGCAGGAAGAGCTTGACGTTCTCCTGGGAATAGGAGGGTATGACCTGGTGGGAATCACAGAAACTTGGTGGGATGAAAGGCAAGTCTGGAATGTGAACATAGAAGGTTATCACCTTTTTAGAAAGGACAGGAAGGGAAAGAGAGGTGGGGGTGTGGCTTTATACGTCAGGGAAGGGATAGGATGCAGTGAGATAGAATGCAGCACAGATGGGGATTCAGTAGAGGCAGTCTGGGTGAAACTTAGGGGTTTTGACAGGGAAAGAGACCTGACAGAGGGGGTTTGTTATCACCTTCCAGGTCAACTTGAGACCCTGGATGATGTCCTGACAGGCCAGATTCTAAGGATATCTCGGGGGAGAGATACAGTAATTATGGGAGATTTCAATCTCCCGGATATTACTTGGGAGACTCACTCGGCAGTGACAGCCAGGTCACGTCGCTTCCTAGAAGCTATAGAGGGAGGGTTTTTCACACAGAGGGTTTGAGAGGCGATGAGGGGGGGAAACATCCTTGACTTGGTCTTGACCAATAGGGAGGAGCTGACAGATGAAGTACAGATTAGGGGAGCTCTGGATGCGAGTGATTACTCCATCCTTTGCTTTGAGATCAGGGGACTGGGGACGTGCAGCAGGTCGAGCACTAGAAGCTGGGACTTCAAGAGGGCCAACTTTGGCCACTGAAGGCCAGACTGGGGAAAGTCTCCTGGGATAGGTTACTGGAAGGCAAGCGAGTTGAGGAGGGGTGGATAGCACTCAAAAGGGAGGTTTTGGAGGTGCAAGCCCTGATGATACCTCTAGTCAGTAAGGTGGGGAGGCGGAGGAGAGTGCCGCCATGGATGCGAAAGGAGGTGGTTAGAGGGATGAGACAAAAGAGGAACCTCCGTAGGAAATGGGTACTGGGGCAAATAGACAAAAGGGTATACTGGGAGGAGGAGGCCCGTTGCAGGAGGATATTTCGCAAGGCTAAGGCTGATGACAAGCTGAGACTTGCCAAGAATATCAAGAGCAACAAAAAGGGCTTCTTTCAGCATGTAAATAGGAAGAGGAAGGGGAGACAAGTGGTGGGACCACTAAATAAGGAGGAAGGAGATCCAGTGACTGATAAGAGGGAACAGGCACAGATGCTAAATGACTATTTTGCCTCTGTGTTCTCCCCAAAGCAGGACGGGGGATATCCGCATAGGAGATTAGATGAGGCTGGGGACTTAGGGGCACAGATTAGAGTCACCCCCCCCCTTGAAGTCGGGGGGCTCCTCAGGGAATTGGACATTACAAAGGTGCCAGGCCCTGACGGGTTACACCCGAGAGTACTTAGAGAGTTGGCAGGGATTCTCTCACGCCCGCTGGCCTCCACTTTTGAGGCCTCGTGGAGAACAGGTGACGTTCCAGAGGACTGGAGGGTGGCATCAGTGGTCCCAATTTTCAAAAAGGGTAGTAGAAAGGACATGGGGAATTATAGACCGGTTAGCCTTACGTCCATTGTAGGAAAAACAATGGAAAGGCTCATAATAGAGAGAGATCTAGTGATGCTAGATAGGGAAGGGAGGCTGACAGCCACACAACACAGCTTCCACAAAAACAGGTCCTGCCAGACAAACCTTGTAGAATTCTATGACAAGGTTTCAAGATGGCTAGATAAAGGGGATGCCTTTGACAAAGTGCCCCATGATATCCTGGTGGAGAAACTGAGGAGTTTTGAGATACACCAAAGCACTGTCTGGTGGATTAGGGCATGGTTGACTGACCAAAAGCAGAAGGTAACCATTAGCGGGGAATCATCGGGATGGCAGCCAGTGACAAGCGGGGTCCCCCAGGGCTCTGTCCTGGGGCCGATCCTGTTTAATCTTTTCATTAACGACATGGAAGAAGGGGTGAACAGTCTGCTGATCAAATTCGAAGATGACACTAAAACTGGAGCAGTGGCCACAACTGAGGAGCAGGTACTCCAGATCCAAAAGGATCTGGACAGACTATGGAAGTGGGCAGGAGACAACAGGATGGCGTTCAATGTGGATAAGTGCAAGGTCTTGCACTTGGGGCATAGGAATGGGTGTCATAAGTACAGGTTAGGTGACAAGTGGCTGGAGAGCAGCACTTGTGAAAGGGACCTCGGGGTGCTGGTTGACTGCAGGCTACACATGAGTCAGCCGTGTGATGCGGTGGTCAAGAGGGCAAATGCCACCCTTGGTTGCATAGCCAGAAGTGTGGCTTCTAGACCAAAAGAGGTATTACTACCACTCTACACGACTCTGGTGTGCCCACAACTGGAGAATTGTGTTCAGTTTTGGGCCCCTCATTACAGAAATGATATAGCTTGGTTGGAGTCAGTGCAGCGTAGGGCCACAAGGTTGGTGGCCGGTTTGCAGGGGGTGGGGTATGAGGCGAGACTGAGGGAACTGGGTCTCTTCAGCCTGGAGAAGAGGAGACTCAGAGGGGATATGTTGGCGACATACAGGTCTGTGAGGGGATGTCACATGGAGATGGGTAGAGACCTGTTCTCCCCTGCAGAGGAAGGCAGGACGCACTCCAACGGATGCGAACTCGCTCGTTTGGATGCCAGGAAGCACTTCCTGACAATCAGGACCCCAAGGGTGTGGAATGGGCTTCTGCGAGAGGTCGTTGAGGCCCCATTGGTGCGGGTGTTCAAGGATAGGCTGGACGTCCACATGGTGGGCATGTCGTGAGCGGAGCCGGCTAGTGCCGGAGGTCAGACTAGATGGCCCAGGAGACCCTTTCTGACTCGCTCTGTTTTCTATGTTTCTATGTTTCTAATCCAATGTACTCATTCTTGTCCCCAGAAGACACCATCCGCCAATGCACAACTTCAAAGTCATTCATACTTGCTTCTTGCCAAAACAGACAGACACTTCACTGCAAAATCCAGGCTTCCAAATCCGCCAGCTGCCAGAACTATGGTTAAACTCTAAAGCAATTGGCAAGCTGTCATATACGATTCCAGAGGATGGAACTTCGTGGTCACTCTCTACCGGTTATTTTTAGGCCTTGCAGTCCATTTGGAGCATTACATCACCTGCCACCTCCCTCTGGTTCTTTCCTGAATTTAACTGCAAACTTCATGGTAGGTAGAGGCAAGAATGGAGGTTCCAGGGGCAATATAGTTTTAATGAGCATCCCTATTGTTATGCAAAATAGTTTGGGGCAGCTTGGCACTAAATCGGCAATTCAGATCCATAAGCTTTAGAAAAAACCTGCTTTTGCTGGAGGTTTTACAAAAAGTTAGAAATGTCTTGTTGATGTGGATCGACACAGCTGCCTGCCTTTTTGAGCTCTCGTTTGAGGTGTGTTTGTGAAGGCTGCCAGGATGAGAGCCTATATTTCAATCTTGCTACTACTGTACTGACCACATATCTTAAGAAGCTGCAGCAGCACATGCAATGAGCATGACCACATAAAGAAAGAATGCGGAGAGGGGCAATCTTATCCAAACAAAAGAAAAGGACACACAGCAGAGGACTTCCACGTTAAGCTCAATGTGGATCTTTGTGTGAATTCAGGGTTTTACTTGATGCTTTAAAGAAATCAGATTTAGGGAAAGTTTGGAAGTTTGGCCAGCCAAAAGGTTAAGTTCTACAAAAATCTGTAGATGACTTAATTCATGAAATTGCTAATTATCCGAATGGGCTTTTGGCTAGTTGGACCTCAGTTATTATAATTCAAAATACTATTCAATTTACTTACTTATTAATGTCATGAACTTGGGCACATCATGCAAATCTTTCTCATCAGCACCACCTTATCACAACTATCCAATTAGGAAATTCAATCATTAGGTCCCTCTAAGAGAATTCTGGATACAAAATATGAAACTCCAAAGCACAATGAAACTCAAGGTCTCATGGTGCAAGAATAATTAAACTTGTCTAATTCGGGGCATTTTCAGATTGGACAAAAGTGTCAAACCATCTATAAAAGCTACACTGGGAAGTTTGACTAATAAGAAGGAATCCACACCACTGGCACTACTTGGAACACAATGGGGTTAGAAGCCATAGTAAATTTGCGCTCACACCACACTCACAATATCAAAAAAGCAATCAGGTAAGGGATAAAAACAGAAATGCAGTAAGATAAAAAATAATTTGCTCTACGATAGGATCTGGTTTTGTAATGAATTTGGATATGCTTAGTTAAGCAGATAATCTAGGGTCGCTTGCATCTTTAAAAGCAGTTGTGTACCCATTCTGGCCACTGAATTGCATCCCCAAATCCTGAGCCGAGTACAATCCAAATGATAATTACATTCTGAGCCAGACATTAGTTTGGAAAGGGCAGAGCAGGCCAGTTCACACTGGAATTCACCACGCACGATTTCCTTAAGCAGCCCTGCAACCTCCAGAGCAATGCAAGAGCAAGCCGGCTACAAAACTGAGCATTAAACCCTATTTAAAATGCATCACTCTAAGGGAAGCATCATGCCCTGCCACCATTCCCCACCCAGCTTGACCACGACAACAGAGGGCACTGGGGAACTGTGAGATGCTGGCACTGGGGTGTGGAGATGGGAAAGCTTGGCAAAACAGGCATCTTTCGCCGGGGATTAAATTGTCTGCAACATGTTCACATTCACGCATGAATTAAATCTAATGCTCTAATCAATTCAGGAAATAGCCGCTAAATTGCAAACTGGGAGTGGGAGTCGCACTCATGTTGCATCGGTGTTCCTGAACTGTCTGGGCCTCTGGCTCCTTTCCAAGGCCCATTCAAAATGCTAGGTTTGACCTTTCCAAGCTGTTTGTGGATTGGGACCCTCTGTGCCCGGCCCTTTCCGAAGTGGCTCATCAAGATTCTTTGGATCGCCCTGCCATCTGAGATGAGACGGCCTTCCTTGAACACCCTGCCGGAAGCTTTCCCATGGGACGTCACCAGAAGCCTACCCTGATGCAGCCAGGAACATACATCAAAAGCATCTAACTGTTTACAGTGCAATCTTCAGCACGGACAGAGATATTTATCTTTTGACAAGCTCCAAGTACAAGTTGCAATATGATTTGATCGGCTCTATCTTGATTAGGTTTGTTGCTTTTAATGCGGCCCTAACGGTGTTACCGTTTTAGCCTACTTCTCTGAGTGTGAGCACATTTTGCATTTTATTCCATTCCGTGGTGTTTTTAAATTTTGTAAGCCACAGGAAAATTTTACTGAAGGATGAGATGCAAATCTCTTAAAACCGTTTGAAGTCTTTGCAGGAGCCCCAAATCTGCAAAATTTAGAAATGAAAGTGGGAACAAAGAATGTTGGAAGAAGTGCTGCAGAGGATCGATTGAGCTGACAAGAGCAAAACAGTTGGGGATTTTCCAAACACTGGCAGTGACATTGAATTCCCCTCCTACCACTGCTTTCTGCCAGAAAAGACTGGCAATTAAAAAAGCACCAAGGGGTCACTTTTCAAAAGATATCCTACTGATAAACAAAAGAAGCCTACAAAACACCAAGCTCCATTTTGAATATTTGCATATGGTGGGAAGGGAGATCGGTGACAAGATGTCAGTTCATTTCACTGCACGTTCTGCAGCAGGGAAAACGCAAACGTGAGGACAAACTTTATTTCTGAGTGCGGGGAAAATGCTTTGAGCATCCATGGGACGACCTGAAATAAACACCTTCGAATACTAAGTGTGCTTTTTAAATCTCCTCCATTATACTTGCATTTGGAAAGCAGAATGTCGCGTGTTGAGGTCTTAATAAATACAATTGTGGGACGTGTGTTAATCTAATAATTCCCTCTGAGACTTAGGAACTGTCCTTTGGTTGAAGCCCAAAATGTTTGCTGCGCTTATTGGTGGCCCTGGGAGCAGCAAACACACGTTCCAAGGTTGCTGATATCGGATTTTTTTTCTTTTGACCCACGAGTCACAGACATGGGGAGAGTCCTTCTCACAGAGTCTCATTAGCGACACATGATCAGCAAAAGGGGTGTTGTTGTTTCTGCTCAGTGCTATCAAGTCATCCCTGAGTTAATGGTGACCCAATGAAGGAAAGCCCTCCAAAATGTCCAAACCCAAGGCCATGGCTTCCCTGATGGAGTCAACCCATCCCATATTTGGTCTTCTTTTTCTTCTCCTGCCTTTGACAGAAGAAACGAGGGTGGTCTTAAAAATTCCACATTGCCCAACTTATATGTTCAAGGTCAATCAATTTGCTTTGGAATCATTGGTGATATTTCCAATAAAATGCCATGCTGTGCATGATGGGCTTTAGAATGACAGGTGATTAACTATCTGTTATTATCTAGTATTTTATCTCCAAATATCTATGCCAGCTTTCATGCAATTGATGCATGCTTTTGGAGATTTTTCCAGATTTTCAATTAACAAGATCAAATCCAATCGGAGATCTTATTTCCCCGCATGTATTGGCAAACCAGCTGGTTCAATAGTGTCTGGGTTTTGTTGCCTATTTGGGAATAGTTATTCCTGGAGAGATATCTCCAATGATTAAGCTAAACTTGAATAAGTTGACTAATGAGATCTCATGGGATACAGAAACGTGGGCATCTTTAAAGCTGAGCTTGTGGAAAAAGTTTATACACTTAAGAAGAATATTGTATGTGAGACTGAGTATGGTATATGCAGTATTCTTCACTTCTACCTAGCAAAAAATGTCACACAGCAACAGTGAACCAGTGAACAAGGAGCAATGCTGTGTTCTACCAGAGAACAAAGTGGTTCCACATTATGCCTGCCCGCTAATTAGCAAATGGTATGGGGTTCTATGTCTGAGCCCAAACTCAAACTCTATTGTCTCTTCTGAGGAACCCAAAGCAGCTTTCATAGCTCTGTTTTATCCTCACATCCACAACTCTGTGTGGTCAGTTGGACTGAGAACCTCTGACTAGCTCAAAGTCACCCAAGGAGCTTTGTGATAGAGCAGGGACTCAAACCCACATCTCTCAACACATTACAGGAAGGATATAGCCAGGTTGGAGTCAGTGCAGCGCAGGGCCACAAGGTTGGTGGCCGGTTTGCAGGGAAGCCGTATGAGGCGAGAGTGAGGGAACTGGGTCTCTTCAGCCTGGAGGAGAGGAGACTCTGATCTGAGGGGATCTGTTGGCGACATGTAGGTACGTGAGGGGGTGTCACACGGAGGTGGGTAGAGTCCTGTTCTCCCCTTCAGAGGAAGGCAGGATGCATTCCAGTAGAGCCAAGGAACTGAGATTCAGTTTGGATTCCAGTACCAGGAAGTACTTCCTGATGGTTAGAACCCCTAGGGCATGGAATTGCTTCTGTGGAAGGTGGTTGAGACCCCATCGGGGAGGGTGTTCAAGGATAGGTTAGACATGCACATGGTAGGCATGTGATGAGCGGAGCCGGCTGGAACTGGGGGTCAAACTGACTTGCTCAATTTCTATGTTTCTAATGCTCTCACCACCTTGCTTGCTAGGAACTATCATGGTTACAAAACTGAGGCTACCCTACTTTGGGCATATCCTGAGAAAGCCAGACTCTCCCGGGAAGACCATCCTGCTAGGCAAAGTCAAAGGCAGAAGACAAAGGGAAGACCAAGTGAGGGATGGATAATAATAATAAATCAAGGAAGCCCCAGCCTTGAACTTGGAAGGGCTGAATGGAGCTGCCCTGGATAGGACAGTTTGGGTGGGGGGGCTTTCATTCATAAGCCAGAGATGATTTGATAGCACATAACTACAGAAGTAAATTATAATGCCCTGGTGGGCACCCAGAGGCTCCTGCAGAGTGAAGTCTTGCTGGCTCAGCCTGCATTCGATGGCTCAAGGGGTCTGAGATGGGAGCAGCCCTTCATCTTGGGAGTTCTAGCCCAGGGTACTTCACTACAAGCCCGGAAAGTCAATGGTGGCTCCCAAGAACCTCGAGAGCATCTCTTCGCCTATCCCATTCTTTCCACCTCTCTCTTTGCAGCCACTGCATACAAGGAGAGCTGCTCCTTGCTGCAAGGTCTCTTTGAGCATTGCCTCATGGGTTGCTTTAGGGGTGCACCAGCTGATGCAGTCTGGGCTGCTCGAGGAGGCTTTGGGGCTCATCAAGTTTGAGTAGGAGAGAATGAACTGTGGTTGGTGAGGAGCCTAAGAGGCAATGGGACGGGCTGGCTCCAGTGATGCACGGTGAACGTACTGGACAGGAAGTGGAGCTCGCAAGCAGCATGGGACTTTTGCAGCACTGGGGAGAGAATTTGCCTGCTTGCAGGCTGATGGAGGAGACCTCACCTCCAGTCACGTCTAGAGCACGGGGACATTGCACAACTGGGGATAAGGAGAGGAGTGACCCCCTTCCCAAAGTGCTTGAGGGGCTCCTGGTTGCAAAAGCATGAGCATCAACTCTGTAGCCCATCAAATGCTGGCCGGGGTTGGGACCAAGCAGTGCAACAGGCAAGAACAAACCCAGCTTGCAAGCCATATGGATCAGCTGCTTTGGGCCAGTGAAAGCTTTTGCCATCCTCAGCTCAGTTGGGGGTCCCCAAACTTGGACCTTCGTTTGATGCTCGTTGCAGATGAGTTTAGTGAAGTTGTCACCTGTGACCCAAAGGTACCTGCCTCATGTCTACCTTCAGGTGGTAAAACAGGCATCCATATCATGCCACCTCTCCAATATTTCCAAGATAAAATGATGGATGCTGTTATCATTTGATGGCCCCATGCCTTCCATTTATCTTCTCTGTGAAAGCACGGTGAGCATTGGAACACCTTCCAAATACAGGTTCATGTATTGATGTCTATGATCCAGCAACATCCAGCCAACCTGACTGAAGCTGGTGGACGATGCAGTTCAACAACATCTGGAGGGCTACAGGTCCTCCATAACACGTCTACACTAATTATTTTCTTGGGACCTCAAATAACAATTCCAGCAACATATACTGACCACTTTAAAAAGTTCCCCAACAGGTAAGACAAACAGTGACCACAAGGTTGGAGCCAAGTTGGAGGAACCTTTGACATGGTTCTCTTGGGTGGACCCGTTCCTACAACAGTGCCTCCGGCAGGCCTACCTCCACCGATCAGCCCCAGGTAGTCCTCCGTAGATTCCCCATGCCCCAGAGATGCTATTTCCATGGCAACATGAAAGATGAAGATGGCAGCCACCCAAAGCAAAAACAGCCAGGCCATGCCCATATGCCAAGACTCTGTTTGAGGATGCTGTGTGGACTCTGAGTCTGACTGGTTCATTGGCCAAAACTGGGAGCGCCGTATGAGTTGCTGCTTTGACACCAGTTCCGCCCAGTGAATTATCTTGCTGCATCCATGCACAACACTGGTTCACTCTGCTGATAAAGACTTCGTGCCAGGCTGGTGTGTGGTCTTCTATTCCAGCCAAGTTCCGGGATTGATTTTATTTTGAAGTATGGATTGGTCGGTGCTTCTCTAAGTGCCATCACCTTTTTTAATTTGGCCCGGAGTGGAAGTGGCACCTTTTTGGTTAAGTTTAAATACTGTGCAGCCATTGGAATTATGGCTTTCAAAAACTGACTCATGAAAGCAAATTAATTTTACTAGAGCATAAGTAAAATTTGTTCAGAGAGCTGCAGTCATCAGCTGATTCAGAATAATTCTCTGCTGGGTGATAATATGGGACTGGGAAGAAAGGAGGTTATCTTTGGTGAAAAGCTCACTCTGCTTTGCATAATTCACTCAGGACTGTGAGGGACACTCTGCAGCTCTGCATTCAGGAGTTGTCCTGCGGGGTTGTGTTGCACTCCAACACTGTCATGCCAAGTATGACCAAGGAACTTCAATCAGTGAACCTGTTTGGTAGGGAAGCATTGAAGACGGCACTAAAGAGGAGGGAGGAGGCAGGTTTCCTTCTACACTCTTTTCTACACTCCCTAGTAGTTGAGCTTCTCTTCACAGGTCGCAACCATTCAAAAACAGCAAGGCACAAATAGTGCATAAAATTCCAATACACCAAATTCAAACCCATTTCAACAGCTAGGGACAATTTCAATAAAATAGTAGATATATTACAAAGTCAGCTGCATTAATATTCCCTCTTATGACGTGAAATGCCATTAAATGCCTGGGAGTAGAGGGCAGTCTTAACCCGGTGCTGAAAAGAGGACCATGTTGCCACAGGTGGGCCTCAGTGGAAGGATTATTCCTTAATCAGGGGTCCCCACTGAGAAGGCCCTCCAAGCCTCTCTCCCAGGCAGACTCTGAGAAAGGCCTCCGATGTTTATGGTAGTGTCCAGGTAGATGTGGACGAGCAGAGCTGCTCCATCAGGTATTGCAAAGCTCTGCGAGTTAAAACCAAGATCTCGAATCAAGCTTGGAAGCATCTAGGAAACTACTGCAAGCAGGCCAGATTTGATGCTACATCTTCAGACCTTCTGGTCCCAGTTATTGGTCTTGCGGCTGCATTTTGCTCAAGCTTCAGCCACTGAACAGTCTTTAAGGACAGGTGCATGTTGATTGCATTGTAGTAATCCAACCTGGAGGTTACCAGTGCATAGATTACTGAAACCCTGTCAGAGAAGGACACAGCTGGGCTACCAGACAAAGATGTCAGAAGAAGGCTCCACTATCTCTCTCCTTAGCCCAGATGCCATCAGGTTTGAATCACCTGGAAAAGCTTCCCTGGAGAACCCCCAGAAGATGCAACGGTGGAAGAAGAGAGCTCCATAAGAAGAAGAAAGCCAGGCTGGATCAGACCTATGGTCCAGCTAGTCCAGTGCTCCATACACTTGGTGGCAGGCCAGCTGCCCACAGGATCCCTCAAGAAGGATGGGTGAAGACCACTGCCTCCTCAGTCACTGGTGCATATAAGCACGCCTCCTCCAGTAAAGGAGGAAGCACGTAGCCCTCAAGGCTAGTAGCCACTGGTAGCCTCCCCCTTTGTTACCTTTGTTGACACATGGGAAGCTTGATGAAGTGCTTCAATTTATGCCTGGTCTTCCTGCACCTCCATTCTGACTGCCCTCCTCCTGCTTCATTGACCTCCTTTTGGACACATGCTATCAAGGTGCCCAGGCTAGAACGCTGCCCAGGCCATCGTGCACCCACATGACAACTCCCTGGTCCTCTCCATCTTCCACTGTCCATAAAAGCCAATGGGATGTGGAAGCTAATGGGAGTGGCAGTAGAACAGCATCTGGAGAACCAGTATCTGGAGCACCAGCCCAACTCCTGATGTAGATAATGGCAGGTTCAGCAAATATTGAACTGTACGAGAAATTGCACACTGCAAAGGCCTATGGACTTGATGGACAATTGGTACTGTTTTCTGGAAGAGCTGGGGTTGCTGAAAGCATCTGCTCCTGGGAAGCTAGGAAGGCTGGGCTAAACGGCAGTGTTACCAAGGCAGACATGCTGCCTAGCAATTGTACTCTTCAGAAAGGCTGCTAAACCTTCTTCCAGAGGAGCATCAGTGACACGTGCCTCGTGCGCTAAGGATCTAATTGGCGTTATCCTCACACCTTGGCTCAAATTTCCAGCTCGGTTCCAGAAGGCAGAGCCTGAAAAGCTGCCAGAAACATCATTAAGGTTCTGGAACTGCTGCAAAGGGACAGAAGCCATTGCTCGCTTCTTCCTTGATTGGATTCAGGAAGACTGCTCTCTCTGACCATGGAAATTATGTGAACGGCTGCTTGAGAACCAGACCAAAACCTTGGCTGACTAATCCATGCAGGTACTTCTGAACTGGCTGCTCAGAAGCCGCAGCAGGCACAAGCTTCCAATTGTGAAGGCCGCCCACTTCCTGGAGTTCAGCAAGGACCTTGGTGACTTGCTTTTCGCTGCTGTTTATTTATTTATTACATTTGTATACCACCCTGTAGCATGCAGGCTGTCTGAGCAGCTTACGTATTTAATACACCTCGCTAGAACTGATGTTTCTATGCATTTCCAAGAAAAACGTATTCTCCAAAAACCAAGCTAAGGTTCAACATATTTGTTCTAGCACATCTGGAAGAACTGGGTCTATTCCTCCAATGTTTTTCTAGCCTTTCATAACTGACTAGGAAGGGAAGTTTTCTGGAAACTCCATCTTCAGAAGTCAGCTAATTACAGCCACTCTGGTTCTGTTCCTTTTTCTTTCCTGCTAAAAGCTATCCATTTCACTTTTGAGGTCCACTATTGCCCCCAGAGAATCATTCAAGCTCCCTTGGTCACAGAATCTTACATTCCTGCACTCTGCCCTATCCATCATTCCACCTTCTCGCCTTCTTGGTCAAAAGCTGGTTTCCCAATTCACTGTCTTTAAGATGTCTGATAACCCTTTGCTAAAATAGCTAATTAATCCCACATTGGAGCACATGGCAGAAGTTCATCTATTCAGTTCGTTTATATACTGCCCAAAAGCCACGGTTCTTTGGGTGGTTTACAAAGCCTAAAAGCTTTAAAACACCTTCTAAAAACCACATGCATAAAAACATACAAACACACAGCACAGGAAGAAAAACCTGAATCTCATACATCTAATACCAGTTCTGAACAACCAGCAACAAGTAATATGGAAGCCCTGCTTAAAACCTCATGGCCCACTGCCAAATACCTAAGAGATGGAGGGAGTCTCAACCTGGCACTGAAAAGAAATCAGTGCTGGTGATCTTCTTAGTGAGATCATTCTACAAGTGTGGACCTACCATCAAGAAGGCCCTCTCCCTCATTGCTGCCATCCAAGGCTCCCTTGCCAGACACACCTGGAAAAAGGCCTCAGATGAAGATGTAGTTTACGGAGATGCTCATATCAGATGAGGTGCTCCATCAGGAACTGAGGCCCTGAGCCATGTCGGATCAGGGCAAAAACTAAACTAATTCAGCATTCTATTCCCCCCAGTAGTGAACTTGGTATCTTGGGTTCCCCATGAGTAGGTAGTAAATACAGGTACACCATCCCTAGCAACTGGCATTCACAAGCATAGTTATTTATTTATTTTAAATGCCACCCAATCGGCCATAGGTTTTCTGGGTGGCTTACATGCAATCAGCATACTGCCTGAGCTACTGAAGATGCTCTTTAGCCATCAGTTCGAGTAGCCATTAATAGCTTTATAATCCATTTATTAGGCTAATCCCACTAAAACCATCACAGTTAGGCTGGTGTAAACCTAATGAATGAAGTTATTTATTCTCAGCTCTTCACTAGCTAGTTAGAAGGCTTGAAACACATCTGTTCTTTTGCTACAGTCTTTAAAATAACCCTGCAAGGTAGGCTGGTGCTATTCTCTCCTGGATGTACATTGCAAGAGGTACCAAGGCCAAGAAAAACACAGAGAAAGAGGATTAACTAAAGACATCATTTCATGGAACTGGAAAGTTCTGAGCTGGGGTCTTTCCAGAGCAAAGTTCAGTTTCTTAGCCACTGGGTCCTGTATTGGACCTAATGAACTTATGGGTTTCTTTCAACTTGATTGTTCTATGATTCTTGCTTTTGTGATTCTACATCAGTTCTTCAAGTGTATGAGGAACATCCTGACTCATCACACCATCTCAAGATGTGTGGGTGTGAATCGATTCTGGATGTACTAGTAAAGCATGCCACTTTGGGATAGCCAATCAAAATCCTATTGGCCAAGTTCTAGATTATTGTGAGGGCAAGCACATTCTAGAATACGTTCTTGGCCAAGCTTGGGTGAGAGGTCCTACTTTGTTTGAAAATATATCCATGTCAGGATCCTTCTAAAGATATTTCTCATCTGGGGTGGGGTGGGGTGGGGTGATGAGTGACGTCCCAGCAATATGGTCAGCATTCCAGAAAAACAAGATCGCAGAAAGGTTGGCTGAGGTGATGCATGAGTACACATTTTAAACCTGATTAACACTCACTTTGTGCCAACTAGTCAGGATTTTCCACTTCGTTCAGGAAATATTCCAAGCAAGGAACTTTGGGCGTTTTCTTCCAAATCGGAAATATATTAAGCCTAGTTCTGGGCACCAAACATGACCGACAGAGCCCTTGCATCGCTTTCTCAGCCCCAGCCATGCCCTTTGCTTTTCTGCACACATATGCAATTTATACAAGCCCTGTAACAAGGGGGTGCTGGAATCCATGCACACCGGCATGGAACCATCCCACGACAAATGCCATCTGTGTCAGACGCTATGAACATCCATGCACAGGGTACAGTGATCAAAGCGTGTGCTGACATGCAGACGGTTCAAGGTCTACTGCTGGACAGCTGCCATCCCAAGGGCCCAAGGAACCCCACCTGAAATACACTGCTAGTCAGGACCTTTGTGTCTGACTTGACACAAAGGCAGCTTGCTTCTAGACCCTAGATTCACCGTGTCTGCACACACCAGCCAAATCTTGTCTAAAAGAGATGCGGGACTGAGAATCAGCAACCCTGAAGAGCAGGACATCCCAGCTCAGTCCCCACCATCTCCAGTTTAAAGGAAATTGCTCAGCTTGACTGGGAAAGGTCCTTGGAGCGCCCCTTGCTGGTTGGAGTGGAGAACAATAAGCCAGACAGATGGTCTGGCTTTGTGTAAGGCTGCTGAGTTCTCACTTTCCTCAACTTCAAGAGGGCCCTATTCATATCAATATGAACCATCTCGGTACATAACATTTCCTGAGGTCTTTGAATTATACTGTAAAAATGCTCAACCAAGAAAGGGAAGAAGGTAAATTGTGATGTAGCAGCAGACATCTGGGAGACTTGCTGGCAAAAGTTTCTGCCTCCTAGATGTTCCAACAAGCAAGAAGGTGCATCTATTCCAAATTAGGTCACTGAAAGAAAGGTGGGAGAAAACAAGGACTGGATGTGAATTGGGTTATGAGCTCAGTCCTGAGGTTCAGAGAACAAATTCCTGCACTGCAGATGTGCTCAAGGATAGCCTGAACAAGGATAGCCTGGATGCAAAGCATACACCTGGTCCCCATGGCCATATTTTTCACTGGGGGCCAGCCGGGGGATGCTGGGGGTCCTAGGACTGGAGTCTGTCCACCCCTGCAGTAAACATGGGACAGATGAAATGCGCATGCACTAGTGGACAAGCAGTAAACCGGACTCCCATGGAACAACAAGCAGTCAAACCTGACATCTTGCCTATTACTTAACACCCCACCTGTACTTTGCACAAAACGCATCTCCACTTCTTCCTGCCCTCTACGGAGGCACCTGCTACCTGATGCTTAGCAACTTCGTTGTTATTTTGGGAACAAAAGCACCTCTCTCGGGCTGCACACCCTTCGCCGAGTGAGGCGTCTCAGAAGGGAAGATGCTCCTTTCTCCCACCTCCTTCAGCATGTCTGCCTCTTGGATCAGGACAGACACTGGGGAAGACGAGGAGCAGCGAGAAATCGATGTCCCCAGCAAGGTCTGTCCCATCATCGCCACTTCTCCAAGGTAGGCTTGTGTCTCAGTGGTGGGCATGATCCCCGGCTTGCAAGGTGCAGGCAGCATGAGACCAGGGGAGCGCGGAAAGGGAATATGGACCGGGCTGAGGGAACAAGTCGGGCGTTGCTGAGGGATCCTGCAAGCCCTTCCTCCCTTCCGCCCAAAATCAGAGCGATACCCCCATTTTATGTCAGTCTCTCTCGCCCCCTTCCAAGTCCGGAACCCGATGGCTACCCCCAACGGCTCTTCGCCGCCCGGGGGACATGCCCCCGCGCAGCCCACTCCCGGGCCGAGAGGCAAGCCGGGCGAGCCCAGCCCACCCCACCCACGCCGGGCCACGCCGGCGCCCCGCGCTGCACCCGAGGCTGCTCACCAACAGGTCCCTGGTCGCCTGGAGCTGCCCCAGCCCGGCTTCATCCGCAGCAGCGGCTCCGCTCCATCCTGGGCAGAGGCGAGCCCGCCGGCCGCTGCTGCAGCGCTGCCTCCTCGCCCTCGCCCTCGCCTCCTCCTTCGCCTCCCTCCCAAGCCTCTCCGCTCCCAGGCGACCACCCTTCCTCCCTCCTCCTCCTCCTCCTCGCGAAGCTGCAAGGCCGGGCGGGCAGCTGGAGGCGGCTCGCGCGCCCCGCCGGGAACGGCGCTGCCGGCGCGGGTCGCCCCGGGCCGGCCGAGCGCAGGACTCACCTCCGGGGCGGGTGGGCGGCTGCTCCTCCGGGGCTGGCCGGCCGGCCGCGGGGCTGCTTCGCCCTGCGCCGCCCTGCGCGCGGCTCCGGCGCGGCTCCGGCTCCGCGGCGAGCGAGGCGGCTGTGCCGGCCCGCCGGGGTCCCGGGGACCGCTGTGCGCTGCGTGGACGAGGGGGCGGCCGCGGGGCCGGCTCAGCTCAGCTCAGGGGCGCCCGGCTGTCCGCCCCGCAGGTGCCCGGCTGCTGCCCACGGCGCGCGGCGTTCCGGGGCGCATCCACGCAGCAGGTGGCCATGGCCGGAGTCGCCACCCGCCTGCTCTGCCCGTGGGCGGCTGGCCAAGGCGGGGGGGGGGGGCGCTCCGCGACGCGCCTTTGCCCAGCAGCGGCTCAGCCCAGGCGAGCGCACGCTCCTTCCCGCGGAGGCTGCAGGGGGGGGGACCTCGCTCCAGCCCCCCCCCGCCCCGCCGCCCTTCCAGCTCCTCCTCGTCTCGCCCACGTCAAAACTCTGGCACGCGAGCCGGTGGAGAGAGAGAGAGAGAGTGGCGGCGCCGGCGGCGGCGGCGGCCCCCCGGGGCTCCCGGCGCGGGGTCCCATGCGCCGCCCCCCCCCGCCAGGTGCCGGCCGCGGGCTGCCCCCGCCCCGCGGCGCTTGAACCCCCACGAGCGCGCCCCCTCCCCCAGACGCGTGCGCCCATACGGAGAGAGCGGGCACCCACCCAAAGGGAAGCAGATGAGCTTCCCGCTGGTTTCTCTCCGCCAACAGTGGCGGGGAACGAGGCGCCGAACCGACACACCATTCCTTCCCAAATGCCGCCAGTTCTCCCATTTTGGAGAAGCCTCCATCAGCCCTGCGTGTGTGGGCTCACAAGTATTTCCCATGGGATGCAATTGCTCTTACTCCTTGGTAAACGGCTAGAGCAGGCTCCAGGGACAATTTTTTAAAAATCTAATCCCCCCACCCCCCAGTTATTTAACAGATGCATATGGGATTGCATGGAATGCACACAACTTTCTAGTCACTGCACATGGGTTTTAAGAAAGGCAGACCAAGTTGCTAAATAGGTATCCCTTTGAAAGCAACATCTACAGGGCAGCTGTAAAAGCATCAAAAGCAATGAAAGGTCCTCGATCCATCGTGTTACGGGATGCAGGCACCCTTCCTTCTGATATTTTGCTTTGCTTTTTTGTTTCAATATCAGTCTTTTAGCTGTCAAAGGACACAACAAATCCGTTGGCACTGCTTTAATTTCCACAAAGCAGGTAAAGGCTTTTAGCAGGCACGCACATCAATGAATATTAACGAGTGCTCCTTTGTAGTGTTTAGCGGCATATTAACCTCCAGCCAAGAACAAACCAACTCCTCCACTTTGCCATGTCCTATGTGCATAGAAACAGAGCGAGTCAGAAGGGGTCTCCCGGGCCATCTAGTCTGACCCCGGACTCCAGCCGGCTCAGCTCACGACATGCCCACCATTCAGAAGATGCATTGGCTGCAGTGCATCACCAAGAATTAGCTGAACGAAAAGTAGGTGTGATGTTTCACAGATTTAAAAAAATATGTTTTTGCTGAATAAGACACAGACGAAAATCCAACGACAGGACAGGTCAGTCCCAAAGCAGTAATCCACTAATCAGGCATGTTGTGGTGGTGTAGAAACTCAATATGCCTGCAAATCCATCCGGATTGGGGACCCTGCTGTGCAAGCTTCTGACCCCAAGTATCAGCTCCTACGAGTAAGTACTGAGGGTGCCCTCTGAGGCTCTCCTCCAAATTCCTCCCCCTAAAGAACTAAAGGAGAAGGGTCTTCTCCGTAATATGGAAAATCCCCAGTTATGGAAATCCCTTCCATCAGGGATCCAACTAGAGTCGTCTCCTTATTGTTTTAGGCTCCAATTAAAAAACTTTTCTTTTTCACCATCATTTTGTTGGGCGAGCCTTTGGTTTATGGTTTTAATTGTTTTATGTTGCTAATTGCCGCTGCCTCCAGAAGATTTTATCTTTGTATTTTTACTTGATTTGTTTACATTTATTTTATTTTTATTAAACTTATTTTAAATTGTTTAACTTATTGTTTAATTTTTAATGATTGATGCTATTCTACTGTTGGTTTTTATATTATAAACTATTTTAAAGGTGTTATGAATGGTATTAACTATTGGAGAAACACGCTGGAAACCACCCAGAGAGCCTTATAGCTAATGGGGCAGTGTATACATCAAATAAATAAAGAGTAACTTGCTTGGAACAGTTGAAGGTAAAAATGCACATGTTATATTGGGATGCAAGATTTCATAGACAAGAGCTCATACAAACACAGAAGCAGAGTGAGTCAGGAGGGACCTCCCGGGCCATCTAGTCTGACCCCTGGCTCCTGCCGGCTCCACTCACGACATGCCCACCATGTGCATGTCTAGCCTATCATTGAACACCCGCACCGATGGGGCCTCAACCACCTCCATGGAAGCCCATTCCATGCCCTTGGGGTCCTAACCATCAGGAAGTACTTCCTGGCATCCACCCTAAATCTTGGTTCCCTGAGCTTTGCTCCACTGGAATGCATCCTGCCCTCCATTGCAGGGGAAAAAAGGTCATGACCCACCTCTGCATGGCACCTCTTTATGCACCTCTGCAGGTCACTAACAGATCCCCTCGGAGTCTCCTCTTCTCCAGGCTGAAAAGCCCCAGCTCCCTCAGTCTCTCCTCATATGGCTTCCCTTGCAAACCTGCCACCATCCTAGTGGCCCTTCGCTGCACCAATTCCATCCTTGCTATAAATCCAGGTTGGAGGATGCACACACAGATGTATGGTGTGGAGATAAAAATAGCAGACCAAGAAATCCAAAAGTGGCAAGCAAAGGAATTTGGTCTGCTGAGTGATGATTCAATCACAGCTTTGGTGTATCCAGGATGGCCCTTCACACTGCACAAACAGGCCAGGGCCAGCCCCAAACGTTTGCCGATTGTGCCTGGAGTTGCTGCCCCCCATCACTTTGCCAGAGTGCCAACGTGGCACAGTTCTTGCTGCCATTACCACTTGTTAGTTTCTTTTCACTACTGAACATCCGACAGTAAATAGGTTGGGTTGTGAACAGCCTGGAGAGACAGAAAGACAAGCTAGTCCGTCCTAGATCCAATCAAGACAGAACTTGCCCTGGGAGCAGAAAGGATGAAACTGAGGCCGCCGTATTTCAGGCACATCACGGGAAGGAAGGACTCCCTGGAGAAGACACCATGCTCGGGAAAGTCTAAGGCAGAAGAAGCAGAGGAAGGCAGAATAAAAGGCTGTGAATCTGATACCCCCAAAGTAGCTTTGTGCATAATAATACCAGGCTGAAAACTAATATAGGAACAGGTGTTTGCATCTCTGAGATTGCAGCGGGTCTGGGGTGGAACATGAAATCTGGAAAATGACTCCTCCTAGTGTGGAAGAATATGAATGGGTGGCTTCATTTCCTCCTGATCCCCATACAGTGACTGGATGCATGCGCCAAGGAGTTCAAATTTCTTGATGCCCTAAACAACTGGAATTGAAGTGACCCTGGACTGGATCCTAAACGGAGCTATGCAGGACTAGTACAAGCTGTGAGGGTTGTTGGACCAGCTAGAAAGAGTGGCCACCGCACAGTCAGATTCGACAGACATTGAAGGAGAAAATGGGAAAGGAAATGCAATGCTATCACTTCTGAAGTCTAGAAAAGGACTGAAGGATTATTGAAGGAAGCAGGAAGCTGAAAGGATGTTTTCATTTGCCCTCACTGCAGAAGACACAGGACAAATACCTGTACTTGAACTTTCAGGTAGGGGCATGAGGAAAGGCAAGGACAGAAGGTGACGTTGATAAATCAGATGGCATTTCTGCTAGATTTCTTGCACGATGATCCAAGCCTTTTCCAAGCCTTGACCCAAGCCTTTTCCAGACACACAAACACCCAGAATGAATCCCTGAGCAGTTGGTTGACCTCAATCTAGTATTCCCCTCCAGGAACTCTCCTTAGGAACATCCCTCTGGGAGAGGCCTTCTGAAAGGGGAGAAGCATGCCTTCTCATGGCACGGTGATCTTCCATTTGGGCTGGCCTGCTCAGCTGCATCGTGGAAACTCCATCATGAACCAAGCGTACATCTTGGTCATTCCCAGAGACTGCCTGCCTTCCTGGGAAGTCTGGCCTTGGAATAAGAACCATGTTCTCTCATCTCCATGTCTGGAAATAGCCCACCTACCAAGTGTCCCCTCCCTGGCATCTCCTCTTCCTCCTTTGACTCTGCTTCTGCAGACCAGCCAGCAGCACTAAAGAATGTGCGTGCAAAGCGGCCACCACCCTTGCTCCCGATACTCTGCTTCGTCCTTTTTGCTTCCAGGGAAAGTTCTGGCTTGATTTGATGGAGGAACCCCTTGTTTGTCTTTCTGTCAGTCCAGGGAATTCACAAAGCTCTCGCACTGCCTTTATACAAATCTGGGATGAGTCCTGTGTGCAATTCTAACCACCCAAAGATCTAGATGAAGTGCAGAGAAGGGCAACTAACTTGATCAAGGGATGGATCAACCCCCCATGAGGAAAGTTACAGAAGAAGGTGGTTGCCAGAAGTTGGAGATTACGTGATGGCACATACAACAAGAGAAGGGACTGCTTATCTTAGAGAAAAGCCTGAGTGTCGTGGAGACAGGATGGAATAATGCATGGTGTGGAGAAAGTGGAGAGGGAGACATTATTCTTCCTCTCTTATGACACTAGAACTCAAAGGGGTCACCCCAGGAAGCCAGCTGGGAGGACAAATAAAAGTACTTCTTCAGACAGCATATAATCTTTGGGCTTTGCATACCCCTGTAGCCAAAGCTCTCTAGGGGGGTCACTGTATTCAGTCACCCATCCAGGTCCCAAGCAGGTCCAACCCTGCTTAGCTTCCAAGATTAGGCAGGATCAGGCACTTCAGGGTATACAGAAGCTAATGCTGGACCAGACCAATCATCCATCTAGCCCAGCATTCTGTTAAGCCAGTGGCCAACCTCAGGAAACATGGGTGCAACGAGGCCCTCCTGCCCAGGTTGCCCAGGTGTTGAAGGCAGCATACAACCATCAGGACTGGTCCCCTGATGCTCTACTGATGCTTGCTCCGTTCACTTCACTTTTGAGCATCTTCGGTTCATTTGCTTCCCACCCTCTAATATCGCAGCTGACTGAACCAAGCAAAGAGATCCATGCAGGGAACTTGGGAGTTCTGCAGACCCCGAGCCCTTCCTTCTCCCTGCCTCAGAGTTCTTGCATCTTTCTTATGCCAGATTCGAGCCAGCCAAACAACCTTGCAAGAGCCGCACATTTGCAAGTTGCCATTCAAACTGGTTTCCCCTTGAAAACACACACAGAATAGAATGCCCTTCTGGAAGCTGACGGGAAGCAGAATCATTGTTTAAAGCATGGAATTAAATTGCATTTCCTCCCTTTTAGGATGAAGCAGGAAGGGAAAACACACATATGAAAGAAGAATCAGTGAGGAGGGAAATCTAAAGGAAGGCCCAGATGGATATGGAAAGCTTATTGTTGTTCTCTATACCACCACATTAGCCCATAGGGCTCTTCAGACAGTTTGCAATTATAGTAAAAAAAAACAACCACCAATTAAAAATAAATAAAAAACAATTTAAAAGAATAAAAGATCATAATAAAAACAATAACATAATGGATTTTGTGAAAACAATGTATGAAAATAATTCTAGGAATTATTTTGAACAGCTTGATTTTAGGAAAGGTATGTGCCTAAGTGTGGAATACACACAAATCTATGCACAATCATCTGAAAGCAACCCTCTTAAGCTATCAAGAACCTTTGTTCACCCCCGTAAAGCATCCTGAATTGCAAAGGTTAGAAACAGAGGCACTGGCAAGAGCCCCTTCCCCAACTCCATTGCGTCTTTATTCCCAATAAATCTGCATGCATGTGCGGGGAATTCTGTGGACATCGTGAGTTGGGGAAGTCCTCTGGGTTGGTGGGTGGGTTTGGGTCCTTTCAGGGGGCATGGGGAACACAAGCTTTGGATCTTTAGATATTCTTATTTTAACTCGTCTGCTGAATGCTAGTGCCACGCGACTGCAGCCAGACTCTGCAAATGGGGCTGGAATGATGCTGAGCAGAATGGATGTGAAATGGGGAGAGTTAAGCTGAATTTGGCAGCAGGGGTCTGCAGGTGGATGAGGCAAGGAGTTCTGTAAGAAGCTCTGAAGGAAGAAGACAGGATGAAGCCATGCCGGGCTGCTCGGGGAGGCCTAAGTCATCCTGATGACCCAAGGCTTGCTGTGGGGTCTTTTGACATACAGGATCATCACATTTTCCAGACCCATCGTATGTCAACCAAACCATGAGCGAGTTGCATGGCAAGAGGGTAAATCCCCTGCCACCTGCCTCCAATGTGGGCTGCCTCCCATGAAGCCCTCAGGGCTCACGGACCCTTTTGCCTGCCCGTTTCTTTTACCGCAAAGATTGAGAAGCCTAAGGGAGAGCTCTTCTAAGAACGGGGTGCTTTCTAGGGTTTATACAACTTTCTTAGAGAGATCTTTTTTCTTTTTGTATGTTCTTTAGTTTTTTGAGGGCACAACATCTGGCCTTTACATAGGCTTCCAGAGGCTTAGGAAGGGATAAAAGAACGTCATGACTGTAAATCTCGCAGACAAATCCACCTGTTGCCCTATTAAATCCCCCTTTAAAAATCCTTTCCTCCAGAAAAAGTGGTGAGATACACATTTGCATCTTCCCAATGAACCAGAGTCTAACAAAAAAGTGGAAAATGTACATCTGTCTGAGACCTGACAGGGCAAAAACTGAATATGAAAAAAGTGAGGCCTTTGTGATGAGGAGGTTGGACAACTCAACCCCACTCCTTTCGCAAGCAAAGACGTTCCCATGACAGCTTGCGTTTTGACAGCTGTCAAAAGAAAGCAAAGAGGAGATAACAGCTGTTTTGGCCCTCTTTGGAACAATGTCCAGGATTGGTACCTGTTCTGCTCTGCCAGCAGGTCACCCTCCCACCCCTCAGAAAGGCCACACTGAGGTTTCTGTGCTCCTGAAAATTAGCAAGATCTTGTAATTTTTAAAAAGTGAACATTTTTATGCACATTGTCTTAACCCGCCCTGAGAAAGAATTGAACCGCGGAGCTGAAAACAATGATTGGGAGACATGAGCCGACATGAAAAGGGAGTCTTAGTGTGCTTCAGATTGACTCTCCTTTTCTCCTCTTAATGCCCTAGCAACCATTTTTGTTACCTATCCTTGAAAAAGCCAAGTCTATATCATCTTTTAATAATGTTCTCTTTAAAAAAAAGCAAAGAACTGTGATGGTTTCATGCAGTTGTTCCAGGTTTTGAAGTCCTCCCCAAGTTGAAACCTTAGCTGAAACCTTAAAAGTAAGCTGGCTATGGGGAAGGCCAATGGACAACCTCTGGCATGCCCACACAGGGGTGGAAAAGCCTGAAACCAGGAATCTGAACAAAGGAAAGTTATCAAGTGTAAAGACCACAGACTTGGGAAGGCCTGGGATTGTGAACATGCAAAACTGACTGGCAATTATGAACAATAAGAAACATAGGAGGGGATGCGGTGGATGTGGTATACCTGGATTTCAGCAAGGCCTTTGACAAAGTGCCCCATGATGTCCTGGTGGAGAAACTGAGGAGTTTTGGGATACACCAAAGCACTGTCCGGTGGATTAGGGCATGGTTGACTGACCGAAAGCAGAAGGTAACCATTAGCAGGGAATCATCAGGATGGTGGCCAGTGACAAGCGGGGTCCCCCAGGGCTCTGTCCTGGGGCCGATCCTGTTTAATCTTTTCATTAACGACATGGAAGAAGGGGTGAACAGTCAGTTGATCTAATTTGCAGACGACACTAAAACTGGAGCAGTGGCCACAACTGAGGAGCAGGTACTGCAGATCCACAAGGATCTGGACAGACTATGGAAGTGGGCAGGAGACAACAGGATGGCATTCAGTGTGGATAAGTGCAAGGTCTTGCACTTGGGGCATAGGAATAGGTGTCATAAGTACAGGTTAGGAGACAAGTGGCTGGAGAGCAGCACTTGTGAAAGGGACCCCGGGGTGCT
>NW_025335587.1:14554666-14559654 GCF_004798865.1 Varanus komodoensis
AAGTGCAAGACCTTGCACTTGGGGCATAGGAATAGGTGTCATAAGTACAGGTTAGGAGACAAGTGGCTGGAGAGCAGCACTTGTGAAAGGGACCCCGGGGTGCTGGTTGACTGCAGGCTGAACATGAGCCAGCAGTGTGATGTGGCCAAGAGGGCGAATGCCACCCTTGGTTGCATAGCCAGAAGTGTGGCTTCTAGATCAAGAGAGGTATTACTACCACTCTACACGACTCTAGTGCGCCTGCAACTGAAGTATTGTGCTCAGTTTTGGGCCCCTCATTACAGAAGGGATACAGCCAGGTAAGAGTCAGTGCAGCGCAGGGCCACAAGGTTGGTGGCCGGTTTGCAGGGGATGGGGTATGAGGCAAGACTGAGGGAACTGGGTCTCTTCAGCCTGAAGAAGAGGAGACTCAGAGGGGATATGTTGGCGACATGCAGGTATGTGAGGGGATGTCACATGGAGGTGGGCAGAGACCTGTTCTCCCCTGCAGAGGAAGGCAGGACGCGCTCCAACAGAGCAAAGCTCAGGGAACCAAGTTTCCATTTAGATGCCAGGAAGCAATTCCTGACAGTCAGGACCCCGAAGGTGTGGAATGGGCTTCCACGAGAGGTCGTTGAGGCCCCATCGGTGTGGGTGTTCAAGGATAGGCTGGACATGCACATGGTGGGCATGTCGTGAGTGGAGCCAGCTGGTGCCGGAGATCAGACTAGATGGCCCGGGAGGCCCCTTCTGATTTGCTCTGTTTCTAGAGCGAGTCAGAAGGGGTCTCCTGGGCCATCTAGTCTGACCTCTGGCACCAGCCAGCTCCGCTCACAACCTGCTCACATGTCTAGCATGTAAATATGTAAGTGGCTGAGCTTGGAGGAAAACTGCTGAATACACAGATGTCATTAGTTTGCCAAAACTTGCAGCAAAGGTCTTGCAAGGACTGTGGCCAGCAGCTAAAGTTGTGGTCAGAGCTTCTAAGGGAACAATAATGACTTAGCATCATACAGCAGAGTTCCCAAAAAGCCCATTTAATGTACAACTAGAAAGGTGAAGGCCTGAGAAGTCCAGCAAAAAAAAAAAAAAAAGAGGGGAATGGCTGCCCGTGAATGGCTGCCTTTGTTTTCCTTTCCGAAAAACTGAACAGCTGTGGATTACAAAATACAATCCTTTTTAGAACAATGAATAAAATATTTAAGACAAATGCATCTTGATGCCCCTCAAATGATTTCTAAAAGAAAACATGTAATAAAACTTTTATAGAAAGACTAGAGATGTAAAAATTCTGCAAATAATGAGGCTATGCGGTAGCTGGGGCATTAACTCTGTCATATTCCAGAAGTAATTATTTTTTTCCTCTGCTTAATAAAATTATTGATCTCATGTCTGTTACCAGTAGCCATTCATGGATGCTTTCCAAATCATGCTAAGGTTAGAGTAGAATAAGCATCTCATAATATGGAAGAAAAGGTGTATTCTTAACGGTTTGGGTTTTATTCTGTAAAGTCCCATTTCCAGGCCTTGTATTGGTTAGATGCGGTATCAACCAATTCATGAATTCTAATCTAGAACCCACAAGTGAGCAAACCCCATCCGATGTCCCCCTATCACCAGCAGCAGTGACAGAACATGTGAGTTATCCTTATTCAAATTAATTTGAGGTTTGGGTCTCTAGATCTCACTGCCCCAGATTTTAATAAATTTCTCAATTAGTCTTCACCTCTAAGAAATGCTGTCTCTGCTTTAAAACCTTTCAATTGTTGCACTAGAATAATGCCTCTTTACCTAAAAAGAATGCAGAGACCTGGTTCCTAAAGCATTGGATTAACACCACCATTAAGAATGACCTTCCAAAATGAGCCAAAAATAAGAGCTTCTTGAACAGAAGTGATTTACAAAACCGAATAAAGTGCCACTCTTTAAATAATAGCCCGATATTGCTTAAAATGTCTCAAATTGCCTGTGATTGTTTATCATTTCCCAACGCAAGTATTTCCCTGCAAAATAAAAGCTTAATCAGACTTCTTCAGAACCTCATTTCTTAAATGCCAACCCACAACAGGAGTAAGGTTAGGAAGGGCCCTAAATTTCCTTGCAGACAGGGACAGATTCTGTATCTCAGCCTCCCTCTGGTTGCAGTTATCCCTGCTGCTTCTGGATTCTGGAATGATTCGGAAATTCCAGAGACAACTTGCTGAATTTACCTTGGGTCAGACATAAATAAAATGGGAACCAAAATAGATATGAGATAAACTCCCTGAGTTCCTCATCAACTCTTATAATGAGGGCCACAGAAGCACCAGCAGACTGCTCGGCAAGGTGCTGACTGGACTTAAGAGAAGGTGGAAACATGAGAAGGTCCTCATGTCTGAATGAAGATCTTGTTGAGAAGCAAGAAGGGTGGAGCGCCAGCTCCAACACAAGGTCTCAACACCCTGGCCGTCCCTGAAGCACGGCCTCTGTCTGCCAGCACGATCGAGGCTCTGTGCTTATAATAGTACATTCAGGTTTCGGACATTTAGGTTTGAAGTTCATGTGTGATTATGAATAATCACCCAGCATGCCTTGTACCTTTGATCCCCCCTGCCCAGCTTCCTCTTGCAATTCTGAGGGCTCCTCAGACATTTTATGAACCCACGAAATGAGATAAGCAGGCCCATATCTTGTGCCTGAGCCCACCTCTCCCACATTCCCAGCATGTATTGCCCTACGCATGTACAAAACATTAAGATCAAAGGGTTTCCCAGCATGCAGAGTTGCACACGTGTTAGTTTCTGTGCACCCCCTTTGCTCCCTATGCACCTGGAATTTATGCATGCATAAATATGTGGGCGCTTCATGCAGAGGGTTCCAGTTAGACCAGCTTTGTAAGGAACGCAGGACAACTCTGACCTGGAGGAAGATCATGTGTGATTTCATACCTCTGGGCTCTTCTGCAAAGGCCACACAGGAACTGGGGCCCCAGGCCCTCCAACACCAAGCAGGGCCGTTGATCCAGAGAAAGCGCCCTTGTGCTTCATTGCTCGATGCAAAAGTCTTATTAGAAAACTAAGAAAGCAAACAAAATGGAACACTTGCCAGTTGGAGAATTCCAAGGGTCTGATTCTTGGCAAGGGGTCTTCTGAAAGCTTGTCCTTCACTGTAGGAGAATGGGCCCTTTGGTCCTCACCAGGCTTGGGCTGGCCTTCTTCGTGTTGCGCCGTCAACCCCATTGGACGCAAGGCAGAGAGCGGTTCCAAGGCGTGGGGCCAAGTGTTTCACCGCAACTTCAAAGGCATCAAAGTGATTCTGCAAGGAATCCAACAGGTCGCACCTGTTAACCAGGTCCTTAAAGTACCCTATTTCCCATGCTGTTCCCCTGTTCCTTCCCTCCCATCGAAATAACAACCAATAGCAACATTTCCCCTCTTCTGTATATCTCAGGCCCTCCATGAACAAGAGAGGTTGAGCCACTGAGTCCACCAGATGCGGAGGAACAGAACACAAAGCAAACCTGACTTGGTTGCAAAGGTTTCACTCACACCAGGAAGAACTGAACTTTTAGTGTACAAGAAACTACCCCCAACAAAATTATTTTTTGGCTCCACTCAGATGATAGACAGTATTCCTTGCATGGATCCAGGAGAAATAAATCACGCTCAACCTGGATGATGCTTGCTATGACATCTTTATGACTCTCAAAGCAAATTACACGTTTGCTTCTCTGGCTGGGATCTCCAGGGCTATCCCAACACACACACACACACACACACAAACACACCTTGTTTCTCAGTGACCTGTTTTGGTTCCTGTCCCGTGGACACAAGAGCAGGGAGTTCATTATTAGACATGGTGCTTCTTTGCTCTCATCTAAACATGAATTCCCTTTTTTCTTGAAGTAAAGGGTGTGCGTGAAGATGGACTATTTTCCAATGGGGTATTAGCTACAGGAACACAGAACGGTCACACAAGTACCACAAGATGCCTGACCTTTGGAATGAGGTCATTTGCTTTTGCTCATCCCAGAAACATGGGGAGAAAACATTCGGACTAAACTCCACAAGAAACTAGAGCAGATATAAAATGGCATAAAGGCAATCCATTCTGACTTTTTCACAGTAAATACCAGCAACCTGCACCCCCCTTCCAATAATGCAGAATATTATATTACAGAAACTCTCTCCCTTTGAAACATTTTAAAAGATTAGACATTTGAGAAAAAGAAACATTTTTTCCAAGACTATTGCATATATGCATCTATACCTTTCAAATCCTGTAATCACAAGGAAAGCCAAAAGATAGTCACCTTCATCAAATCATTTTATCTGCTTCCAGGAATATTCACATAAGGCAGTTCTGAGAGATGGAGAAGCTTCTTTGCTAACCTGCTGCTGGTCTAGCCTGTTCTGAAGTCTACAATATTGATGGTTCTACCATCCTTTGACGTTTTTGAGGAGGAAAATAAGCACTGATCTTGACAAAGCTTTCCCTGTTTCAGGACTGAGTCTCTCCCACCCCCACCCCCACCCCAAGCCTGTCGCATGGAACTGTTGAGAAGCTGGACTGGTTACCCAGCAAAACAAGCCAAGAACTCATTCAGCATTTCTTCAGCATTGCATCCTCTCAACAGCAATTAATTAGGGGTTTGTACTGTTTTAGTTGCCGGGCGAAAGTCTTGCTAACTTGCCAGGGCTGAATTAACCGATATGACCACCTGGTGAAAACTTGAACTAGTGTTCCTCCCGCAATGTCCTAGCAAATTTAATCAAGTCATGATGCATGATTGACCAGGGTGGTCAGCACTGAAATATCAACTTTTGAACTAATGCTTTGACTCCCCCCATCCACCCAAAGGGCAAAACAAATGCTCTGGATAAGACATTGTAGATTCCTAACATATTTCTTCACTATGGGGTTAAATTAACTCAATGGAATGAATGTAAACCCACAATTTTTGAATAAATCAGTTGTATGTTACTCTCTCTCTCTCTCACTCTCTCTCTCTCTCTCTCTCTCTCTCTCTC
>NW_025335587.1:14559754-14625587 GCF_004798865.1 Varanus komodoensis
GAGAGAGAGAGAGAGAGAGAGAGAGAATTCATGCTACAACACAAAGATATTTCAACTGGGAAGACTTATTTTGCCAAGCTTTTCAAAAGTTTGGGATATGAAAGATTTAATTTCCCTTTATGCCTTAGCTGGACACGCAGGGCCCTGGGCCATCAATTGTCCCATCAGAGCCATTTTTTGTTGCTGTTTGTTCTTAGCTGTTTCATACTTTTTGATATTTTCTGTTTTCATAATACTTTATTGTATTTTAGTATGGATTGCTGTCAAAGACCCAGAGAGCGCTGACTAAGGAAAGGTATAGAAATGAAATTATTGTGATTAATATGATTATTTTAATGATATTTACAAAACCCAGGTTTTCAGACAGATTTCCCAGAGAGTGAGCTGTCTCCAACTCCATTTCATTTAAATGGGACAATTTTAAATAGGAGTAATAGAGGGCAACCTGCTATGCCCTCCAAAAGTTAATGGGATGAACTGACAGATAACCACTCCAAGAAAGACAGAAACAATGTGTTATTTAAATTCATTTCACTCCCTGATGCTCAATTCAGAATACTCTGGTCTTCTGCCAAGGGTTTTTGATGAAGGACATCTTTTCACCAAGAAGCACCCTTGCAGCTGATGAACTTAGATGACTCAAGCATCTGTGCTTGGTCTAAAATTGGGATGTCTTCACTGCTAGAGAATGATCCACACAATTGCATTCCTGATCAGTATTTGTGGGTATGAAAGCTGGACAATGACGGAAGCAGAAGTGAAGAAATCCAATGCATTTGAAACGTGGTGCTGGAGGAGAGCTTTGCACATACCCTGGACTGACAGAAAGATGTACCAATGGGTCCTAGATCCAGCAGATCCAGAACTTGCCCTGGAAGCCAAAATAGATGACAATGAAGCTGTTGTCCTTCAGGCACCTCATGAGAAGGAAACGCTCTCTGGAGAAGACAATTGTGCTGGGGAAAGTTATAAGTGGAAGGAGAAGACCAGATCTGAGGTGGATCAATTCCGAAAAGGAAGCCCCAGCCAAGAGCTGAGCAGGGCTGTCAAGGATGCAAGACTGTGCAGGGCTTTCATCCGTAGGCCTACCTGAAGTCAGGTATGATTTGACAGCCTGTACCTACACATAAAGTTATTCAGTCTGTCATGCTCAGTGATTACAGCCTTCCCCAACCTGGTGGCCTTCAGAGGCATTTGGACTGCAACTCCCAGAAACCCCATCCAACAGGGCCATTGGCCGGGAATTCTGGATGCTGCAGTCCAGGCAAGTCTAGAAGGCACAAGGGTGCTTTACAAATCTGCATGATTTTGCCAGAAGTTCTTCTTTGGCTCAAGCTAAGCATGGGGAGACCTGTTGGAAGCCTTGGTCTGAGGGCTCTGCTACTTCCTCTCCACGTGTTTCCAGAGCTCCTCTGATGGGATGCTCTTGAGAATGTGCCAAATGGAAGCATGCTCAGAAGCATCCCTGGGACAGGGAATGTTTTCTCAGCCCTGTTAGTAGTTTTCTGTGCAGTAGCAACACATCCTTGCAACCTGTGTATTAATCCATCAATGGAAGCGTTGAAACGAAGATTGAAGAGCCTATTTCAAACCACAAAGGGCTATTTTAGTCTGGAGATCTTACAGGGGAACTTAGAAGACCCTCTAATAGTTGCGGGGAGGGGAGGGGAGGGGAGGGAGAAAGGAAGGCAGGAAGCAAGCAAAGAAGACCGTAACATAGATGACTTAGTTTGAAGCCTCAGAATTGCAGACGAAAAGAATAGGCCCACAGTGCATGCTCAGGACACCAGACACAATGATACTGGACTGAGAACATCTCAACTTCACATCTTTTCATTGAGAAAATGCAACAGTACTTACAACGGCCTCACAATGGCAGGAGTATGTCTAAGTGACCTTGACACAGTGCGTGGACGTTCTGTCAGCAAGATCAGATCTGTAGATAAGGGAGATGCAGAGATGTTTTGAGAGACATTGAAACCGTTCCAAGAGACTCCAAGTATGCCAAATACTAGAGGCTCAGACGTAAAGGTACTGGGGACACCTCAGTGCTCATGAGGGGATGGCCAACCTCAATGACAGTAGAACCCCATCTCTGATCAGAGCGAGGGTAAGAAACTTATGCCATTCGGGATTTTAAGCCTTATTCTTTCTCTGGGATCTTTCAGTATCTCACCCGTGTCTTTGCCTTGGCTTTGCTTTAGCTTCTTCATGACTGAGCTTCCCTAGATCATTGAGCCCAGGGAACTGGGCCATGTGGAATTGCTTGGACGTTTAGGCTCCATTTCTGTACTCTGATATGGAGTCATTCACTCATTTGTTTGTGCCCCATCTTGTTTCTTCTTGCAGGGAAACCAAGGCTCTCCTTCATGGTTCTCCTCTCCACTTTGCTTCCATGGCAACCCTGTAGGGTAGGTCAGCCAGCAGGCCCAAAGCCCCCCAGTGAACTTCATGGCTGAGTGGAGACTAGAACCCAGATCCAGTCTAACCGCTACACTAATCTGAATATTTTCTGAAGTTAGGGCACAGCCTCAATGATTGTGTCTTTCATTTCACGGTACAGTTTCATAACCCCACCAACATGGAGGATTACACGTAACTGATGCTGTATGAGGAAAGTGAAAATGACTTTCACTTCCTTGGTTTTCCTGTCCTGTAACCCAGCTAGATGGCCAATTCCAGCAGTCCAACTCAGGTGCTTTGGATGGAGAGGAAAGGACGAAGCAGCGCCACCAGGCTGCACTGCATCTGACCTGCTCTTGAAAAGTCTTCCTCACTGCTTCTCCAAGGTTGTTCTTACAACCTCAGTGATGCAGGCAATACAGCAGTTTCCATTCCACTGGTCAAGAAGGGAAGAGGATCAGAAAGTGGATCTGAATCTCCAAAGTTAGAACTCTTCTTCCTGCTCAGCTCTTATGGCTCTCTGGACACCACCAAGGGGTCATAGGATTGTTCTGTCCTTGAATCAGTGTTGGCTTTTCACTTCAGCTTCTGCCCTTAAAACTATTTCTGTTTTAGATTTCTCCTTTTCCTTCCCGTAATGATGCTTTTTCCACACTGATGCGCAGGAGAATGTTTTAAGTGGATTTTAGCTCATTTAACATGTTTAGTTTAGCATTTGAAATGTAAGCAGAGCCCAAGAAGGTGCTGAGATAAGGTCATATTATGCAAACAGCAAAACTTGGCAGGCTAGTCAGCTCTTTTAATGGCAATATTTGCAGTGCCAGCTTTGCATATTTGTCCTATTTGTCCATCTCACGTTTAGGTGCCATCTTCTCATGCCAATAATATAACCAAAAAAAGCAGGACTATCATGCTCCTGAAGCCATCGGTCTGTTAGATTGAGTCATCCTTTTGGTTGAGGCCCCATCAGTGCGAGTGTTCAAAGATAGGCTAGACATGCACATGGTGGGCATGTCATGAGTGGAGCCGGGGGTCAGACTAGCTGGCCTGAGAGACCCCTTCTGACTCGCTCTGTTTCTCTGTTTCTATGTTTCTATCCTCTCAAATAATGTGTCTCATACATTTCAAGGATATTCTGTGACTTTTGCCCCAATGAACTTGGCTTGAAGACAACCCAAGACCTATAATGTAGTTCTGAAGCTAAACAGAACTGAATCAAGACTGCGCGACTGTTATTACAGCAATGGTCAAGGTGTGTGGATGGAGGAGGAGATGCTCAACAAGGCCTCATCAAGGAAGAAGAAAGGGATTGGGTGTGCTTGGGGGTCGTGGTGTGTTGGACAATCCATGGAGGGTAGACTTTTGGACCCTGTTGCATTCCCAGTAGTACAAAGATTGTAGTAGGGTTTCCGTTTCTAAGCCATGCTTGGATAAATTATGCTAGTTATTCTGGGAAATGGCTTACCAAGTCCATTAGCACATGAAGCCAAGTGGAGTCCATTTATTACTAGGTGGCACCAATTTTATCCCATAACTTTTTCCCCCTTTCTCTTTATGGTGCAATAAAAACACTAAAAAGAAAGAGAGGAAAGGAACAAACTGAAACATTTCAATTTTCAAATAAGACATCAAAAGCTTCATAGCACCAAGGATACTCACACACATCTGTATAGAACAGAACATACTAATTCTTTCAGCATTTGTATTTTAATTACTGCTTATTTTATCATCATTATTTATTAATTATTTGATTTCTAACCCTCCCTATTAGCCACACAGCTCCCTGGGCAGGATACAACAATAAAAGCATATAAAAGAGTATAAAAGGAAGGAAAGGAGGTTATTGAAAGGGACAACTGGATATGGAGAAGTCATCAAAAAAGGTTTGGTTTTATGGAACAGGGCCTGCCATAGCAATATGAAGGACTCTCAGCAGTGATGGGACATGTCTCTTATGGGTTGGGAAGAGTCTTTCGGGAGGACGCTCTCAAACCAAACCAAGGTGTCCTTAAGCCAACTCCTGTTGTGGAGGGCAGAACAGCCCAAAGCTAACTTCTGTGTCAGGTATTACAAAAGGAAGACAAAGCACAGAAAAGGAAACAAGGCAGTGCAGATGAATCCCTGTCATCAGCAGTTAAATAAAATATTGAAACAGGGAAGGCATAACATTTTTGAGTGTCTATACATCCTCGCACAACAAACAGATTGAATTTGAAATCATAATTCAAATAAATAGGATCTGACATATATCACAGAGACTTGGTGGGAAAAGGCAAGAGACTGGAAGCAGTCAACGTCCGAGAGGAATAGGCTCCTGTTGAATGTAATTTGATGAGTGGGGTGAAAATATGAAGATGGACTTGAGCGGAGAACCTTCCGCTGAAGAGAAATGGATTTTTGTGCCAAATGGGCATCAATGCACTGAATCAAAGAATGGATTTGAGATTTGAGAGCTTTGGGTGGGCTGCATATTAATTTGACAATGGGGGTTGGTTTGGATGGGAAATGAAAGGTAAGGGATGGTTTTGCAGCCATGCTTTGATTTCACCCCTCGCCAATTAGTGCTTGTAGCATCAAGCAGTCAATTTTGTGACAGGTTGTGCTTGTGCCTTCCCCCATGCTGTGGCTGATGGGCCTGGGTGTTTTCTGCCTCCTCAAGTGGGCCCTGGTGATAGAAAAGTTGAGCTCCACTGCTAAAAGAACTGTTTTCAGGGAGTGCAAATGGAGAGTGTGATAAAAAGAGGTCACGGGGGATTGAGATTAGAACAAAATGGCAATTAGCAAGCCCTGGCCTCACGCGTGTGTCAGGGGAAGGGAGTTCTTAAGGAACTGAGGTGTGAAATTGTTGATTCGTGGACTGAAATATCGAATGTGCTAAAATCGGTCTTCTGGAAATTGGAAGGGGCTAGGACAGCGGGTGGGTGGTGGAATCCAAGAAACAGCAGACCCCCAACCTGGCTAAATTTGGTGCGGGGGTTAATTCAAGTAGAACCCTTAAATGAACAGAACGATCCACGGAGAGGAAGCACGGCTTCTGCAAAGGGAGTGCATCCCGATCCATTTTTATAACTCTTTGAGAGCAGCAAACGAACAAGTAGATGAAGACAAACCGGACTAAAATGGTACGGTTATCCACCAGAATGGTTTTGTATGGCTCCGTCCTCAGACCAAGTGTGAATCTGTGAAATGGAAGATGTTAGGGAAACAGGAGCATTTGACTGCAAAGGGGTCGCTCACAGAGCCAGCTTTGTTTTCCTCAGCTACTGCTTTGTATAGTCTGAAAGCCTCAGTTGTTCTTTTCTGTATTATGGGTTGCTGGTGCTTGGGAATGTCCCACCTCTTGGGACCTCCACATGCCTCTGCCTCCACTGACTCCGAGGACATGTCCTGTGCCCCACCAGTGAGACTGCTCTTGTCCACCATTTCTGGTATCTCCAGGTAGGACAAACCCCTCTTTAAAGCCCTGGACATCCCCTTCCAAACATGAAAAACTTCTTTATACTGCAATCGGGTCATTCTATGTTGTGTATAACACGGTGTTGCATATCAGAAAGGGAGACGAAAATAAACCAGAGAAAACGGAGATGACAAATGAGCAGATTTTTCTCTGCCCTCTTCTCCTTGGATGAAAATGGTTTTAGAGTGGTGCCGATAAAATTTCTCTGGGTGAACACCGGTCCTTGCTCAGAGTCCTTCAAAGTCGTCCAAAAGAAAGATGGAGCTGCATGTTGTTGTGAAGAATGCTCTTTGATCCTTGGGAAGGTGCAGTCCACACAAAGAACTCCCCATCCTCACCGAGCCCCGGAGTCAAATCAAGACAAATGCCCATCATTGTCCCCTGCCCTGTTCATTTCCTGCGCTTTGAACATCTTAAGATTATCAGCTGCATGAGAAAGAAAGCATGAAAGAAGATCCAGGGAAGAAAATGGAATTGCAAGCAGGGAGTAGCTGCAAAGCAGAACAACATACCTGTATTTTTCTGAGCTAGAACTGCAGCCTTTCCCCTCCCTGTTCAATGCAGGAGGGGGGCAAATTTTCCACCACCCGTCCTGAGGAAATAGAACATCAGAGCTTGGGCTGGTATCAGTCCATTGCTCAGGGCAATATTGTGGAGAAAATTTTTGCAGTGTTTGTATTTAATCACGCAGTCTCTGGTGTTCCGGAAAAGAGAGCTCCTTTGCAAGATTAATAATGCCTCATTTTTTATTTTTGGGGGGACAGCTATCCCTAAATATGCAGATACATATTTCCCTTGGGACTGTGAAGATCTAAAATGATAGGAAGGAAGGAAGGAAGGAAGGAAGGAAGGAAGGAAGGAAGGAAGGAAGGAAGGAAGGAAGGGCGAGCTGAGCTCCATCCCCAAGAAACTTGGAGAATTTCTCTTTCCCCAACAAAATTCAGTGAACCGGTCACTCCAATTTCTTGATCCACAATTCAGGCCAAGGTTTTTGAGTTGCCATGTGTGAACAGATCCTGCAAGGTGCTGAGCTTCGGGCTGGCCTCTCACTCTCTCTGTTTCCCTTCTTTTTGCAGTGAAGGATAAACTGTTCGCCTTGGGGGGCAAAGTAGGTCTTTGTCTTCTTTTGGGTTTTTTTTTTCTTTTTTGCTCCTGTTCCTGATTGACTTTGTATAGAATAGAGTCCCCTTTTGCCTCCCGTGCAGAGCGGTGCTTTTTATAGATTCCAACAGGGAGAGGATTATCATCACAGAAATGTTGGGAATGAAAGAGGCAGTTGTTCCTAGCGCTCTTTTAAGGCTCAGGGTGGCACTGATTCTTCTGATGAGAGGGCTGGGAAATGAGGGATGGGGACCCAGAGATGGTGGGGGGGGGAGCTATCTCAAACCCACCCTCTTCAGGTGTTCAGGCCAACCCTGGGAATGAGCTGGGTTTGGAAGTGCAGGGAGGGCCATGGGAAAGGAGCAAGACACATCTGGTTCAGTTCTTGACCCCATGATATGGCAGCAGGAGAGAAGGGCCACCCAGTTCGATGACCTTCATAGATCTAGGAGGCAGCATTCCTTCAGAGAGCTGACAGAGGTTTGGTGCAACAAACCACTCTGTGCATGCTCAGAGACTCTTCCTCCGAAGTAAAGCGCTTTTATGCGAAAGAACTGTCTGTGGTTTGAACGGAAGGAGGAGGAATCCTGGCTCCTGACAAGAACAAATGGCATAGTGAGGACTCCACTGATGCGTCGGGAGACATCAGACCAGGCTGCTTAGGGAACTAAGCATCCCTCACTCAGTTTCTGCGGGCAAAGCTCAGAGTCCCGGCTTCAGCCTCAGAATGCAGGGCAAAGCTTGGAGCTGCAATTCTGACCCACCGTAAGGACCCTCAGCAATGCTGGAAGGCCACAGGACTGCATCCCGCAGAGCTGGGCGAGTGAGCAAAGGTGAGGTCCTTACCTGAACCTGAACCTGGCTAATGTGATGCGCCATCACCACATTATTGGGAGATCTTCTCCTCTAAACTGCACCGGACTTTACGGCTTCTGAACCTTCCCCACCACAGTCACAACAAAAGCTCTCAATTCAGACAGACCTATTAATAATTGTGCATTGAACAATGTGTAATAAATTTTGTTTAAGGATGGTCTACAGTTTTATGTACATATTTAATTCATAAAACTAATTCCAACTGCTAGCTTTCTGCCAGACACATAGAATTCATTTGATATATGCCCCTAATTCAGTACAAAATACTGTGACTAGAGAGAATAAATTATTATATTTCAGTCAGGGCTTTTTGTGCAACCGAGGCTTGTTTTCTTTTTAGAAGAAGATGTGGAGGAGCACCTGTATGTGTAAAACTGGGAGCAAGAGGAATGACTTTGCTATTATTTGTGCAATCTCTAAGCATTCCATCCTGGGACAAGCAGAAGCTTAAAACTGAATTGATTTCCACTGGGAAGATGACATGGGGAAATGGATAACCCACCCGAGCAGTGTGATCTTGCTGTAGTTCAAATCTCTTCAGCTTTACCTTTTCCATAAATTAAAGATATAGGAGATCTGATCAGCAATTTCCAAATCAAATCTAGAGATGAGCTGAAAGCCCTTTTTAAGGAGTGGGGGGGGGGCTTCAGTTGAAAATACGGAGGGGGCATCCAGACGTGGCTTATCAGGCATTGCCTTCTCACATTTGCTGAATTTTATGGAGATGGCCAAACGTCCATGACGGGCAGGGAACTGTATGTATGATGCAATCTACCCCCTGCAGCCCCACCCCCTCACCTTTCTCACTACCATATTTTCTCTGACAGCAGAGAAATTCAAAATTTTCTCTGACAACTTCTGTGACAAATTTATAAGCCCGTCGAACAAGAATTGGCTGCACTGCTCTTTCAGATTGCTGGTCCTAGTGCCTGGAAGACCCTAAAGCATGCGGAACTAAGGGTGTGTACAAAAGGTTTTGTGACTCCACTTAACATGTTTGCTCCACCCTGTTTTATGGCTTGGAGAGTCATCTCCCCGTAGATGGCTGGTGGCATTGTTAATTTTTACCCCCAAGAATCATTGCCCTCACTCTGATTTGTCTTTGGAAATCATTGCTCTCACTCCATGATAACATGGAGGTAGGGCTCCCAGGAGGCCTGGGAGTGGGAGATCTCAGGGTTGTGTTGGGATTATCCTCTCGTGCTGATGTGTTTAGTGCTTCTCCACATGCTTGGGATGCATCACAAGTATGCCTGCAAGTGGACCAATATAAGCACATAGGACTTTTCAGCATAAACATTAAGATGGCATCAGGGGAACCTGCACGTATCTGTGTCTAGCCCCTTTCAGCAAGTTCCAAAGGTGATAAGGGGCATCAACGCTGTGGTGAGACTCATGATGGTCTGGAGTGGCAAGGCTCGCCCACACAGCCCCACAGCCTCCCCTCATATTTGTTCCATGGGGTGGTGGCCCCACTCCATTGTCCTAAAGCATCAACATAATGGCAGTGCCTTCTACCTTGCTCTGCCTCCTTCCGTGAATGAGTGGAGAAGGGCCATCTGCCATCCACTAGGAACTGGACCGTTGCTGGTAACGACACTCCACCTGTGCCCTGACCCCAACCCCCCCCCCCAGCTGAACATCTCCTGAACAGGATGGTGAAATTGGGAGCTTTTGATTTAACCACCACCTGTCCTATTTCGCTTTCCCTTGTTTTTACTCAGGCAGAATTCCCCTGCAACCCTGCCATAATATTTGTTAAAGCGAATTCACTGAGCAATAATTTGGGGGTTGCTTGTTCCAGACACTCCCGTAAACAAAATGGAAGTGCCTCAGTCCCAGTTCTTCCCCCGGCCCTGAATGCAGCATTCCACATCTGCTCAGCTCACCACGCAACTGAGATTACATTGTGTGCTAATGAAATCTTGCTTGGAGCATCTGAAAATGTTCCCTGCTATCAATTAAAATGTACCAAGATGAGACCCATGGGTCGTTGTCCATAAAATCTTGAAATGCTCCTTTTCAAACGTCACTCTTGTGAAAGATGAAAGGAGCTGAGGTATTTGTTAGTGCTTCTAGCATTGAGTTCAAATGCCGTTGGCACAAAAAGCTGATCGAGACCTTGGAAACAACACAAGGACGTGAACAGGAAGTGCAAAGAAGGCCAGGCTGCAAAGGATGAGTTGTATGCATGGCATTATAGGGAGGGCTAAAGCTGAGGATGCGACGAGGTCAGTGGGGATGCCAAAAGCAACAGCGAGACCTTCTTCAGATAACATGCATTGTGAAGGATGGAGGAAAGAAATATCGGTTCAACTAGGCACTAAAATAGTTTAAAATGCCAGGAAGCACTTCCTGACAGCCAGGACCCCGAGGGTGTGGAAAGAGCTTCCACGGGAGGTGGTTGAGGCCCCATCGGTGTGGGTGTTCAAGGATAGGCTGGACGTGCACATGGTGGGCATGTTGGGAGCTGAGCCTGCTAGAGTCGGGGGTCAGACTAGATGGCCCGGGAGACCCCTTCTGACTCACTCTGTTTCTATGATGGGGAATTCCAAGGAGATGGAAGGACACCCACCAGCAAGGATGCTGTTCCCCCACCCTTGGAAGGACTCATAGTAACAATGAATTGTCAGTGCAGCGTAGGGCCACAAGGTTGATGGCCGGTTTGCAGGGGATGCCGTAGGAGGCGAGACTGAGGGAACTGGGTCTCTTCAGCCTGGAGAAGAGGAGACTCAGAGGGGATATGTTGGCAACATGCAGGTATGTGAGGGGATGTCACATGGAGATGGGTAGAGACCCGTTCTCCCCTTCAGAGGAAGGCAGGACACGCTCCCATGGAGCAAAGCTCAGGGAGCCAAGGTCCCATTTGGATGCCAGGAAGCACTTCCTGACAGTCAGGACCCTGAGGGTGTGGAATGGGCTTCCACGGGAGGTCGTTGAGGCCCCATCGGTGCGGGTGTTCAACGACAGGCTGGACATGCTTATGGTGGGCATGTTGTGAGCAGAGCCGGTTGGAGCCAGGGGTCAGACTAGATGGCCCAGGAGGCCCCTTCTGACTCGCTCTGTTTCTAAAACAGGACTTGGTACATATGGATTAGTCATGGTGAAGGGCGGCATAGGAAAGCCATTTAATAAATAAATAAATCATAAATAAAGAGTGGAGTGGAACGCAAAAATGAGTGGCCAGCGCAGGTCATGTGCTTCAACTGAACACCATGTGCACAAAAGTCAGGGATTAACGAAGGACAAAATGGATGATTCAACCGGGAAAAGAAGTGTGGGGACAACCACAAAACCCATGAAGGACTCTTTGAGAGAAAATTTACCTAGAACTGTCAATTACTCGCTTTTGGATATTAGTTATGGCCCAATGGTTATGAGATGCTTTTGCGGTCTTCTTCTAGGGAAGAGTTTTTATGGATTGGCGGTGAACACTTTTCATACTGGATGGTTTTAAAATGACGGTAGGGCCAATGCAGCTTGCATGCTCTATAGAGCCATGATGAAAACAAGAGGTTTATCTTAAGGTCAGCAGTTTGGTAAGTTGTTTGGTGACAAAAGTGGGGAAATACTTTCAGATTTACAAGAAATTCCAGTGTTGGGGAAAAGGCAGCAGAAGGGAACTGGGGCAGCAATGAGCCCTCTTGCTTGATCAGAGTTGGAAAAGCACAGGGAATTTGATCACCAAAAGGGGGAGCCCAAAAAGAGATTTTTAAGAGGGAAGACTGGGGTGAGGGAATGTTGGAGAGGTTGCAAAGCAGGAAGGAATAAAAAGCATCCTGGGAAAGCTGTGAATGCTGATGGTAAGATTCCACTAGGAAGAACTTAAATGCTGACTGCCTAATTTAACTCTGATCATTTTCAAACTCTTATGCTTTTATCGCTTTGTTTATATAGTGTTTGTGTGACTATTCATGTGTTATTTCTTCTGTTAATCAGTTTTGGCAAACATTTACATTTGGTTGCTTAAACTCCTGGCCTCTTTTCTGTTGGGGCAGCCTCCGAACATCTATCAACCAACCCACATAGCTCCTAAATTGGTTGCAGGGCCCCCAAGACAGTTGCAAGCCTTGTTGGTGAAGGCAGCTGGGAAAAATAAACATTGCCAGCTGGTGGGATTCGGAAGCAGACTGGAGTCAGGCCCAGGACTCAAACCAGGTACCTTGGTATGCATGCATTCTACCACTGAGCCATGTCCATTTCCCAAAGGGTGGATGTCTCATGCTTGATAAGTAAAGCCATGTTAGAAGAGCCAGGTAGCTCTTCCATAGATCACGGCAAGAGCATGTGCCTTCCGTGCAGAAATTCAGAAGGGTCTTCAGGTGGTTGGACTGGGAAAGGGACTTTTGCCAGGGGTCCATAAGAGCCATGCTTAGGTGAGGAGGAACATTCATTCCCCATATCCATATAATCCCTGAAGCTTCAGGAATATGTTCTTGAGCTGTTGGAGGCTTTCTACATCTGAGATATCCAGCACTGTGCTTGATTGCCAACAATTTGGTTATGTGATGCAGCATCATATGTTCCATCTACATCAAACATGCCAGCTCTGGGCTTTGTGGGGTTTGGAAAAGGCATCTTCAGTCACCCCTTTCCCCAGACAGATGCATTTTCCCCCACAACCATTTCTGTTGTTGCTACGGCGCTCACACTTCACCCCCATTTTAATGCTTGCTTGTCAAGGAAAGAGCTGGTTGATGTGTGTATCATAAAAGGTGAAAGTTTTTCTAAATCTTTTTTTTAATCTTAGAGAATAATTACTATTTAATGATTCCTTCCCTGCCTTTTTCCTACCTTCCACTTGGGGAACTCTTGCGAATTCTGCATTAGCTAGGTATTTTCACATGCAAAGATAACAAGGCTTTCCTGATAAAGTTCACAAATCTTTATGATGAAGATGACCTGACTCTTAGATGGAAATGAAGGAGTCTCAATTGATGCATAATTTAACACAACAGTTCAGTTGTTAATAAATATGAATTAAGAGATTCCCCTGCCGAGATCAGTATGAGAACCGGAGCATCCGAATAATCAATCAGAGGCTACGGATACGTTTTTCTTACACAGTGTTTTGATCAAGAGAAAATTTAGGCAAAGTGAGGATTTGCTTTGACCTGGCTGGCCATCCTTGTGGCATTATTCTGCTGCCCTACATTCCCCTAGGGATTCATCAAGCAAAGAATTATTCCTCACAAAAATGCATCCTGCATTCTTGTCACAACTTCTCTGCCACTCAGAATGATAGGTCTGTGCCTGGATGGAAAATGGAAGTCTCTGTATGACCTTACAGTGAAAGGATGACCTACCTTCCCCCCACCCCCACCCCCAGCAGAAAGTTGGGTTCCAGATTTACAAAACCAGGTGAGACTTTTCTCTCCATTATTACAAGGGAGAAAAGGACAGAGCCAAAGAGAACAAATCCATATTTCCAATCTGGAGAAGACAGACAGACAGACGCACAGAGCCGGGAAGAGGAACAGTTATGCTGCAAACCTTTAAATCCTCCCCAAATTATGTCTATGCGCAGTTTCGCTACTGCCACAGCCTGGCAGTCCAGCTTCGTGGGGGCTATCCGTGGTGCTGCAAAGGGGGGGGGGGGTCAGACTGGAGTTCAGAACCATGGACAGCTCCTGCAACCCCGGAAAGTGGTGAGATGCTGTAATGGAAGAAGGTTCCTTCGGGACATGTTTCTGCTGCAAAGCCCCCCTGCCCCCCGTCCCATTTTGAGCAAGATCTCTTACCTAGTTAAGCTGTCAGGTAAACCCATTTCACGGTCCATGCTGCAGATAGTCAGGCTTGGTTCAACAGTCCCGAAGTAGTCGGAATAAGTACAGCAACTTGCAAAGACAGAATATAGTACTTGCTTAATTAAAAGATTGTGCTTTCCCTCTCTTGCTCTCTCTGCTTTCTTTTTCAAAATAACTGATAGCATTTAGAGGACTAAAATCCCAATTCACTATACTGTCTCCCTTAAGAGCCATTCCCTGGCACTTCAGCCTTTCGAGCCACTAAAATTCAATCCTGCCAACACTGAACCAGTAACTGAGGAGAAATCCAGCAATAGTAGTTACTCAGCGGCGGAAGCAACAAATTGTAAATCAATATTATGGAATGCAAAGCGTGGATGCAGAGGACAATAAGCAAAATTGCTGATGGGTGAAAACACCGTATTTCTGGATTGAGGATGGGAAATTCATTTTTTAACTGCAAGATACAAGCTCAAAAATATAACAATTCCCCCTATAGATGTATGATAAACCCACAGCTTACACCTATGAGACGCCTACTATGGAAGGGAGGTATTCTGCTGCCCCTTTTATATTTCTTCTCCCTTCTAGAAATCAAATATATTCCCATTGTTGCAGGATCGAAAAATAATGGTATAGAGATTGTTTCAAAATGGCCTTAAAAACATTTGGAAAAGAATTCCTCCTCCCCCCTCCCTTTTTTCTTTTTTAAAAAGCCAAAACTTGTTTTCCAGTCTTCTGTAATATCTTTAAAATCGATGCGAATGGCTATTATACAACATCAGTAAATGAATTTCTTCCTTTTTTCCTATCCACTCCCATCCCCCTGCTCTGCTTTTATATTCTGGGCAATCTAAATTATTTACTTAAAGGATTTGTTAAAAAAAACCCTCTCTCTTCAGCTCAAAGGCCCGCATTAAATCTCGGGCTGAACCAAATTGATTGGGCTAATTCAAAGCCATTGCCCTCCTTGAAATTTCAAGCCAAGGCAAATGTCCTCAGAAGGGCGCACAGGTGGGACTGGATTCTATTTAATTAGCATTTTAAGGTGAGCTTACCAAATTTTGCACTTTTGCACCACTACACAAACCAAAACCTGGTTATCCTCCCATGATCATGCATTTCCATGTGAAGTTTTATTAACAAAACCTTAAAGTTTGAGACAAATCAAGCTTAAGACTGGGAAGATAAGAATCTGAAGGAAATTGAAATGGAGAGATTCACTGATTCTCTGAACACCACCAGTGTTTAAGGATTTCTAGTTCACAATACTCAGTGCGGTGTAGTGGTGAAGAGCGTGGGACTGGGACTCAGACGACCTGGGTTCTAGTCCCTGCTCAGCCATGGAGCCAACTGGGTGACTTTGGGCCAGTCACAGGCTCTCAGCCCAACCTGCCTCACAGGGTTGTTGTTGTGGGGATAAGATGGAGGAGGAGAATGATGTAAGCTGCCTTGAGCCCTTTGTAGGAAAAAGGCAGGATATAAATACAAAAATAAATAAATAATAATAAATAAGGCTAATAAGTGTTAATAAGGCTAATGAAACACAGTCGAAACATAGAAACACAGAAACATAGAAACAAGCAGAGTGAGTCAGAAAGGGTCTTCCAGGTCATCTAGTCTGACCCCCATCTCCAGCCAGCCCCACTCATGACATGCCCACCATGTGCATGTCCAGTCTGTCCTTGAACACCCTCACCGTCGGGGCCTCTACCACTTCCCGTGGCAGTCCTCTGCAGCACTGGTGGGGGGGCATTACTGGACTCACCCCCATTTTTGAGGGAAAAGAAGAAGATGCATACCAAGCTCATCTCAAAATTGGGAGCCTCTCTGGAGTCAGTATTAATACGTACAAAAGGCAATCCAATTATATGCCAAGAAGGGAGTGCCTTGCAGTTCTGTGAACTGACCCTGGTTTGGCACACGCTTGAGAAACTCACGATGGAAAGAATCCTTCACTGCGTCTTTAGAATTTATTATCAGAAAATCTGCTGGCTACCCAATTGCTTATAGCAGGTTTCTGGATAGGCTTGGCTTGTCATTTGCAGCCTACCTCATTTGTAAGCAGAAGAGCTTGGCAGATTATTTACATTCTCATGGAATCTGATAGTTCAAGTTTGCTGCTAGAGACTGGAGTCCCTCAGAACTCTGGACCTACTGGGGCGATGGAATCCCAGGCTCGATTCACTGTCAGGACCATCTTGTGGCTCTGTGTGAGCAGAGCAATCTAGTTGGTGAGGGTTTTGAAAACAAAACACTGTCAAGAATGATTCAAAGAAGAGGAGAGAGCTAAAAGGTGTAGTGGTTAAGAGTTCCAGTCTCAGACCCAGGAGGTCTGGATTCCAGTCACCATTCAGCCACTGGGTGACTTTGGGCCAGTCACAGACTCTCAGCCCAAACTCCAGAGGAGTTGTTTCTAGGATAGGATTGGCAGCAGGAGGAGGAAGACATGGAAAAAAAGGTGGGGATATGAATACAACAAATAGAAAAGAAAGAACAAAAGTATGTTTATCCTGGGGTAGGCAAACTTTGGGGGTCTGTAGGAACAGTTCATATTTTGGAAAAGTGTCCCAGGCTCTGCTGTGAATGGGAGGTAAAATGTTAGACACACTGCATTCTCCAGATTTTCATTTTTTGCCACCTTTCCCTACCAGAATATTTTTTCCTTTTTTTTTTGGATAAGGACCCTTTCCTCAGAATATATTAAATTCAATAGAAAAAGAGCTTGCTCCGTTGACTTGAAAATTCTGTGAAGGCGAGTGCCCTCCATGGTCCTGGCATGACCAGATCCTTAGCAAATGCATTGCCAATCTCTGTTTTAGCCAGAAGAGATGGCTAAGAGGAGATATGGTACGAGCAAAGACCAGGAGCTTGTTACAGAAGCAGGGATAGTGAAAGCATCAGGAGGCTGGGATGCAACTAACCAACATATCAATGTGAAAGAAGTGGAAGATGGAAAGAGAAATGAGTTGAGCAACAAGCAAGGTGCAGAAAATCTATAATATTAAAGCAGGGTCCCAAAACACTGTTGGATAGGTGGGCATGTATGAATTGCATGGGTACTCTTCGAAAACATGGATTTCCCATAAAGGAAGTTTGAAAGACTTCTGCAAAAGTAGATAGCTCAAGAACCTACGAGCAAGGCAGAGATGAAACTCTGAGCTCCAAAATGCACAATTATCCTTTTGAAGTGGAAAAAAAATCCTTGATCCCGAATAAACATGATCGGGGTGCTGGTTGACTGCAGGCTGAACATGAGCCAGCAGTGTGATGCGGTGGCCAAGAGGGCGAGTGCCACCCTTGGTTGCATAGCCAGAAGTGTGGCTTCTAGATCAGGAGAGGTATTACTACCACTCTATATGAGTCTGGTGCGCCCGCAACTGGAGTATTGTGCTCGGTTTTGGGCCCCTCATTACAGGAAGGACATAGCCAGGTTGGAGTCAGTGCAGCGCAGGGCCACAAGGTTGGTGGCCGGTTTGCAGGGGATGGGGTATGAGGCGAGAGTGAGGGAACTGGGTCTCTTCAGCCTGGAGGAGACTCAGAGGGGATATGTTGGCGACATGCAGGTATGTGAGGGGGTGTCACATGGAGATGGGTAGAGACGAGTTCTCCCCTGCAGGGGAAGGCAGGACATGCTCCAATGGAGCAAAGCTCAGGGAGCCAAGGTCCCATTTGGATGCCAGGAAGCACTTCCAGACAGTCGGGACCCCGAGGATGTGGAATGGGCTTCCACGGGAGGTCGTTGAGGCCCCATCGGTGCGGGTGTTCAAGGATAGGCTGGACGTCCACATGGTGGGCATGTCGTGAGCAGAGCCGGCTGGTGCTGGAGGTCAGACTAGATGGCCCGGGAGACCCCTTCTGACTCGCTCTGTTTCTATGTTTCTAAAGGACATATTTTCTTGGCTGCATAGCATTTTCTTGATTTACAAAAGATCCTTGAGAAATAAAATTAAAGTTGGGCAAGGCAATGACGGGTGTCAGGACACGTGTGCCCTGCAACCTCGTAGCTCAGGGCCATGGTGCAGGGAACTCCAGCTTTTAGCCTTTATATCAGCACATTCCCCCCAAAATGCAGAATAGCCATTTTGAGGAAACTGCTCCAGAGCCAACTTTCAGACGCCTGAACTGTGAACCTCCCTTCTGCAAGGAAACAGCAGAGCCAGATAACTGAACTGAATTCAGCAAGTGAATTAGACATCAATATAACATTGTCAGCAACCCTGCCTGACTCTGCCTCCTCCTGTTTTGTGGCTTGGAGTGGGGACTCGATCATTCCAGCATCCCTGTGAATCCCTGTGAATTCTGGGGTGGAAAGTTTGACCATCTTACGATGGGCTGAGTTAGTAGAAGAGCCAGCTTTTCACAAACGCCTTCGCAAAGGGTCCTCTAGCACTTGCCGTTCAAACACAATAATATTGCTTGCAGAACTGGCGTGTGCGCTTTCCCAGTTAGCTGCATCTTTCTTTTGACAGAACACAAGGGGACGTTCTTTTTCCCCCAGGCAACAAGGACACGCGCACACAACAGCAAAGACGGCAGAGATTTCTGAACTCCAGAGACCTGACCCTTCCGCTCCTACTGGCACACACAGCTTTATATTTAGCAACCTACAAGATGGTCGGATGCTTTCAAACTGTCAATTATTAATTCCCACAGTGATGTCTGAGGATTTATACACTGATGGGGTCTGAACTAGTTGTGACTTACGAAGAAAAAAAAATCTCAGGAAAGTGACAGGTAGCTGAAAGGAAATGTCAGCTTGGTAAAAGTGGTAAAATAGGGGAAGTTCCATGCTGGCAACAATAGGAAAGGTGTTGGAAGCAAAGTATCTGCTACATGGATCTATGATGAAGCCACATTTTGGATTCTGCTTGCAGTTCTCAGAAAGGATCTTGCAGAAGGCTTGGGAAAGGAGAATTAAAATGAGTGTGGGGTAGAATGAGAATGGAGCAACAGTTTAAGAAGAAGAGGAAAGATGTAAGTTTGCTGTTCAGGGGTCAAGAGGTTCAGGGGGAGGATGTGACCTCTTGTGATCTCATGGTCAGAGCACCAAACTTTTCATGGCAGATGGTATCAGCTGGAGGGAACACCCAGGATCAAAGCGCCTCTTCCATGCCCATCTTCTGGCAAGGGGTGTCAAGGAAGAGAGCCACAGCATCCTATGACACCCCAGAGATAATTGTAACCACAAGGTGCTTTCCTATGCCATCTTTAAAAGGTGAGGCATCTTCTCATGGGAGCTTTCAAAACAAAAGCATAAAGCATAAAACATGTCTGGTAAGAGAGCGGCATTAGAATGCCATTCCAATTAGAATTTTTATTTTCAACAGTATGAAACCACATTAAAATAACAGGAAAATAAAAAGGAGGTTGCCTGGCACCAAAAAGAAAAAAGTGTTGGTGCCAGGCGAACCTCTCTGGGGAGCACGTTCCACAATCGGGGCACCATCACAGAGAAGGCCCTGCCCTGGGCAACCACCCTCAAAGCTCCTTCAAGGAGGGCTTCACCTCAGATCTCAAGGGCCGGGGGTCGTATATAGGGCATATAGGGAAATGTGAGCATTGCTGGGCTTCCTCTTGGCTCAGCTAACTTTGCAGGACCACCAGCTTTCTGGAGAAAAGAAGACTGGGGTGAGATAATAGCACTCTGCAGGTACCTCAAAGGCTGTCACAAAGAAGGAAAATACCTCCTCTTGCTCATCCCAGAGTGTAGGACATGGAACAATGGATTTAAACTGCAGCACACCAGAGGCAGGCTAGACACAAGGAAAATCTTAGCAGTCCAAGAGTGGAGCCAGTTGCCCAGAGAGGTGGTGGGCTCTCCCACACTACAGATATTGAAGCAAAAGCTGGACAGTTACCAGAGGGGGATGGTGTAACATGGCATCCTGCACCAGCAGGGGATTGGACCCAGTGGCCTTCTCTCCTTTTCTGACACTATGACTAATCACGATTCTAAGATTCTTTCAATCATAGTGCCAAGGAGGCAGGAATAGGAGGAGGCTGGTGCTATTGGCTCACTTTGATTCCTATGGGTTCTGTACCTTCCTTCTCTCCTGCTCACCAGCACGATCAACAGGACCAACAATGACTACCTAGACAAATGCACAGTGTGAGGCACGACAACGGAACCCATCACTGCTGTCCATCACTCCATGCCCTGGTTGTACATGCCTTTCAGGGCAGAGGATTATTCCCGTAACCATAAAGATCCAAAGGGCCCGTTCAGCAGGGAAGGAGCCAGACAGAACTGCTGCGGAAGGGCATTCCCTACAGAGGAGGACGCCACAGGAAAGTCCATGCCTCTGGTGCATATTAACCTCTTATTGGCAGACAGATAAGCACTGTCCTCATGGCCAACATTGCAGTCTAAGAAGCATCATACAGGTACGGACAGGTTCTTCAAAGACAGGTGTGAAGCCATGGAAAGCTGCCTGCTTTCATTCCCGGCCTTCCTTCTAGTTAAATTGGAACTCCGAGTGAATGTAATAAGAGGCAGAGAGCGCCTACACTGTGGTAAAGGAGTGGAAGAAGGATGGGGAAGGGCTTAGTGAGCCAGAAGAGCAGACAATGTGTGTCTGAAGTCAGAACTTGCCTAACTGATACCTTACTGAGAACAGCCAACACAATCTGTCACTCAACTGAAATATAATTGACAGTGCAACAATGCGATGTGTCTCGGACTGCCTCCTGCTGGCAAGAGATCCTCCGACGTAAATTTGAAGATGTTCAGGCATTTCCCTTCCAAAGGAACTGCCAGCATGGCTTGCAATTGTCCCCCTCGAAAGAAAAGGTAACTGGAATGAAGCTTCTAGATGCGCCATATTTTCATGATTATTGCTGTTATTCTAACTATCGCTATTATTATTCCTACTACATTTTCCATTCCACACACCTTTTATTCAAGTCCATTGCTCTCCAAATAAATATTGTATAACAGTAAGGAATTGATTTAGCTCAGCCTAATAGCCCAGTAAATGCAGCCTTCAATGAACACTGCTTGATAACGTTAAGAAATATATATATCGAACAATGGGGATAGAAGAAGCAAATCTACTTGTGTCCAGTGAAGACAGCAGGGCCCTTGGATAGCGCTTGGGGGTCTCGCTGTCTAACCCACAAGCAGGGAGAGCCCATGTGGCGGAGTGGTTAAGAGCACAGGCCTGGGCCTCAGGCGATCTGGGTTCAAGTCCCCACCCAGCCATGGAACCCACTGGACGATTGAAGCCAGACACAGACGCTCAGCCCAACCTACTTTACAGATTATGGATTATGGATTGTGAGCAGCAGAAGGATTATGTTGTAAGCAACTTTGAGTTCTTTGTAAGGGAAAAAAGTCAGGATATAAATGTAATAAATAAAGACATAAGTGGTGCGAACCTCTGATCAGGTCCAATCCAGTGCAGCCATTATAGTGCAAAGCCACCAAAATTTCCATCCAGTCAAGTGTATGGATGGTTGAGGAATTACATCTGTGTGAATTCAGAGAAACATAGAAACAGAGTGAGTCAGAAGGGGTCACTGGGACCATCTAGTCTGACCCCTGGCTCCACCTGGCTCTGGTCATGACATGCCCACCATGTGCATGTCTAGTCTATCCTTGAACACCCGCACCGATGGGGCCTCAACTACATCCCGTGGAAGCCCATTCCACACCCCAGGGGTCCTAACTGTCAGGAAGTGCTTCCTGCCATCCAAATTGAACCTTGGTTCCTTGAGCTTGGCTCCATTGGAGCATGTCCTGCCTTCTTCTGCAGGGGAGAACAGGTCTCTACCTACCTCCTTATGGCACCCCCTGATGTACCTGTATGTCACCAACAGATCCCCCCGGAGTCTCCTCCAGGCTGAAAAGAGCCATTCCCCTCAGTCTTGCCTCAGATGGGTTTCCCTGCCATCTCGCCACCATCCTTGTGGCCCAATGCAACATTCCATTCCATATGAATCAACAGGCTCTCCTACTCTTTGATTCATATCCAGATTGGAATGCAAACTTTCTTAGAAGTTTGGCACCCTCTACATTTTTCTATTGATTTATTTAAAACATTTCTATCCTGTCTTTATCCGAAATGGATCTCAAGACAGCTTACAACCAGAAATGTAACAGCATATTAAAATGCAAATGTAATAGATAAAATATACAATGAAATAATTCTAACTATGTGATAAAATAATCAATCCTTAAATAAAAAGGGTAAATAAGGTTTTGGCCAGGCTCCAAAAAGGATAAAATGTTGGTGCCAGGCATACTTCTCTGAGGCGCAAGTTCCAAAGCCAGGGCGCTACCACAGAAAAGGCCCTTCTCACGGTAGCCACTCTTCCAGCCTCCTTCAAAGAGGGCAGCCAAAAAAGGACCTCAGTGGAAGATCTCAGAATTTGGGCAGGTGCCTATGGAAGGAGATGCTCCTTCAGACGTTGCTGTGTAGCTCTCATCCCGAAAAAGTTTTCATCCAGGAGCTGTGGGCCCATCATCCAATCAGAAAGATCAGACTTGCCTTCTTCATGCACTGGAAGGAGCTCACGCCTACTTTCGCAGCCCCCCCCCCCTTAAGAAGCTGCGCCACTGGTCCAGTCTTGTAATGCTATCCCAATTCAGCATCCCTTGGCTTCCCAGAGTCCCCAACAGGAGCCATCCTCTGCCCTACCTAGCAATTAAACTAGGACCTTCTAGACGGACAGCATGTGCTTCAGTGAATTATGAGCCTCCATCTGCAGAGGAAGATGCAGGCACTGATTTACTGCCAAAGAGATGGCTGAAATAAATCTATTTAATTCATGTTTTAATGAGAAGCCGTTACCTGAGAATGAGCTGTTCCAGAGGCAGCATAATTAAAGGGTAATACAAATATACAATTAGATTGTAACTATCCACTGGCAACTACAGGTGCACTCTGACTGTCCCCTCCCTTGATGCATGCAAGCCTTTGATTTCAGAGGCTTGCAAGCATCCAATGGCGGAAGAGAATTACAGCAGTCATCATCTCTGGCAATGCATGGCTCACCCTGCGTATTTTCTCTGCCATGTGCCATCCAGTCATCTCTGACTTAGGAATAAACCCCCTCCAAACTGTCCACAACAGCCCTGCTCTTCCAAGTCTCCGCCTTCTTCTCATTTCTTGGCTGAAGTCCCCCTTTGAACTGATGGTTGTGCCAAGATACGTAAAACATGGCAAAATCTCAGTTGATTCATGGTTGACATTCAAGTTGTACATTTCTTCCAGAGCCATGGATTTTGTTTTCTTGAAGTTCGGCTGCAGTCCTGCTTTTGCACTTTCTCCCTTCACATTATCCGGAGTATTTTCCGTTTTAAACGACTAGTTACAGCTGTCTAGATAAAGGGCCGGGGAGTGGGTGAAACAAGGCTGGGGTGCCAACAGGGGGACCTCCATTCTAGGACTCCGAGGAATTATATAGCCCCAAACTTACAATGTTGGGTGGCCCTAAGATGGTTTCCTATACCCTGTAAGAGCAGCTTGAAAGATCAAAACACTGCGATTCACAGGATGGCTCCATTAGGCAAGTAGGACTCGTTAAGAACAAAGGCCTGGAGGCTTCCCTTGCAACAGACTTCCATTTTTTTTGCTGGGTCCCCTCTCTCTTGCATTTCACTCCTCTTGAATTCTGATTTAATTAGATGATCTAAAATGACTCCTGGAATTGGAAGATGCACTCGTCACTGCAGCTTTCCGTTCCTTCAGTTTGCTTGCCTCTTTTCCTCATTTGATGTTAATGAGTGACATACCCATTGAGACAACACTGGCTAAAGAAGCAATCTCGATACAATTATTTGCATCATTTCATCAGGACGCTGCTTGGGCTAGACCTAAACTCAATCAGAATTAGAACACAGCTACAGAGCTTAATGGTACTTAAGTTATTAAGGTTGCAATCCAATGAGGCTCTTTACAACCTTCCAGTTTGGGGGATTACGAGTATCCTATGCAGGGCATGTGTCCCCTCTGCACTCTTCCTGGTCTACAAAACACTCTTGGCCCAAGGAAAGGAGGCCCATGTGTTGCTTGGATAATTGTTGCTTCCTCTCCTCCTCGCCCCCTCCCTGCCTCCCAAAGTCCAGCTGGATTCTCTTCCCACTGGCTGCAAGGGTGCAGGGAGGGCACCCAACTGCAGGGCAAATTTCTGGGCTCAGAGCTGAGCCTCCAAAAACATTCCTATGGCCTCCTAGACACCTGTCCATTGGCTTTAGGATCGTGCCGCAACTTCCCCATTTTCTCAATAAGTTGCTCCTAATTATGATTAAGTCTATGGCTAACATGAGTTCCATTGAGGCCCATGAGTCTATTTTAGGTATTAGCAAAACTAGATCCTTTTACTGGTGCGCATCAGGACTTGACATGTAGGCTGAAAACTGTGCGAGGAGGTACAATCATATAGCTTTGCCCCACACACATCCCTTGATATCATCATCATCATCTGTATAATACCTAACCAAGTTTTCTGTGTGGCTTTCCCTTTCTCTCTCTCTCTCCACACACCCACAATAGTTGCACAATACATGCAGATTAAATATGAATGAAATGAAAGCTGAAAATCTTTGTCAAAGCCAGGTTATTACTTTATGGTTTTCCTACCACTCCTGTTGGGACAAATGGTACTTTGTTTTTCATTAACCCCACACTCAAAGGGCCGTGTTGAAGCTCTCCTTCTAAATTTCCCTGGGGTTCAGAAACATGAACCTTTTGCTTGAGTCTGTTATTATCCAACATTTACCAATTTTTTATAAATAGGACTGGAAAAACGGGGGCTGAAACATATGCCAGAAGGACAGCCTGTCAAATTAGCCCATGGAGGTGTTGAGGGTTTTGTTCTTCAAAGTCAGCTGGTGAATTAGGGATGTGGATGGATGAATTCCTTCCCCACATCCTAGGATCTTAACCTTCATGGCTGCTAAGAGACTCATACTATGAGGATGGAAGGACAAAGCCAGATACTGGAGATGAAACTCTAATACTTTGGCCACCTAATGGGAAGGAAGGGCTCACTGGAGAAGACTCTGATGCTGGGAAGGATTGAAGGCAAAAGCAGAAGGGGACGGCAGAGGGTGAGGGAGCTGGATGGGGTCACCGAGGCAGGCAGCATGAGCTTAGGTGGACTCCAGGGGATGGTGGAGGACAGGAGGGCCTGGAGGAGTGCTATCCTTGGGGTTGCAATGGGTCGGGCACGACTTCGCGAATAACATATCATAACCAAGCAGTGGACTGAGGACAACATTGCCATCCTATATCATTCCAGCATTTGGTCAACTTCCCTCGACCTATACAATGGATGTAGAACAGGAACTTTGAACATTTGGGTGAACATACATATAGACATATGAGTATATATTATTAGCAATGCTCTCCAGACCAGCTCAGTGTATTGATACCATGTGGCTTGTGTGTGTGTTGTTTCTTTTGTTTGCCCCCTTTTTTCTGAACCTGAGCTTGTGGTTCTACTCTTGTTTTTCATCTCAGTGGTCTTTCGCTGAAGTTTGGTTTTACTGAAAGGTTGTAAAAATCAAATAAAAATACAAATATTAAGAATTTGGGCCACCACATCTTTTATTTCCTGACAAACTCACTGGTTGTAATAGTTCCTCTAAGTTGTGAGGTGGTGTCCACCTTGAATTTGGCTGGAACTGGTGGGCAAGTGTCTTAGTTCATTCGGGGTGCGTTTTATAAAACTTCAAAAATGCATAAATGGTTTCATTCACTGGCGATTTAAAATCAGAATCAAAAATGGGAGACAAGAAACCTAGCAGATTCTATCTCTTTCTGATTAAAGGGCAGAACTTAATGAGTAAATAAATAAATAAATGGATGCAGATGAGTTCACAAGACAATTCAAAGACTGGCCATCTTTTGAGTTGTATGGACTCCATGGTCTTGTAGAATGCAATTTTATTTTCTGGAATGGTATGCAAATTTGGTCACACCAAACTGTTGGAAAATACACTGATACATGCCTCAGTCTCCATTGTGATTTTCTGTATCCCAAGAAAAATGCACAACAGAATAGAAAAGGCTACATAGATTATAGTTTTCTGTGGACTTTTCTGAAAGGAGAAAAGTCTGATTCCAACAATGATAGCGAGGCAGAGAGTGCTTGAATGGGATTGAGGAAATCTGGATTTTAATCCCCACTCAGCCAATAAAGGCCCACTGGATGACTTTGGGATGGTCAGTGCCACCCAGCCTAGCCTACCTTGCAGGGTCGTTGTGAAGACAGAGTGGAGTTGTAAGCAACTCCATGTAAGAAACGCCCCGAGGTTTCGGCAAGGGGCGGCATAGAAATGCTATAATAATAGTAATAATAATAATAATAATAATAATAATAATAATAATAATAATAATAAAAAGTTGCTTTGCATCCTCACAAGAGGGAAAGGGGATGGCTATAAATTCAATAGACTACTAGCAATATTGCAGTATGCCTGACAATCTGCAAAACGGAACAGTTTAAACAAAATCTGTCCCTCGTTTCAGGTCAACCAAGAAAGGCGGCACACACAAATGAGGATTCCACTCACGTTCCACGGGGTTTTCTTAAGGAGCGTGTTTGTTTATTTCTACTTAAACTCCTTTTTAAAAGTGTCTTCCGTTAATCCCAAATGTACATTACATCAAAGCAAATCTTATCTTTCAGATGAAACTGCAGCTAATGTCTCCCCGCAGAATTTTCCATTAGCATATGTGGAATTACACCAATGCAATTCTCAAACTACAGAGAAAAAAGATTAACTGTTTGGGAAGCTATTACCCTTTCATTGAGAGCTTTGCAAAACTCATCCAGACCTCTTTCACCAGCCTCAACCCTCCTTTCTTGGTGGTGGGGACAGGAAAGCTTGAAAGGTAATAGTTTCCGTATTGATTGCATTTGGGGGAAAGTGCTGAAACCCTTTTGAGACCCTCTCGCTGAGAGTCGTCACACGGTCTCTGCAAAGCAACATGTTGTATATGCAAAATGCTTGCCGCTATATATCTATATCTATATCTATATCTATATCTATATCTATATCTATATCTATATAGCTGAGCTATATGAGAACCTTCACGCATATCCCCACACAAGCAAATGCCCTTGGCTGGCATCCCTAATCCTAGGGTTGGAACGGACCTTGAAGATCTAGTCCAACCCCTTTCTCAAGGCAGTTTTAGACTCTGCTTAAGCACCCCAGCAAAACTGTGTCCCCCAATGAGGGCTTTTTCCACTGCAAAATGGCTCTCACAGTTCGGAAAGCCCCTCTAGAATGCCAGGGTCAGAACTGCTTCCCACCCATTGGCTTCAGGGCTGCCCGAGAGCAAGGCCAAACAGGTCTGCTCCATCTGCGTGATGACACCCCAGAAATCTGAAGGATGCTCTCAAAGCCCAGCTCTTCTCCATGCTGAAGATCCCAAATTCTTCCAGCCATTCCTTGCAAGACTTCCTCCCAACCCCTCACCAGCCTAACCGCTCTTCTCCGGACAAAGAAGAGTCCAACCTGTCCTTGTCTTTCTTAAAACTGAACCGGTGCCTGGCCGAGGTGATGGGCTGGATGAGGGTCAATAAACTGAAGCTCAATCCAGACAAGACGGAGGTCCTGTTGGTGGGTGATTCAAGCTCCTGGGTAGGCAACTTGGGCCTTGCCCTGGACGGGGTTGCACTCCCTCTAAAGGACAGGCTCCGCAGCTTGAGAGCGCTCCTTGACCCAGAGCTGCCCTTGGCTGCCCAAGTGCACGGCGGTGGCGAGGAACGCTTTCCTCCAGCTTCAGCTAATCCATCAGCTGCATCCCTACCTGGAGGAAGATTGCCTGGTGACAGTGACACATGCATTGGTTACTTCCCAGTTGGACTTCTGTAATGCGCTTTATGGTCCAGATACTTCAGATGGTGCAAAACAGAGCTGCCAGGTTGCTGACGGGGACTGGGCGTTACTCTCATATAACCCCAGTCCTCTATCAGCTCCACTGGCTTCCCATCGAAGTCCGGGCTCAATTCAAGGTGCTGGTTATTACCTATAAAGCCCTAAATGGCTTGGGACCTGAATACCTAAAGGAATGCCTTCTTCCGTATTTGCCCTCCTGCCCCTTGAGATCAGCGGCAGAAGCCCTCCTCCGGGAACCCTCCGTGAAAGATATTAGGAGGGTGAGTACCCAGAGGAGGGCTTTCTCTGCGGTGGCGCCCAATCTATGGAATGCACTCCCCAGAGAGGTCTGCCTGGCGCCGTCCTTATATGTTTTTTGGTGCCAGGGTAAGACCTTTTTATTTAATCAATATTTTAATAAGTTTTAATACTGAATTTTATCATCATATTTTAATTGCAGCCAGAGTGGGTCGTTAATTTATTTATGTTCTGTTAGATATTTGTATTTTATTTGTGTAAGCCATCCTGAGGCTCTTGCAAAGGACGGCATACAAATATCCCAAATAAATAAATAAATCAGATGCCCAAACCTGGGCCCTGGTCTCCAAAGGCAGCTGTGGCTGCTTGCTCCAGTGAACTGAATGCCCTGCGGTGGCTTTCTTAACTGGGCCACTGCATTACTTTCAGGTCATGAATCGCTTTCCATTTGTACTGCTGCTGCTAAGCCAAAACTCTGCCATTCCTACCCCCTTTTTTGGTCCCTAAATGCAAGACTTTAGATTTACCTCTCGTTAAATTCAACAATGCGTGAGGAATCTGATCACCACTGAAAATTCAACAGATTCTATTTTTTACCTGCCCCTGTAACCCTCTGAAATGGGCCCAACCACCACACACACTTCCATTTTTTAAGTGGCTTGCACTGTGTATACTCATACACCAACAGAGAAAGAGACTAGTTGCTCAAAATCCAAGCCTTGTCTCCACAAATGCATGCAAATTGTAAAAATTTGTGCAAATTGCAGAACAGAGGCCCAAATTTTGCGCACAGCTGAAATTAATGGTCCAAAAATTCACGGTGGCCAAGGCTGAATTCCTACACATGCAGCTTCCAAGCTGCTATGTTAAATGCTACAACAATGACCCAAATAGAATGAGTTGCACAAATTGCACTACAGAGACACAGTTCTTGTCTCCAAAATTGTGCAAATACTTTGAGCACTTTTGCAGAAGCCAACTCCCCTTCCGCTCACAGCTTGGCCTGTTCTGGCCCATTAAATCAAGAATACATCGCAAGCCCATCGAGTTCAACAGAACTGGTTTCTCTCCTAGCACAGCTTCCCAGATTCAGCTCAGCATGCCAGCTCAACTAGATGGTTTGGAATCTTGCTCTTGCGATGCACCATATTGTCTGTCTCTTCCAGTTCCACGTCATCTGCAGAACGGATATACTGTCCCCTAATCATTTAAACACAAGCTGAAACACACAAGGCCTAGAGAGCTTCCTTCCAGCAAGATGCTGAGCTTTAACTAACAATTACTGAGAATGGCTGTTCAGCCACTTGTGGATCCAAAGGCGGGTAAGCAAAGGAATCTTCTATTACATGCCTTCTACGTGGAGAAGGACTGTTTTATATCTCAAGTGGATGTAAGAATTGTGCTGAAATCCAAGGGTCTCTCTCCCTCCCTCTCCAAGAGAGTCTCTTCAAAGTAGGATTCTTGTGGCTCCAGAAACAGAGAACAACGCCACTAGAGTCTTGCAAAAGTCAGGCCAAGATCTGAGAAGCTTGTACTAAATCCTACTGTACAAATTGGCAACTTGGAATTTGCCTCTGTCTGTGCAGCACCACAATATTTTTATACCAGCTCTAGAGTCGAGACAACATTGTATGGAATCTATCCCACTTGTGCTAACGCACTTCCTCTTGGGCTTTGCCCAGACTTGCAAAGCTAGGCTTTGTCTATTTAATCAAAATCTTTAGCTTGAGATACATGCTGCTAAAGAGCCAGTTTGGTGCCCTGGTTAAGAGTATGGGACTTGGACAAGCAATTTGGGTTCTAAGTCCCCATTTGGTCATGGAGCCAACTGGATGACTTTGGACCATTCATAGACTCTCAGCCTAGCCTACCTCACAAGGCTGTTGTTGTGGAGAGAAGATGGAGAGCAGGAGGAGGAGAAAGATTGAAATCAGTCAAATCAAGTATTTATATTAATACAGGCAGAAATACAATTAATTTCCCTAATAAAAATATTATTTAGAGACTGGATTTTTTCCTATGGCCAGCATATTTTGTACGAAGTTTCCGTGCAATCATCAGCCCTGACTGCCACTGGTTTAAAGATATTGTACTTGAGAAAAAATTATGTAATTAAGAAAATGCTTCCGATTCAAATAAAACATAAGCCCCAAGGGATTCATTTTACAGAGAGAGAGAGCACGAGCCAGAATCAGGCTGAGCTAGTAACTGGCATCTAATTCCATATTCTCACATAACTGCAATTCTGACTTGATTTTCTAAATGTCTCCACTATCAGCTAAAACAAAGCAATGAAAAGGAAGAGGAATTGTTTTAGGTCAAGAAGCAGCATTCAGCATTGCCAATTCTTCAACTGTTTGTGTGAAGTCATTGCAAAAGACACGGAATCAATGCAACCTGGCAGTTTACACTGCAAACCCGTAAGTCCTGCTGAGTACCAAGGAATTTACTCACAAGGAAGGGTGGATTAGATTGCAGCTGCGGTGAGTTCTCAGGTCAACACTGGCCATGTTGGAGTCCCCGTCTCCACTGGGTGGGCTGGTGTGAAAAGCCCCAAGAAGTTTCTGACCCACGACATCCACGTCAACAGCGTAGTTGAGAAATGTGGGTGCACATTTCAGATTTAAATTAGGCAAACTATTTCCCTGGTTCATCAGCATTCCAAGGAAGTAAAACTGACCACGTAACTAATTTCAAAGCCTGAGATATTTACAGATGTCCCTGGAGGACATCCCTGGAACTCTAGAGTTTTTGGGGTTCTGCCCTCTGAAAGTCATCGATCATCTTACAACTTTTGGAGTGGAGCTTAAATCCAGACCCTCACAGCCACCACAGTTCTGAGGTGCCAAAGCAGGTTTGCATTACCTCCTAGAGGTGTTGTGACTCACAGGGATGAGAACAAGGGGAGATTTAGCATCCTGCTATCCAGGTGGATGTATCCAGGCAGGACAGGAGAGGTTCAGGAACACAGATTGGAGGATTCTGTCCAACGGATGGCAACCCACAGGACTGCACCCTGAGTGAGGAAAAGCCTGCACTAAAATTACCTAAATGCACAGCTGTGTTGGAAGGGATTGCGAAGCTCAAGAAGTCCCATGGAAAGAAAGCTCCCTTCTTCTTGCTGCTTGGCAAAGATTCTTCATTCCAAAACATCCTGGAATGCTTCAAATAAAACTGGGGTCAGCTGGTCCAGTCTATCTGCATACAAGATCAGCTAACATAACCCATGCCAAGCAACAGCATAAAAGCAATAGCTAAAGAAAAGATTAATGATAAAAACATGAATCTTAGTGCAAATCTTTCCCTGAATTCAGCCATGGGGAAGGCAGCTTGCTTCATCTGGAAAGGGGCAAAGCACTGCAGCAGAGCTAAAAAGGCAGAAATCTTACCTTCTGGGGAAAGAAGGCAGCTTGAGTTAAATTGAAGGCACCTGAAGAGAGTTTTGGACTGGATCCTGGCTATAGTAATTGAAAGGGCTGCTGGCATTCAGAAAGGGACCCCAGTGGTATTGCTAAAAATAGATTTGGATGGTCTTGAAGGAGCTGAGCCTCTGCTCGGAATAAGGGAGGTAATCTTAAAGGGACAGAAGAAGCTTCTGAAAGTAGGGAGGTGTAAAAGCTCTCCTCTGCTAGGGAAGAAATGCAAAACAGAAGGGCAGCAAGGCAAGGTGTGGATTAAGGAACAATTGGCCAGGACCAAGTGGGGCAGTGCCTTGCACAAATGTGTGTGAGGGATTTCTCCATCACAAGACCTGCTTTGAACCTCTTGAGGGGTGGAGGGAGAAATGCAGCGATGTGCAGTTTGGGGGTTGTGTCCACCAACTCGGCAGGAAAGCCTTTTTCCTGGAGTCCCCTTTAAGTCTCCAAGCCCCAGTTGATCAGAGGAAAAGGGAAGTGATTTCTTTAACCCTTTCTTCTTCCTCTTCAGCCATCCTCTAGACCTTGATTTTCAGCTAAGCCTCTTGCCCCAAGATGGGCCCAAAAAGCTTTCTAGGAAATAGGGAAGCTAGATAGCTTCTCATGGCCATAGGATATTTCAGATTTCCTGGAGACAAGACCAACTTGAGCTCCAAGCACTGCTTGCTCTGCATGTGTGTGTCTCTAAATTATTTTTTAATCCTGTTCCCCGACGCTGATGCATCTTGACTCATGATTGCTGCAAGCACCGGCCTTGTGATACTGCATTAATAATAAAGCTAAGAGACATTTATTTTTAAGTAGCAATGATTCAGCTGATGGCCGTCCTGCATGGAGATTGTGAAGCCCCATTATTCATAATGCAAATATTATGGGGAAATGAACTTCAGGGGCACAAAATAGGAGTAACAACAACTTTGGTAGTATCAGGGAAGATAAAAGTCATCATGGAGTATGTTGATAAAACTAGGCTGCTCAGAGTCTTGGATCTGCTGATCTTGGATCGCGTTTAGAGGATTGCAGTTGCCCTGGTCATCATGAACTTTTGCTTCTCCACCGTCCAAAGGTCTCCTGTTACCACAAGTTAGTGACCTGTATATCTTGCTGCCTGTTATGCCCAGAAGGGAGGAGGCTCTCTTTGGCTACTAGCCTTGCTGGCTATGGGCCACCTGCTTGGCAGAGATGGCTTGCTGGCCTCCCCCACTTGCTGAGGGCTTGGGCAGGAGGACATCTTGCACCCATCCTGATTGGAGGGATTGTGGGCAGCTAGTTGACCACCGTGTGTATGGGGTGCTGGAAGCAAAGGACCTTTGCTCTGATCCAACAGGGCTTTTCTTATTCTATTAGGACCCCAGGGGTGTGGAATGGGCTTCCCGGGACGTGGCTGAGGCCCCATTGGTGAGGGCGTTCAAGGACAGGCTGGACATGCACATGGTGGGCATGTCATGAGCAGAGCCGGCTGGAGCCGGGGGTCAGACTAGATGGCCCAGGAGGCCGACTTGCTCTGTTTCTGTGTTTTCATGAGAGCATCCTTGGCTATTCAGTCCTAGAAGGATGGAAGCAAGAGATGAATCGATTCCACCAAGGAATCCAGCCATGAGTGGACAAGAGCTGATATCATTATACTCCTCTGTATTTTTATCACTGTAAACCAACCAGAGAGCCAATTCTGGCTATGAAAACGGTACACAGAAGCTTGTATAAATGAACAGATACACAAACACATTTCAACAAACAGTGCAGCCATGTAGACTGATGGTACGGACGGTTGCCACAACGCACTGTCACCTCAATTCTGCCCGGCAGCAACCCTCACGCCGCACACCTGCCGAAACGTCCCAACAGCCCTGCTCTGCACCCTTCAGCCGAAGCTGTGCCTTCCTTGATGGACTTGAGCCACCTCACACTGACCTTCTTTTCGTTGCACATTTCCGCTCATGCTTGGTCCCGTCTTAGGAGGTGAGCCAAGGGGAGAGGAAGCCAGCACGCGCTTGCAGGAAATCCAGTTGCACGTCCAGAAGTGCACAGGCTGCAGGTCGCTATGCCATGTCGTGCCATGTTCACTCTGACTCAGTTTCTGGCAGGCTTCGAAGCAAATGCGCAGCTCGCACTCCGGGAAGTTGGGCACATGGCACGGACGAGTCATGGAGTATGGGACGTCCAGACCAGGGAATCCGAGCAGTTCGCACCATGCAAAACGGATTTCTCTCACATTCACAGGCATGGCCAGACAGGCCTAGAGGTCACCCCAAGTCACTGTGGCCTCCACGGAAGTGGGGGCATTCAGGGAGAATGAGAAGGAGAATCCATGGCCCTCCAAAAGAGGATTGCCTGGTCACCTCGGTAGCAACTTCAAGTACGTGTCCTCCAGTTTGTGGATCTGAGGACAAGCCCCACACCTTGTGCTTTTATTTGTGAACGGTGTTTGCCGTCTGCATCAACATCACTTCTTCAGGAGCCAGTTTCTTCTGTCTGAAGAGCGTACTGAAAAGAAATATAAGGACATAAAGAAGGAGAATTTGACAACGCTGCCTTGCTGTAGCAACGGGTCTTTGGACAGCATATTAGAAAATGCTGGCAAGCTGTATCAGCTACAGCAAATCCCATTTGCTCAATGTAATGTGTAATAAAGATGATTTGGTATGAGAACCCCTGGAAATTAAACAGCTTTTCAGTTTGTGAAGGTGTAATGGAGAGGACATTTTGCCAAACAGGGTAAGCATAATATTACAGATTCCCTTTTCTTCCACCAAAGCCTTTTAAATTGTGCTGGTGCGGACCTTGTTTCCTTCAAGCACGGCTTTGAATGTTTGTTCTTGATATCAATGTGATAATTGAATGCTCATTAAAATTCCGAGCAAGGGAGAAAGGTCAACAGAACCGGTTGATGGAGTCCATGGTGCCCAGCGGCAGCGGGAATATATTTCTATCGTGATTCCCCAGCTCCTTGCATTGCTTCATTTAGCTTTTTGCAACACATAAAAATAAACCGCTCTGTAAGATTGAGATGAACTGCCGTTACCATCTGTAATACATTGCTTTTAATAAGAAGGTCCAAGGAGCGATCGCAACTTTTGACAAAGGTCCTTGGTAGTGATTTTGCTGTGTTGATAGCCGTCTACCAGGCTAATTCACCATATGTCTCTCTCCAAAGTAGAGGTTTATTTGAATCGGCAGATACTTGTCCCAGTGGTGCTGCTCAAGATTGCAGCGAATACAAGTACTCTTGCCAAACCAACCATCACTAGGAAGGAACAGCTCAACCCATTGCAATGATGCATGGGGTTTAATGTTTAATGGGGTTTAATGTTTAATATCTAGCTTGCATGTTACCTGTTCATTGATCACAGATAGGAAACTCTGTGGTTGGTCCATATTACGTCGGGGTAAATCTGTAAGGACAGGTTGGGAGCCTGCCAAGGTCAGCTTGAAATTAGGTGGAGTTCCACATGCAGCCTCCATAAGGTCCATTCCACCCAGGTTTGATAAGCGGGGACATAGTTCTGTAGTAAAAGTGTTTGCAGGACCCGGTTTGTGAGTTTCTGCAATTTTTTGTCATGTGCAATTTTTCTTACTGTGGAAGTCTGGTTTGTGTTCAGCTTGTTGGGACCTCCAATCATGCGAACGTCCCCTGCCACCTTCCATCCAGACATAGCCCAGTTTCCCCTCGGGATTCATCACAAGGTTCTGTGAACATGGGAATCAGCTTCCCATGCCGAACAAGCAAGTTCCCCCGGAAGCACACAGGGTATGTCTCCTGTTAAGCATCACTTCTGCCAGGTTAATTCCTGAGGAGCGTGGCTTCATTTTCAGCATGAGTTATTCATCCCGTCACAGAGCTGGATGCTCTGAACTGCAAGCACTGGTTTCCCCCGCCCCCCTCCGTGTCATATGGAATCAAAATCGCTGCCTTTCTCTCCAAGTCACACTGCACATTTTCCCGAGCTATATTTAACTTCCTTAATTTTGGGTGAGATCAAATGGCCCTTCGTCATGATGATACACTGGTGAACGGGGATGTTCATTTCAGCCTCTCTCCAACGCAGCAGGAGGAAGGAGCGGGGAACAGATCAGCTAGAAGGGCACGCTGAGGCCACGGGTCCAACAACCTGCCCAATGTAGGATGCCGAGTTCAAGCATCCTTCCCCGATGGCCATCCAGCTGCATCTTGAAGGCCTCTGGGGTGGGAGAGAGGTCCTGAGCTCCATTGCCATGTTGTTGTAACAGACAGGAAGGGGTTTTTTGTGTGTTGGTTTTGCCCTGAGGTTCAGCCACAAGTGGGCTTCTCGTAACCAGAGCCCATTATTCCTTGTTCTCTGGAAACTCCTCTGACTAAAAACCTTTCGAGTACTGGAAGAATCCTATTCTACTTCTCCTTGTCTTCTCCAGGTTAAGTCTGTAACAGAGTCTGCAGAAATGTGGGCTGTTAGACAATATTGAATAAACAGAGCAGTAATCCCATTCTCTCCTCACAGGGGCTTATATCCAGTTCCCTGATCATCTATCTTGCCACACTCTGAACAAGATAGATGATCAGGGAACTGGATATAAATGAGGTATGGCTATAAAGCAGGCAAGCAAACTGTGTGACCTGGCAGCTTTCCAGAAACTGCCAGGGTGGGGGGAGAGAAGAAGTTCTAGGAACAGGTCCTCTTGCTTCCCCCACATGAAAGGCCCATTCCTCGATTCCCAGGTGAGTGCTAGGAAGCCACGCTTGACATTTCTGACCTGCTTCCTGGATCTCTCTTGGAATCAGGCTTCTTCACCGGTAGCATACATACTGTTCCTATTAGCCTAATAGTTCTCTGGATGTTTACAAGTTTAAAATAGAAAAATAGCTCACCGTATCAACAATAGCAAAAGCAATTTACGATAAAAATAATCCGTAAAAGATATTCAACAGGGACAATAAAAGTAAAATATAAAGCAATAAGAATTAAATAATCCACATGAAATATAAAAGAACGATCACATTTCAACAATTAAAATAGTGGGAGAATAAAAAGGTTTTAGCCTGGCACCTTAAAGTGTAAAGGGTTGGCATTGGGTGCATCTCTCTAAGAAGCTACAGATGAGGGACCACAACCAAAAAGCCCCTTCTTCTAGTGGCCACCTTCCTTATATCCTCCCAGAGAAGAACCACTGATGATCTTAAGGTATGGGCAGGAATGTGCAGCTGAATTACCAAAGCTAGCAAACCCAGCTGCTGCTGAGAAACAGGCAGTTTCAAGTTCCGTGGGAAACGTTGGTGAGTGTGCTGATATGAGGCGGAGAATAACTGACATCATTAGCTTGATCAAATGGCATTCATCAATCAAGGAAGCTAGGATGCTCCAAAAGACTGGTCCTTAAGCAACAGGATCCACCTTGAAGATCAGGTTAGTCCCTTCCAGGTTGGCAGGGAGGAGAGACCTTCCCTTTGGAACCAATGTGGAATCAATGTGATTCTCTTCAGCCGCATTTCCCTAAAGGCCCACATTCTAACTTGAATTATTTCCTTCCCAGCTGCTTTCTGCAATACTTCGGTTGCACAGAGCCAGCCTAGCTAGTCAGCTTTAACAAAAGACTCCTCACTTTGTCCTGAACTGCTTGGGAGGAGACAGAAATGAGCGTCTGCAGAATACAAACGTAATAATAATTAAATAGCCTGCAGCTTCACTCAGTCTTTGCCACCCGTAGCCTGGCCATGAAACTTCTCAAGCATCACACAAGGAGTCACCACACCACCATTTCCGTGTTCTTGTTGTTGCCGTTAATGCAAGCAAGTAATAAAAAACACTGCAGTTCACAAAAGATGCTAAGCAAGCCCTTTATCCGTGCACCTAAATATGAAAAATTAGAATGAGCCACTGCCCGCAAGTAGATTCTCGTCCTGTATTAGCAAAGGAGAAGATAATAGGTAGGTAGATATAGGTTCAATCAATCAGTTCTTTATTGACCAGCCAATAAAGAAAATGCAACATTATAATTAATTAAAAATAGAAAAAATACACTACTAATAAAATTACAATAATTAAGATAAGAAAATCAAAGCATTCTGGTAGAACCTAACAACAGTTAGGGTTAATTGTACTGTGTACTGTACTGAACAGTATTTGGCTGCAGTCAAGGAGATAGAATCGGATTGATCGGATAAAAGTAACTTAAAAGAATCAGAGTAACTGGGATATTTAGAAAGGAGTGGGGATCATAGTTCCTGCTGAGGGATATTTTTTGATATCTCCCTTCAGTAATGGCTGTTGGGAAGGCATTGACTCTGACTAGAGATAAAGCCCTCCTAAATTTGGGGATCGTTATACTACCGAGATATCTAGCTGGTTGAAGATGTGTGGAATGGCTCAGAAAGGTATTTCTGGATAGAATTGGATAATCTTTAGGTATAGGTTATTCACAATTTACAGAGGTGATCCTGAGGGATGGAAGATAAACCGAGGCCACACAGAGGTCAGAAACTGGAATACAACTTGGAATACTTGGTTTGGTAGCATCTTACTTTGTCCCCCTTTCAGGCAAAGTTCTGGTATACTTTGAAATGGATGCAGATCTGCATACACGTGCACCCCTATACCAGCTCATCATTTTTTAAAAAATTGGGTTACTCCTTCGTTGATGCAGACTACAAAAGCTGTGTGATTTGCAAAAGATGGTAACCATATTATATTTGGCCATGGTGCTGTTTTCTTAACTTCAATCTGGATAAAAGCTTTCAAAACTTTCTGGTCCAAAGGCTCCCAGCCAAGGGGGCTAAAGATCATTTTGTTGGAACTGGATCAAGCGGTAATGCTAATCCTGTGGCCAGGAGAAAGGTGGACAGCCCAGGGGGGTTCTGATTCAAAAGTGAGCCTCTAGAAAAGGGAGGGGGTTTAGTTTGGGGACAGACACTGCTCAGTGGTAAAATACATGCCTGGAATTTTTAACACCTCAGCTAAAATTTTAGAGAGCTCTGTTCAGAAGCTTTAAGGAGTAGCAAGTCCATCACAGAATGTGCAGAAATGTAGGCTGTTGGACAATATTGGCTAAACGGACCAAAATTCTGGCTAAATTCCATGTGTTCATTCTCCAACTATCATCGACTCTTTATTATTTATGTAGTATACTTATTATATTTATTATATCCCATCCTTTTCCTAACAAAGGGCTCAAGGCAGCTTCCATCATTCTCTTCTCCACCTTATCCCCACAACAACCCTGTGAGGTAGGCTGAGCTGAGAGTCTGTGACTGGGCCAAAGTCACCCCGTTGGCCAAGTGGAGACTAGAACCCGGATCTCCAGAGTCCCAGTCCTGTACTCTTAACCACTACACCACACCAGCTCTCTTGAACCATGGACATGCATGGAGCTCCTTATATTGGTTCCCCCATTGTTTGCATAAGGCACACACTTGCAAGAAATAGTTTCTCCAGCAACTGATTCATCCGGCATTTGGATTGCTGTCCGCATGGGAGCGAGCCTCCAGGGGTGCTGCATGGGCAGGTTAGGCGTCCCTGCGAGAGGTGTTACCAGCTGTCACAATAAGTCTTCCCCAGCCTTGTGCCTTCCAGACATGTTTGGACTGCAACACCCAGAATTCCCAAGTCAATGGCCCTGCTGGATGGGAATTCTGGGAGTTGTGGTCCAAATGCCACCAGGCTGGGGAAGGCTGGCTTAGATAGCTTTAAAATGGAACTAAGCAAAAACATGGACAAGGATGCGTCCATCTCTTGAAGGTCAAATGGAGCCCAGTGTAGTTAAGGATCTTGGGTGCTAGGAAGCAACGTGAGGAAAAGGCCTTTGCTTTCATGGTCCACATGTGGGGATTTGGCCAGCCCCTTTGGGGCACACGCTGATGGGCAAGACTGGGCACTAGTTGGATGCAACAGAACTCTGCTTGTGCAAAGGGATGGCGGTGATTGATGGGTAACCCATGCACTGAATACACACAGGAATTTTAGTCTTGAAGTACAACTTGCATTAGCTCAGCCCTGCTTATGATGGATTCAAGGTGAGCCAAGATCCAGTTAATCACCTCTCTCACTTCTGGGGGTGGAGGGACGCCGCTTCTCAGCCATTTGCTGCTCCATCCATCACCTGCCAAACCCAAACAGAGGCATGGATTTTGAAAGGAGATGTGCAGTTTTCCAAGTCATTCCATTCTGGGCAACGTGTCATGTCTATTGCAACTATTATCGTAATGAAACTCTGGGAGCATTTTCTTGATGAATTTTTGATGTAATAATTATCGCAGCCTTGGATTTTTCTGGTGGAGAATCTTTTGCCTTGGTGTGTGTGTGATTCATTGCCAGCTCCGGTGCAGCTTGTTCTGAATCACACTTGAGTTTTAAGGTGAAACCCAGGGAGGATGCCTGTGATGCTCTCCACTTGGAGATCATGGGCATCCTGTGCAGAGCAGAATAAATATGGAGACAGAACTTGCCTTCCAGCTCCTTCTGCCTTGCAAATCAGCTAAAGGGCTGGTTTTGGCTCCTGAGCTTTGCCAAAACTCAGGAGGAAAGGAGGGTCAAATTCCTCAATGGTGCCTTGGATCATGAGAAGGTTGGTCTCTTCTCCTGCCTGCCCTTGATGGAGAAGCTGGGAATGTTCGGCCTTGAGAAGAGAAGACTGGGGGGAGACAGGGCTGCACTCCACAAGAACTTGAAAGGCTGTCACAAAGAAGGCGATCAGGGTCTCTTCTCAGTCATTCCAGAGTGTAAGGCACAGAATAATGGGCTCAAGTTGCAAGAAGCCGAATTCTGGAGAGCTACCAGGCACAATCTCTTGGCTGTAGGAGCAGTACAACAATGGAACCAATGACCTAGGGAGCTTGTGGACCCTCCCACCCAGGTGGTTGGGTCCAATGGCCTTCTGGCCCTTTCCAGCTCCCCTCTTCCATGAGTCTATGGTTTTCTTTCCCTCAGTCCAGGGTATGCATAAAGCTCTCCTCCAGTACCATGTTTTGAACTCACCCATTTTCTTTCCATCAGTTTTCTTCACCATCCAACTTTCCCATCCATACATAGTGATCAGGAGTTCAATAATGTGATTGATCTTGGCCTTGGTCTCCAGGGACACATCGTTACCCATGACAATCTTTTCTAGTTCCTTAATTGCTGCCCTTCCAAGACTCAGTGGTCTTCTAATCTCTTGGCTGCAGTCCCATTCTAAACTGATGATTAAGCCAAGGTACAAAAGAGGTCATATTTCTAAAATCAGATCGTATGTGTGGCTGTTTGAGAGAATGTGTAGCAACACACAACATAAAACAGTTGTTGGCTTCATGAATCACAAGCCAGTCTTTGAAAAATGCACAGATCGTGTATTGTCTTGAGATCTGCTCATGACAGAGCAAGGACGAGAGTTGGAGCCCTCCCAGGTGTTCTTGGGCTCCAATTCATCAAACCAAGGGGCACGGAAGATGGAAACTGTAGTCCAGCAGCATCTGCAGGGCTTCAGGTTCTCCATCCTACAATTCCCCACTAGCTGTAGGGATTTGGCAGCATTCTTGAAAGAAACTGTCTACATTCAATGATTAAGAACAAATGTGAAACTTTAAAAAATGATTTTAGCATGTGTTGCTGCTGCTTGGGATTGGTGATTCCTTTTTAAGGCTTGGAATCTGGTTCTGAGCTGAGCTGAGTGGGCCTCTGGCCATCTCCACTTTTGACATGGTTGAGAATTTTGTACTAGCATCTTTGATGACAAAGCATCAGATGCTGGACATGAGCAGAGTATCTCTTGCTGCATGGTGGGTCCCAAATGAACAAACAGCTCCGGGGCCCTTGAAATCTGCTGGGTTTCACAGCAGCCTCACCATCTCATGCTAAAAAAGGGAAAAGACTCCAGAATACACTCCTAGCCAGTCTTCAGTTGTCTGATATTTATTTTTAGTTTTTAACCGGTTGCAGAAATAATCAATAATACACGGCAAAAGAATGGCAAGCATTCTCAGATCTGGAAGGGCAGCATGTCACCTCTGCCGAGATGGAGATTCTCTCCAAAGTAATCTGTTAGGAACAACAGGGGGCAGAATGGGTCCACATGTCATGCTTCCAAGGGGCAAGGGCAGAGAAAACTGGTAACAAGAGTCCTTAATAGGCTCTGAGTTCTTCTTAAAATTGTCCCATCAAAATGAACAGAACCACAGCCATGATCAGGCGTTTTCCATGCACTGAATCAACTCTTGGAAAGGAGGATTGGCAATTTTGCTTCTGATTCCCCCGCAACTTCACAAACACCCCTGCTTGATATCCACACATTGGTAGAGATGTAGGGATGTTCCAGGGGGTGTGAGCAGTGAAGAAAACTTCAGGTTCTACTGAGAGACAGGAAACAGGAGTGATCCAGCATGCAGGGGGAAACACTAAGCACTTGGCCAGAAAGCATTGTCCTCTGCAGTAGGACAAGTATCAGAAGTATCAGTAAGCTTATTGTGTTTAGCCACAGGGCATTACACGTTTACAAGACAAAACAACGGATTAGCAAATAAAACCATAAATCAAGCATATCAAAACATAACACTAAAAGAAAGACCAGCATAATTCAGGATGGTGTCCCCTTCAAAGTTTCCCTACCTCTTATTAGCTGTGAGAGCAAAAAGAGAAAGCTGATAAGATTCATGTGAATCAGCATCTGATAACAAGAACGCTAAGCTTTGTGGCTCTGACTTTATAACATTCTTACATGGTTTTGATGTACTGTGCCATCAAGAAATGTGGCTCATGAACCCCAACTCTTTGGATATTCAAGGATCAGGGCTTATTTTGTCTCTGCAATTAAAACTCATTTAAAGGAGGAAGCAGAGACTTGGCTATATTGGTATCAGTGGACCTAAACATAGACATCCATGTTGTAGAGAGTAGCTGCCCCAGTAAATTCCAGACCCTACTCCTTAAAGGTGATTAATTGAAAAATCTACTAGGTGTTAACATGTTAACTACAAATGTTATAATAATAATAATAACAACATCTACATCCCACCTAAGAGCTCACCTTTCTCAAGTAGGGGCTTCACCTGGGACACGTTCACTGACATGCTAGACTTGCTACTATCTTGCTTCCCAAACCCACATGCCATTTTATGTGGGGGTTTTAATGCAAGAATAGGAGTGGATGTTTTTGAGGAAGGAAATGACCTGAATGCAGAAGGACAAGTTTCTTCTGCTGTCCCAGCCTTGATAGGTTGTTGAAGAGCTCCTGAAATTCAGAGGAGGACACTATCTGTTTTATAAATAAAACTACTCGTTTTATTGTATGCCATCCCAAGATGCTAGTGCTGGACGGGTTAGAAAAGCTTTTAATAAATAAATAAATAAATCTGTTGGCAAGGCTCATCCAGCTAGCAATGGATAGATTCATCCACTTCTGGTCCACATCAGCCCATATTCATAAGCCCTTTGCATTATTTTGGAACACATTTATCCCCCAATGCAGTTCTGGGCAGATTCATTCTTCAATGAGCACTTAGTCCTTAAAATGCACATCAGTGGATATTCTAACATAAAACACTTCTTAACATGTGTTTTAGTACCTTTCTTGAGCTGAGAACTGCATGACAAAATTTGGAGAACTGAAAATAGTGGGTCAAGGAAACTCTGCACCCATAAATAGGAGGGGAGTTATTCAAAGAAGATTTCATGTAGAAACAAACAAACAGAGCAAGTCAGAAGGGTCCTCCCAGGCCATCTAGTCTGACCCCCGGCTCCAGCCCGCTTCGTTCACAACATGCCCACCATGTGCATGTCCAGCCTGTCCTTGAACATCCTTACTGTTGGGACTTCAACCACCTCCTGTGGAAGCCCATTCCACACCCTCGGGGTCCTAACTGTCAGGAAGTTCTTCCTGGCACCCAAATTGAACCTTGGCTCCCTGAGCTTTGCTCCATTGGAGCGCATCCTGCCTTCCTCTGCAGGGGAGAACAGGTCTCTACCCACCTCTGCGTGCCACCCCCTCACATACCTGTATGTTGCCAGAAGATCCCCTCTGAGTCTCCTCTTCTCCAGGCTGAAGAGACCTAGTTCCCTCACTCTCGCCTCATACCCCATCCCCTGCAAACCGGCCACCAACCTTGTGGCCCTATGCTGCACTGACTCTAACCTGGCTATATCCTTCCTGTAACAAGGGGGCCAGAAAGGAGCACAATACTCCAGTTGCGGGCACACCAGAGTCGTATAGAGTGGTAGTAATACCTCTCTCAATCTGGAAGCCACACTTCTGGCTATGCAACCGGCTGGCTACACAATAGCCCATGTAAACATGTAAAACATGGCTATTCTGTTTAGGAGAATAAAGAGATCGGTTATAGCTTGCTATAGTCCTGATCTGGAGTATGGAGAAACATTAAAAAAACCATGCAGATTTTATGTTAACCAAACAACCAGCTGGTCTAGTCATGCAAGTTTTGTTCAAAAGGTCCTCAATGTTCTGTGTGTTCCCAGTCAAACGGCGGCGTAAAAATCTGAGAAGGAGCAACAGAGATGCATTGGAAGGAACGGAAAAAGTGGAGAAGAGCAAATGAGATGTGGAAGTAGGACCTGGTGAAGTCGCATTTGTCAGTCTCTGCGTTAGCAGCTCCTAGGCCTGGTACCTTCAGACTTTATAACCACTGGGGATGCCACAGCAATTTGCCAGATTTGGCTTTGAGACAGATGCTGCTGCTGCTGTTGTTTTTTCTGCTAGCATGGACCATGTTCCTGACCCTTCCTCATATCTGGTTCTACTGAATTTGCATTCCATCCGAGGAAAACAGAAATCAGCAGTTGGACGTGCATATTTTTGTGTGAGTGAGGCAGAGGAATAGAGCTTGAAAGCCTCAAGATCAGATTAAGTTTCAGGCAGGCTAATGAGGGAATTCAGTCCAGATGGCTTTATAAGCTCAACTACTTCCTCAGGCTGAACTATCCTTATCCTAGCTCAAGGTCCCCTGCCAATTAGTCAACTGGAAGGAAGCAAAGGTAAATCTCAGAGTATCGATGCAGTATGTGTACAATCCCAGATTCCAACCTTATGTATTCGTGTGTGTGTGTGTGTGTGTGTGTGTGTGTGTATCCTGCCTTTTTTCATTCCAAGGAACTTAAGACAGCTCACATAATTCTTTGCCTCCTCTCAATCTTATCCCTGCAACAACAACCCTGTGAGGAAGGTCAGGATGAGACTCTGGAACTGGACCAAAATCACCCAGTTGGCTGCATGGCTGAGTGAGGACCAGAACCAGATCACCTGCATCCCAATCCTGTGCTCTTTACCACTGCGCCACACTGGTTTTCTTGTCTCCAGCATTGCACTTACAGAGATTCTGGTAGAAGGTCTCAGGAACACACCCAGAGGCCTTTTGCTAACTAGCAGTCAGGATTGGGCTCAAAAGACACAAATGATCACACACCAGCACCCGCATAGAAACAGAGCAAGTCAGAAGGGGTATCCTGGGCCATCTAGTCTGACCCCCGGCTCCAGCCTTAACTTCTGGCTAGCACGTTCAATGCTTAACCAACAGCAACCTGTACAAGACTATTCCTGGAAGGAAAATCACTAATATCTCCCCACCGCCACGTTTGGGATGGGGAAGTGGGGGCTGAGGAAGAGTGCTGCCTGTTGGAGTGAATGTTGAACTAATACAAATCCCAGGACCAGACGTACAAGATGCACAAACAGCAATGAGAAACAAATGCTCCGTGTTGAAGAAGTCCATACACAGAGCCACGCACACGACCAAGGAGATAAGAGGGATGTCAGGGTAGCTCAGCTTAAGGGGAAATGAAGAAATGGTCCATATTTGGTGGGGGGGGGTGTTTGTTTATTATTTATGTAAAGTTTATATATGCTGCCCCAATACTAAAAAGTCTCTGGACGGCTTCCAAAGAACAAAGCAAACCATAACCAGAAAAACACACAACGCACCACACCTGATTAATGTGATAAAAACAAGGATAAAACCAATTAATTGTTAAAATACCGGGAAAATAAAAAGGTCTTCACCTGACACCAAAAAGAATAGAGCAACAGCACCAGGTGAACCTCCCTGGGGAGTGTGTTCCACAGTCGGGGCGCCACCGCTGAGAAGGCCCTTCTCCAAGTAGCTACCCTCCTGATATCCTTCAAGGAGGGCTCCCGGAGCAGGGCCTCTGCCTCAGATCCCAAGGGGCGAGAGGGCACATAAGGAAGGAGGCGCTCCTTCAGGTATCCCACACCCAAGCCATTTAGGCCTTAAAGGCCATTACCAGCCCCTTAAATTGGGCCCGAACTTCAATTGGCAGCCAGTGTAAACTATAGAGAACCGGCGTGATATGGGAGTATCTGCTGGTCCCCATTAATAACCTGGCAGTTCCATTCTGGACCAATTGAAGGATCTGGACCGTCTTCAAGGGCAGCCCCACATACAGTGCATTGCAATAGTCCAAACAGACTATTTGGACTCCCATCTTTTTACTCTGGTGGCTGTATAGATTCCATACAGGAACCCACAACCTTGAATTTAGAAGAGCAGACCCACTGAGGAACTGATTCTAAAAAAGATTCTGGACTGTGCAGAAATGGATAGATTAACTTTATCATTGAAGGAGAAAGAAGATACTGACTTCTATCAAACTTGGGACTCTTTTTATTATTGGCTAGAGAAACAGGACTTTGCATAGATTTAAATATGTTTTTGAGTTATCCTAAATGGAAAAAGAAGGGTGTGGGGGCTGACCCAGCGGGCCCAACGTTTTTGATTATGGATGTTGTTTTTAGTTTTTGTTTGTTTGTTTGTTTTTTAGGATTATAATTTCAAATAAAACTTATTAAAAAAAAAAGAATTTAGAAGAGCAGAGTAGGACTTCATGGACAAGACATTTTGGAGAGCTTTTCTGCCTGGGGTCACAAAAAGTTGGAGACGGCTTGATGGCACACAAAACTCACTGCCTGTGCCCACCTTTGCCAAGAGTGAAAGGCTCAAGTTCGCACTGCTGTGATTATTCAGTTCCCACCCACAAGCGTTCAATTTCTGGAGGAAACACAAGTGTTGTGTACACAGCATTTTTTAATTTGCAGCCATAAAGGATGACATCATTTAGGTGGTTATGGAATTACTGATGTCCTCCAAGGCACGAGGATTGGGAGGACAGGGTAGGACCAAGCTCTTGCCGAGAGGTTTAGCATCCAGGGACAGAAAAGGACAAAGTAAATACGCCTGCAGCTAGGAAAATGGAACAAAAGCATTGACTCAGAGAAAACACCATTTGCCAACTCCGAGCACAGCCAAAACTCCTATTGAACAGCTTTCCCTTGGAATGGTACCCCGAATGCTGACTATTATTATTTTTTAAGGAAACATGTTGTCCTATCCTGGCCGTGGATCTCCAGCCAAATGCTAATGAAAAGCAGAAAGTAAATGCGGTTAGGAAGACAGGACAATCTCTTGACAACCTGGAGACCAGCATTGAGAACAGCCCTGTGAGAGCACTTGGCCTTCCCCTTTGGAGACCAGCACCACGAAGCCAACATGGCATCTCCCAGGAGGCCAAACTGCGCAAAACTCTCTTGGTCCTCTTGGAAGGCAACGAAGAAATTGAACCACACGCATCACCTTTGCATCAGTTATGGCATCTTCTTGGAAGGCAACGAAGAAATTGAACCACACGCATCACCTTTGCATCAGTTATGGCATCTTCCATTTTCTAGGTGGCCTGGATTCATCATACCTAATCCATGTTTCTAAATAGTTTCGGTATGATGAGTGGGTACCACAAAATATACTGGAAAAACACAGCCGCTCCAATTCCCGTACATGAAGCAAAAGCTAGTTGCATTTAAAAAAGAGTGTGTTATAGGTACAGACCACACACTGCAATCATACTGAAGGTTGCTCACGGCCTTTCTTAATAGTTGTACTTAGCAAAGAATCATAGAAAACTTTCTTTACATTATAACTGTAATGGGATTTGCAAAGACCAGAGAATAATCACCTCCTTGGGCAATGCTTGCTGCTGGTGGGAATCCGAGTGCCCAACAGACAAAAACCAGTCATTAGAGTTTCAGCTTTTGAGCCAATCTATATATAGAACACCAAAGAGTGGTGTTTTTTCTTGAACAGCTTACTGGCTTCTTCAGAAGGGGAGTTAATCCCTGAGCAGGGGCCCAAACTGAAGCCTGGATGCCCGGGAAAAGGCTGGGAGTTAATCCTGGGCCATACAGGAGTCTGGAAACACTGGACAGTTTCCGTCTTCACTGAGGAAGAGGAGGGTCTCTCTCCAGTTAAACAAGGCAGCAATCCTGGCTTGGCATTGCTCCCGTGCCATTCAAAGGTTCGAAGGTTGCCACTGCGTTTATCTGGGAAGAGGGTCTCTGGGCTTCACTGAGAAGATCCCACTAATTAATGGAAACTAGTAAACAAAATAGAAGAGTTAGCAGGACTTGTTTTCACTGCTTTCCTCCTTCCCACTGTGAGAGGAGCACTGTCCGTTTTGCTTGCAGCCTCATGCCTCTCTGGAATGTCTCCCCGAGACCGTTCCATCTTCCTGTCCTCCAAGAGCTTCTACACCTGCAGAGTCTTCTGTGCGTATGCCATGCCATCAGTGAGATCCTCCCTGTTGACGGAGTTGCATCCTATGCCATCCTAGTCCTCCTCTCCTGAATTCACTGGGGATGAAGATTGCTCTTCCAAGCTCTATCGGAATGGAAAACGTTCGTCCTGATGGAGCCCTAAGCAAAAACATGGGTCAGCAGGGAACTCTTCTCTGCATTTTGAGCTGGGAAATTTTGACTTTTCTGTTTTGCACTAATCCTCCCCCTCGCACCCCAAAAAAACTGGAATATTCTCTCACTGGTTTCAGAAAATTACCACTTTAAAACAAGGCATTTGCTAATTAACGAGCACTGTGCTGCCAGAACTATTCTTCCAGAATTGCAAGACTTCAGCACTACAGTTGCAAAATTCAGAATGAACTACATGGTTTTCATGAGAAATTAGCAGTAAGAGTATAATAAAATATGACAGACAGAATTCACTGGCAAGTGGAATAAATTACATCAGCTTGTAATGAGGCACATCAACACAAATTATGTATGTGCCTTTTGGGGATGTGATCATATTTGTAAATATTGCAATCAAACGTACTCCTGACTTTGAACCGTGATCAAACATTAATTTCCTTTACCTCCACATTGCTAGGAAATAAATGCATGATGTTAAAAAGGTAGATTTGCTCATGCTTTCATGTTCTCCTCCTGTGTGCAATAACAATAAAAATACTTTTCTATTCTTTAATAGAAAATACACAGCTCTCTCTTTAGCATTTTTGTTCTCAAATGTGTTACTGGAACAATGATTTTTTAAATAAGTCATTTCCTTAAAAGCAACATCATTCAGCTATCGCATTTCAGGAAGTACAGTCTGTGACATTTTTACACAAAGCTTGGAAGGATGCAGATACCACAAACTTCTTAGACAAATAACCAAACTACCTTTCAGATGATGCATTTGGATGAATTATAAATAAAAGATCCATTTTTATCTAGCTTCCCTGTGTAACAGGGGAGTTGTTTTTTTTTAAAACTCCATAGATGTTACTTTGTTAGCTAAGTTGTTCCAATGCATTCACAAATTAAGCAGATCATTTATAATTCAAGACACACAAGAAAGGTAAAGCTATTGATGCAACGCAGGGTAAGAGTCAGCTCTTACAAGAATTTGGTATTCAGTTTTTTTGTATCATAATGCAGTGTCCCCATTCAAGTGGAAATTAAAACATAATGGGCTAAGAGCCCATTTTAGATCCTTTTGTAATTTATGGGCAGTATAATATGAGTAGGTACTTTGGGATCTCGAGGCAGTGACCCAATTCAAAAGAGCCTTTGCTATGAATGCACTGGATTGATTTGCATCAGCTGGAATTGCTCAGTTTTACATGCGGTCGGTAGCCCTGTAATTATGAGCCTGGCTACCAGCAAGGTTGTTCTAAGAGATACGGAGGTTGGTTGCACATGCAAAGACAAAACCATGCATTGGAGCCTGCTGTGCATCATGGAACAGCTGCAAAGGGCCAGAGGGGATGTGTTCATAGAAGCATAGCATCATAGAAGAGGAGAGCTGGAAGGGGCCGTGGGTCCAGCCCCCTGCTGGTGCAGGACACCAATTTGCACCAGTTGCATCTTGAATGCCTCCAGTGTGGGAATGCTCTCCAGGCAGCTGGTTCCACTGCTGTATTGATCTGACAGTAAGGAAACCTTTTCTGATAACTAGCCTGAACCTGAGTTTCCACAACTTGAGTTGATCATTCCATGTCCTGCACTCTGGTGTCAATGAGACGAAATCTTGACCATCCTCTTTATGACAGGTACTTATAAAGGGATATCATGTCCCTCTCCATCTTCTTTTCTCATGGCTGAACATGTCCAGTTCCCTCAGTCCCTCCTCATAGGGCAGTCTTCCCAAACTCTGGATCATTTTCACTGCCTTCCTCCAAACCTTTTCTAATTTTCCTTAAATCCTGGTGCCCAGAACTGGACACAGTATTCCAGGTGAGGTCTGACCAGTGAGCAGTATAGGAGAACTGTTACTTCTCATGATTCGGAAAAAATACTTTTATTTTTGCACCTGTAAATGCAATACCAGGTCAACATGCATTTTCTTCCTGCCTGAAGGAGCATACTCAGATCAGAAGCAGAATGGTGAAAAACATAGAGACATAGAGACATAGAGTCAGAAGGGGCCTCCCAGGCCATCTAGTCTGACCTCCAGCACCAGCCGGCTCCGCTCATGACGTGCCCACCATGTGGACATCCTTAACATTTGAAATGAGAGGCCCGGGCTATTTGTACCAGCCACAGGTGTCTTCATTCTCCCACTTGGCACAAATTCGGTAGATTTATGACTTGCTATTATAGAATTTAATCAGAGCCTTGGAATCTAAATGACAACTTAAAGGCAGATTAAATTCCACTACCAATTTGTAAATGCTGTGGTCCATCTTCCTAATCATGGATTTTGGAAGATTAGGGAGGGATCAGGTTAAAGATCTGTGCTTTCTAAAAATTGGTTACTCAGAAGAGAAAAAAAAGGGTTGCATGTTCTAGCAAGGTTCTAGCAAGACTGACCAGAAATCAGATGTTTGTTTTTGACTTGCCCTAAGGAAAAGAGCCCTTTCGAAGCAATCCTGCTCTCTGAGGGGCAAATGCTCCTAGGAATGCGGCTCCGGTGAAGATGGGAAGGGGTCTAGGTGTCAGGAAAAAGGATAGCAAGATCTGATTCTGCAGGGAATGGAGGTCCCTTGCAGGGTTCCCCTCCCCTGGCAGTGTGTCAAGCTTGAGCGATTGACAGCTGTCAGCCTGGATGAAGGGAGGGGTGATTAATTACTTTCCAACCCACGAAGAAACCACCTGAATCCAAAAGCCATTATCCCTCCTTCTGTGTGATTTCTAAAATCAACTCTGCAGGCACACCTGTGCTTCTAAATAGATAAATAAGGGAATGTGTCACATGGAGAGAGCGTGAAATATGGAAAATGTCTCAGGGTTTCCATTTAATCTATTCTGTGTGTATTCTGCAAACGGCTGGGCTCATTAATTCTCTCGCCCACTCCTTGACAGAATCAGATTTTTCCCTTTTCTGAAAAGTATGCAAAGAAGTTTACCTGGCACATAACATGTTGAATATTTTTCTTAGCTCATCAGGCAACAAAAACACAAAGAGGTAAGTCAGAAAACATTGTGTGTGATTTAAAATGGTAAACGAATTCTCATGCTTTCCAGTCACTTGGCTGCTTTTGCATACAATTCTGTGGAAAAAGAGTCCTTAAAGGTCCAGAATCACTGCTGCTCCTCCATTGCAGGATCCACATGCCAGATACACAGAAATGCTCTCCTTTAAACCCATTTCAGGTTTTTCTAACATTTGTCCTTTCTGTGGTTCAGATTTGGAATCCAGCCTGAAAAGGCTTCAATTTTGCAAGTAAGCAGTTTCTCACTGCTCGTTTATATTTTACTTTTGTGGGTACTTTGCATATGTTCAGTGAAACTGGAACAGCCTTCAATATTTACATTTATTTTAAGTAAAACCTCTTGCGGCAATATTCAACAAAGCCTATACCTCTTAGGTTGGGAGAGCAGTTCCATAACAACTGGGAGGCTTCCTGTTCTTTGAAAAATGACTATTGTACTGAATGTCACAACCTGCAGCCGTTAGCTGCTTACTATGCGATTCAGCCCCAAGTAAACACCCCCAAGTAAATGCGATTCAGCCCCAAGTAAACACCCCCAGGATTCACTGCCTCCAACCTCTCGCTTGATGTTCAGTCCAAAAATCCTTGCCACTCTTCCAAAGCAATGAGCACAGAACAGAGATGGCACGTTTCGCTGCCTAGGCAACCAGGAAAAGCTCACAGGGGAGAGAAATAGGTGGAAGTCCCAGTGGTGAGCAATGAAGAAGCCCTAGCAGGTGTGTTTACCTGGGAACTGGAGGAGGTTATGGAGGCAAGAGCGTGATTTAGTGAGGCGGGGAAGGGCCGTCATCAAAGCTTTGATGCTGTGATGGGTTTACTCTTCCTAGGCCGAGGTCAAGGGCATTTTCAGCTCTCTGTGGGATTGCAAAGATGCTAAATTGGCTCTAAGCAATCTTTTCAGAAGAGCTGTTTTTCACATGGGCTGACACAGAGCTCTCTAAAAATTTGGGAGGGAAATAAAAATGGAACAATGGAGGATGCTAGGCTGATAGATCCACTAGGATTTTAACAATTCCTACCTGGGCTAAGGTTTAATCATTCATGGCAATCTATTGGCCAAACTGGATGCCATAGTTTTAATTCTAACATTAATTGGTGAAATAGTTTGATAGTTGGAACCTCTTACCAGACTTGGGAGTCACAGTCACACAATGGTGAGAGAGAACTCAATTCAAGAATATAGAAGTGAAAAGCTTGGAGGAAAACAGACTTGAAAATTATTTATGCCACTCATTTAGAAACCTGTCCAGCTGAGGTGATTCAGTGGTGCTTGTATAGAAACGTAGAAGCATAGAAACAGAGCGAGTCAGAAGGGGTCGGTCTCCTGGGCCATCTAGTTTGACCCCGACTCCAGCCGACTCTGCTCACAACATGCCCACCATGTGCATGTCCAGTCTAAGGGACCAATATGCCCAGTAGACTGAATCCCTGGTCAGTGCAGGACTTTCATTAAGTGTATCAGAAAAGCAGAAACCAGAAAGTAGTCTAACCAAAAGCAATTAAGATGGTCAGAAAAAATATGTGTATGCATCTCTTCCAGATGCAGAATTTTCCAAGAATCAATTAAGCCTGGTTCAATCATCTAAGCCTCATGTGTGGCTAACCCCTTTCTTGGACTTTCTGGAGTTGATATTCCTTTCTAACAAAGGATTCAAGATTTCATTAAGAAACACACATAGGTAAAGGTAAAGGTAAAGGTAAAGGTTTCCCCTTGACGTTACGTCCAGTTGTGTCTGACTTTTGGGGGTGGTGCTCATCTCTGTTTCCTAGCCGAGGGAGCCACTGTTTGTCACCAGACAGTCTCTGTTGTCATGTGGCCGGCATGACTAAACACCAAAGTGCATGGAACGCTGTTACCTGCCCACTGAAGTGGTACCTTTTCATCTACTCACATTTGGATGCTTTCGAACTACAAGGTTGGCAGGAGCTGGGACGGAGCAACGGGAGCTCACCCCGTTGTGCGAATTCGAACCAGTGACCTTTCAATCAACCAGCCCAGCAGCACAGCGGTTTAACCCACTGCACCACCTGCATCCCTAATAATCCTAAGTAAATCAATGTTCCCTGGAGAAGACCATCATGCTAGGGAAAGTTGAAGACAGAAGGAAAGGAAGACCAGAGATGAGATGGATGGAATCCATCAAGGGTGCCACTGCCTTGAATCTAGAACAGCTAAACAGGGATGTCATGGATGGGACATCTCGGAGGGTTTCCATTCATAGGGTCACCATAAGTCGGAGATGACTTGATGGCACATAACAACATCGCTAACCAGATTGTGGAACATTCTCTCTCCCAACCATCTCTGCTCAACTGAGTTCAGAAATAATACAATCTGGACTCGGAAAGAAAGATCACTGCTCCTTTCCAGAGGAGCAAAGAAGTGGAGGGGTGCTTGTCAAATTTCAGGTTCCACCTCATAGCTCCTTCTGCCTCAAGGCCCTATCAGATGGTGAGCTTCGTTTTGTGTTTTCTCATTGCATGAAAATCCACATGCATTTTCATTCACAATGGTGTGCATTTCTGAAACATGTACATCCTCCTCTCATTGATTGGGTGCATTTTTCAAAACTACATGAGTTTTCACATTTCTTTTCCAAATGTACACATGCTGTGAGAAAAGCAGTATCCTGATTTTTAAAGAAAAAACAGACTTGTTCTTGGTGGCTCTATTGATTTCCATTGTTGGACGATACACAGCTGAGCTGTTATTTATAAAAATGTGAGCTATCCTTAGCTGATAATTGGTATCCCGTCATGTTTTGAATTATGCTTAGAATTTTGCCTCTAATTTTTAGACAGGAATGATCAATACACATTTTAAGAGGACAAAGTTGGTGGCTACAGCGGAATCCACGAAACTATTATTGGATGAAAACCTGTGACGAATACACTGCCTTCAGTTCCAGAATTACATATTTCCTGTGCTAATTTCAAGGATGGGGAATCTGTGGTCCTCCAAATGTTGTACTCCAACTCCCATCAGCCCCAGCTGGGACGATGAGACATGTGATCCAAAAAATCTGGAGGGCTTCAGTTTCTCCACTTCTGGCTCAGTGGTGAAGCCTGCCAGGATGATAACATTTCAGGCTGTATTTTATGCTTGCAGACAGAGAACCTGAACATCAACCAACGAATCCAACATATTCACTCATAAAGTTAAAATTTACTTTTGATGGATGCCAGCTGACAATCGCTAAATGGCTGCAATTGCCAAGCAAGATCTACAAATGCTTTGACATCTGGCGGGATTCCATTCACTTCCTGAGCATTGCACACAATAGAAACGCGTCCCCCTTTTTCATGCTGACAACACAGAAAGGTAGACAAGGAGAGTGTTTGCAGGTAGAGCCATTGCCTCTGTGCAACCAGGCACCTGAAATATTCCACATGCGGAACCTTTAGATGGCAAGCCACTAAGTGTGTGTGCATAGGGGAGGGGGAATAATCCTTGTGATAAGTGATCCACCACACCGGAAAACTCATTCTGTTGCTAGAGGTGTTCGACACATGCGCAACCTAACAGCCAAGAGCAGGTGAAGGTTCAAGTTTCTCAGAGTTCCATGAAATTGCTTGAAATGCGCAGATTTGCAGCTTAGCGATGCATGCACTTTGTCCATCAAATCAGTCAATCTGAAATCAACCCTGACTGCTCTTTAGAAGGTCAGCTACTGAAGTTGAAACTCAATTACTTTAGCCACCTAAAGAGAAGGAAGGACTCACCGGAGAAGAGCCTGATGCTGGGAACAATTGAAGGCAAGAGAAGGAGGGGACGGCAGAGGATGAGGTGGCTGGATGGGGTCACTGGGGCAGTGGGTGTGGGCTTGGGAGGACTCCAGGGGTTGGTGGAGGAGAGGAGAGCCTGGAGGAATGTTGTTCATGGGGTCGTAATGGGTCCGACTTTGCGACTATACAATGCATGCCCTTGCACAATTTGTGCAAACCAGCATTTGTGCAAATTAGGGCACCTGCATGTCTTCTACCTGATGATCCATGGGGCACACTTTGAAAAGCCATACACTGACACTCATAGGGTGGGGGTTGCAGGTTTGGGTCTTTTTGCTGTCTAAACACAGTGCGGATCTATACTGCCAAGCCTGAAGGTGCAAATTTGCTAAATCTGTCCTCTTCACGTGTTATGGATGTTCAGGTTTGATCTGACATCTGCCCATTCAAAGAGCCAGATTTTGCAGAAAAGAATTCATACGAATTTGTACAAATCTGCACCCTCCCCAAAAAATATACATTCCCCCATGCACACTCTCACATTTTAGTCTATATGGAAAAGACACATTTACAGTTGGTGGGGGAGATTTACAGAAAATTGCAGGGGGAAAACACAGTCTGTGAATTCTGCCTATCAGGAACAGCGAGCCTGTAGCAAAATCTGAACTCATTTCGCCCCATTGTGGATTTCTCCAGTAATCCCAATCACTGATCTAACGAATGTATCTAAAGCCCATTTTTAAAGATCAAATCCAGGGAATGATGAAAACTACTGACTCATTCTTAAAGTTTATAACCATGACTTCCCCAAGTGTTATTTGTGCTGCTAAAAAAGCGTTGACAACCTCATCCATTCAAAAGCAATTAGGAAAGTGACCATGTTGCATATTTCTTCATCAGTTGTCTGAAACTTGTCTCTGCACTATATTTATAAGCAATTTCTGTAAGATACCAACCTGAAAGCTACAAGCTGCATTTCCCCAAGATAGGCCTAATTACAGATATGATACTAATAATGGATGTTCTGTAAGCTTAGTGCCATAGGATAAATGTAGAGATGACAGAAAAAAATGCACAAAGGCTAAACATTAAAAATGTACACTAGCCAGAAAACTCCATTTCTTTGCTCGAATATGAATGACTTTACATTATTTAAATGCCTCTCCCAGTTTTCATCCACCTGGACTCTATGACCAAATTCTGGAGCCTACCACCTGACTGTCGCCTCTGTTGGACTCCTGGTTGGTGGCAACAAAGAGAAGGGTCTTTTCAGTGATGGCCCCCAGTTATGGAATGGGCTCCCCCGAGGCCTGCCTGATGCCAACTTCACTATCTTCTCAATGCCCAGTGAGGACTGTCCCATACCACAGGTTATTCAATTAATCCACAGAGGCCTCCTAGCTGTGAACAGATCACAAGATTTTATTTCAAGTTATTGTATTTTTAATCAGTTTAAATTTAGTTTTTTTAATTTGTATTGTAAGCTTTTTATGGCATTTTAATCTGTTTTAATGTGGTGTATTTTGTACTGCAGAGGCTCACTGAGTCCAAACACTTATCACATGCTTATAAAAGCTGAAAAAGTGTTCAGTAAATAAATGAATGGTTTCTCACACTTGGCCATGCAGAAGGTTTTCCCCCAGTTTTGACAGATCTTCACCGGTTCTTTCAGGTTCAAGTGCAGTTTTTACATTGCCAGCTCTTTAAATTCCTCCCACTCTCCAGGCCTAAGAAGAATATAAGAATGTAAGAAAACCCCGGCCAGATCAAACCAAAGGTCCATCCAGTCCGCCATTCACATGGTGGCAAAACAACTGTCTACTGGATCCGTCAAGCAGGATGGGAGCAAGAGCTCCACCTGCCCAGCTCCTCAGCAACTGGTGCATGCCGGCAATTCATCTCTGATCGTGAAGGCAGCAGGTAGCCAGCAGGGCTAGTAGCCATGGATAGACTCCTCCTCCATGAATTTGTTCAGCCAAATGGGACTGTAAAGAAGTCCTTCCTAATGGAGGCCTGCTCTGGGTTCCATCACACATTTTTTTTTATTAAGTCGGAGATTTTATTTTCCTGGGCTCCAAGATCACTGCAGATGGGGACTGTAGCCAAGAAATTAAAAGACCTTGCTCCTGGGGAGGAAAGCTATGGCAAATCCAGACAGCATACTAAAAAGCAGAGACATCACCCTGCTGACAAAAGTGCGTATCATCAAGGCTATGGTTTTCCCAGTTGCAATGTATGGCTGCAAAAGCTGGACCATAAGGAAGGCTGGGCGCCAAAGGATTGAGGCCTTTGAATTGTGGTGCTGGAGGAGACTCCTGCGAGTCCCTTGGACCGCAAGGCAATCAACCGGTCAGTCCTAGAGGAGATCGACCCTGACTGCTCTTTAGAAGGCCAGATGCTGAAGATGAAACTCAAATGCTTTGGCCACCTAATGAGAAGGAAGGACTCCCTGGAGAAGAGCCTGATGCTGGGAACAATAGATGGCAAAAGAAGAAGGGGACGGCAGAGGATGAGGTGGCTGGATGGACTCAAGGGGAAGGTGGGTGTGAGCTTGGGTGGACTCCAGGGGAAAGTGGAGGACAGGAAGTCCTGGAGGAAAGTTGTCCATGGGGTCGCGCTGGGTTGGACATGACTTCACAACTACTAACACCACCACCACAATACATGGACTAATTTTCAGGACCAAACTCTATGAATAAGCAATAATAAGCTGGACTACGTCCATACTTTCTTGATAGCCCATGGCTGCCCTGGTCCCTTGCGTCACCTGGAATTATCTGTTCTTTGTGCACTTAATGTCTGCACTTCCAACACAATTGTAGGACAGTCCCAACAGGTTCAATGGGACACTCAGCTGCATATAAATTCATAGGATTTCACTCCCAGAATCTGAATTACATGAAACCCCATGGGCGCTTGGATTCTATCTCCTATACATTTCCATGCCCAAAATGTTGGAAAATGAAAGACCCCTGTGATAAAGCTTCCCTCCTTGAGGGATCCTCCAAGCTCATAAATTCTTCCATATAGAAAATTGGCCTAGAAGGAGCTCCACAATCAACTGATCAGTAAGGACTGCCATCTTGTTTAGGCTATTTTATTGCTAATTGCATTGTTTCACTTTTGACAGCTGTGAGGTGCCTTGAGCATTTTGCTGAGGTGAGGTATAAAAAAGCTAACTTCTCCATTCTTTCCCTCAATATTTATTTGCAGCTCAGCTTTCTCAGTCCTTATTCAAAAGAAATAGAAATATTTTTCAACACCTGCATTGATCGTAAGGTAAAAGACACTTCATATTACTTTGAGAGGGGGAAAAACCCCACAAGGCACTGAAATAGAAAATTATTCTCATACAATATCTTGTCTGCTATATATTAAATCTAACTCTGGGAAGATTATAGTAAATCAGAAATGCATTACTGCAGCCTTTTCCTTGATTTTTTTTTCAAGAAAGGAAAGCCTTAGCAACCCTATTAAAGAAGTTTCTCATTGGCTCATTAATTCTGATTTTTGCTGAGACAAACTTAATTCCAATGGATGAAATGGGCAGAACTATTGTCCCTTGCATCCTTTTGAACATAGTTTTCCTTTTTCCACTCTTTCAGAAGTATTATTATCAAGGGGTGAGATTCGAAAGGAAGGAAAGGAGAAAGGCAAGGAAGACAACATAGAAGACCTTGTGAATGAATTCTGCTTTGCTAAGACTGAACCACAGATCTAGAAAAGGAGCAAGTGAACTTAATCCCCTACGAGGAAAGCTTACAATTTTTAGAAGAGTAGAAGAGTGGAGTAAAGTAGAAGTAGAGTTGGAAGGGGTCCTGAAGGCCCTCAAGTTCTGCTCTACTTCCACATGTGGTCATTCATCCAGCCACAAGTGACTCAACATGCTAGCTTGATGGGTCTTTGGAGCTTTTTCATGGAGAACCAGGGGCCATGCAGAATAGAAGGCTCATCAAACTATAAAAAAGGTAGCAAACAAATTTCATAATACTAAAACTCAGGATCATCCAATGGAGCAATATGGTAGGAGATTCAGGAATCACCCGGGATATAATCAGACCTTGGGCTTTGCTTCTGCAGGACTGAGCAATGGACACCAACTTGGCCAGCTTTGAGAGGGAGTGAGGAAAAATAATGGAGGATGCCCATGGATACGAATTCTGATGCTCATACGGCACCCTCTGGTAAAACAGACAACATGCCGGAAGGTTTTGGATGGTGTGGGGATTCTTATTCGTGGCTGGAGCTGCTTTGGCTCAGCTGCAGGACAGTGAGAGGACAGTGTGGGATTCCCGGGTGCCATGAGTTATCCTGCACCCTCTGATGTAACTTACTCCAGAAGCCAGTACAGAAAAAACGATTGCAGAGAAAATTAAGACTGCATCAAGTACCTTATTCTGGCTTGTCCTTTGCTCCCCTAGACTGAAAAGCATTTAAAGACCTCCTGGTGAGGCCGAAATATTGCCCAGACAACCACAGGGTCTGTTTTTTTCCAGCTTAAAGGGCCACTCCGGGCTTCTGGTTCCTGATTCTCACTCAGTCCATTGTTGTTCTGTACCATCAAATCACCTCTAACTTACGGTAACCCGATGAGTGAAAGCCCTGCAGAAGGTCCCATCGAGGACAGCCCTGCCCAGTGCTTCTAAATTCCAGGCTGTGGATTCCTTGAGGGAGTCCATCCATCTCATATTTCGTCTTCCCCTTCTGCTGCTTTCGATGATCCCTAGCATGATAGCCTTCTCACTCAAAGGACACCTGAGTTCCAGAACTGGATAATTTTGCTCTCCATCCTTGCTCAGCAGACATAGGTCGTGAGGATCTCCATGGAGATGAGGTCCAAGTGTGCAGTTCCCCCAAGCCAAAGGCAGACCTCCGCGTTGACGGCTTTTTGTGGCCAGCCTGATTCACAGTGCCTCGTGGACGCATCTTTACTCCACCTGTACCTCTGCTTGCTGGACCCATAAATAGTCTCTCTGAAGTCTATTAAAGGAATGCATCATCTTGAAGAGACCTAAGAGGTTATTTTTTGGTTGTTTGTTGCTTCCTCACCTCTGGAGGTGTATTTTAGATGCAACTCAGATTCATAATCTGCATAATAATTGAGGGTGATAGATCACGATCTCTCCTTTCAACTGCAAAGGCGGGTCATGAATGCTAAAAGAGATGGAATCAAATCAGGTCCATGAAGCATGAGAGTGTTATCAGCATCGCCAAGAGGACATTGAATATTTTTTTAATCTCTTTAAAGTCTCCTGGGGGGAGGGGGGCATAACTCCATGAGAACTGAATATCCTTTGTAACCATAGCAGCCGCAGGAGGGGACAACATGGTCTGCAACTTCCATCTTCCCTTGCTGCTGGCTAAGCTGATGGGACTTGTAGGCCAAGATATCTGGCTGCCCACCTTTGTTATAGAATGCTGAGTGTCAGTTGCAAAAGGAGGGTGGGATGGGATGGGATGGGATGTCCTGAAAAAGGACATGACTGGCTGGCTAGAACCCTTGTGAGAAGCATTCCAAAATTCTGCTTCAGAACCCATTAATACTTCTGAATCATGAGGAAAAGGTCATAGCAGGCTTAGGGGTTGATCCTAAGCTTGTTTAGCCAGGAGAAAGGTCTGCAACTCCCAGCATTCCCCAGCCATTTCCCCCCCATGTCGGAACATACCTAGAACTGTACTCTCCATCTCTTTTGAAGTTGCCATTGCAGGTGGGAACGAACAGAAGCTACTGAGAAAAGACTTCTACTCTTGGCTTCTGCCTAACGTAAAGGTGGCCGGAGTCCTGAGTTTACCATTGTCCATAGTGATGCGATAACTCATGAATTCACGGAGAATTCAACTCAAGAAGGGTGAGTTAAGCTGAGTCTGTGCAATTTGGATTGAGTCCTTCTCTTACTGAGTTCTAATCCTCTGCTCCTGAAAATGTGTGGCTTTGGGATGCATGCTGATTCTAAAGACGTATGGATTGGGATGCATTCTAATTCTGTAGTATGAATTTTGCACGTCTGTGCTTGTGTGTAAGGACAAGGACATGTAAGCATGAAACTTGTATGTTGCATGAGGAAGCTGGAAACATCTTTCTTGCTTTAACTTCAAAAGTGAACTCACGTTCCTTCCACAATATAAATGTGTCACCATTACACCAATACGTGTCCTTACCAGGGGTGCTGCATGGAAAAAAGATGGATGTCCCCATGATGGGTGGCCATCTTCCCCCTACGCAATAGCCCTGGAATGGACACTGTTAATCATGGAGCACCTTTCAGGGGTATTGGCACCCTGGTTGGCAGTGCAGAAAGCTCACAGTATTAGTATCAGCCATGCTTGTTCGGGTGAGTACCACAACAGCGGAAGCAAAGAGGGTCTTAAACCATGGCACAGAGGGTAGGAAAGTGGGACTCCCTGCCCATTCCAGAGTCTTTAGAATTTCATCCCTTGCTTCGTGACAACAGTGCTGACAAAGTCTTCTCAGGAATAGGGACAGCTCTGAGGAGGAACCTGACACAGAGGTAAAGCCTGTATTTTGTGCCTCACTAGTTCCATGTCCAGTCCGTGATACCTCCCGTTAAAAGGAGATGATGATGTGAGACCAGACCCTTCCTGAAATGCAGGACAGCTGCTGCCAGTCAGAGCTGGCTGGACAGATCCTGCGGCACGAGGCAGCTTCTGTGTTAATCCACATCCCATGTGCCTCTGTCAAATGCCAGTCAACATTTGCATCTTCCTCATGGCTCCAGATCAGAGATGTCCAGAATTCATTATCTCGTTACCCTGAAATGTTCTTCCTATCCCCCACTTTTTTGGGGGGTGGGAGGGGGGCAGGGTTGGCAGCAGTTAATGAAGAAAGAATCAGCCCGTTTTGTTATTCTCTTCCCCATTTGATGGCTTTGATGTGGTTGCTAAGCAACCCATGTGAGAGAAACAAGTATGCCGTTGTCAAACCTGTCGTTTATCTCCTCGCTTGCACAAGAACACCCTGAGTTTGGCACGCAGCTTGGTTATCTTAATACATTCTTTCAAATGATTATTGAAATGCAACAAAACATTAATTTGATATTTCGGAGCAGCACACAGGACTGTTAAAATCCCTCTTCAGGGAAACACAAAGGGCAAGACATTGCATGAACGCTAAGCTATGCTAGCTGCGATGACATAGTACAGATACACTCCAAGTGGGATGGGAGTCTGATGAGTCTGTTCTGAAGGGATCTCTTAAAATGTCATTAATATGCCAATGTATATACTAGAACATCACGAGAAGACAGCACTCCCTGGAGAAGACAACCCTGCTAGGGAAAGAAGAGGAAGACCAGATGTGAGATGAATTGACTCCACCAAGGAAGCCTCTTGAACTTAGGAGAGCTGGGCAGCACTGGCATAGCCAGCACATTTTGGAGAACTTTCATTCGTAGGGTCTCCATAAGTAGAAGATGACTTGACATCATACAACAGCAACATAAGCAGTGGGGATTCATAGAAACAGAGAGAGTCAGAAGGGGCCTCCTGGGCCATCTAGTCTGACCCCCGGCTCCAGCCAGTTCCACTCATGACATGCCTACCATTTGCATGTCCAGCCTGTCCTAGAACACCCTCACTGATGGGGCCTCAACCACCTCCCGTGGAAGCCCATTCCATACCCTGGGGGTCCTCACCATCAGGAAGTACTTCCTTGCATCCACTCTAAATCTTGGTTCCATTGGAACACATCCTGCCCTCCACTGCAGGAGAAAAAAGGTCATGACCCACCTCTGTGTGGTATCCCCTCACATACTTGAAAGGTCGAGGCTCTTTTCCGGGTCACCCCAGAGTGCAGGATACAGAACAATGGGACATGGAATAGGATGCTAGATAACAGGGAAAAAGTCCTGACTCTTAGGGCAACACAACAATGTAACCCAAGACCTAGGGAGGCGGGGTCTCCCACACTGGAGACATTCAAGATGTAACTGGAGAGTCATCTAAGAAGGATGGTTTAACTTGGAGCAAGGGGTTGGACCTGATGGACTTCCTGGCCCCTTCCAACTCTACTAATCTGCAATTCTCCATGAAACCACCCACAGTTTTCCCCAGACATACTCCAGAAGCTGCTTCACCCTGGGAAGCCGAAGTATCAGCCCAAAGTAGCCCAGTTATTCTCGCTTCAGGATTCAGCAGAATTTCATCCATCTTGAATCAGAAATGGGAAGCAGAGTAGGGCTGGGAAAAGAGCAGTAAAACTTGGAGACTAACTAATTGTGCCATGTCCAAAACATCTTCCACTTTGCTACTTTCTCATTAAATGTGATAGGAAATGAATGGCAATCATATTTTCAAGGGAGAAAAGTACCAGGGTGAAGGTTTCAAGAATGCAGTGTTCTTATACTTGCCTTTGTTATGAAAATGGTTCATGGTGGCGGGACTGCCTGTATAGTGCTTTCTCATCATCAAACCCCGCAACCAATTAAGGCAGGAGGAGGAGAAAATGCAATATCTTTACTACTTCCATGGGTTCTTTCAGCTCCAGAAATGTGGGCAGCCCCCAGGTTGCAAGGATGTGTACCAGAAATAAAAGCACACACAACACCCCGAGTCACTTTGCAACAATAGGATAATCCCTAAAACTTCCCCTCAAGAGGAATGCAAGAAATGAGAAGGGGGCGGGGAACTGGAAGACTCCTCCAAGCACGAAGCAAATCTCTGAGAAACTGGACGCGTCAGCATTGCTATGGATAGTATCACACACCTGTCCCCATTTCCTTCTTTGAAGCCTGAAAGAAAAATGCATCATAGGGATCCCTTCAAAGAGTGATAGTCGTGTCAGGCTGAAAGAACACTAGTATTAACAAAGGCTTTGGCTGAGTGGTGTTTCTTGAACAAGACTTTCAGGAACACGCATTCCGCCAACCCCGTCCCGATTGCCATATCTCTCAGACCTCATGAAAGCTGTGCCCTGGTTTCCGTATCGCTCTGTCCTTATGAATGAAATGTAAATGGCTCTTTATCCAATGTTGTTGTCAAAGAAGCAATGTCAGCCGAACTTTCTGTAAGGCGCTTACCTGCAATTGCCTTAGGCCAAATATGTTTTGGAGACTTGATTCTGATGGAATTAGAATTTCAAACAAGTGTGCCTGTACGTAGGATATAAAGAAAATGGCAAAGATGAAATGCCCCCCCCCCCCAGCCATATGTTCTTTGTAGTTCTGTGTTAAGCTATTAAACGCATCCCCTTTCTTGCCTTTTACATCACCACTCCTCATAAAGTCTTCCTCTTGCCACAAACTTGCTTAAAATCACACAACCGTTACTTCTGTGACTTAGCACTCCTTCTGGCTCAAATTGGACATTGTGTTCTGTGGTCTCTAAGGGAAACTAGGGTGAAGACCAAGCCGAAAGGGGTGGACTGGCTTACCTAACCTTTCAATCAAGCTTCCTTTCAGAGTTTTCTGTAGTTGAAGGTAGAGGAAAGAAGACGACCTACCAAGGAGTGCAATTTCACACCACGCCGATCCTTCAACAGCTGCATTGGCCATCTGTTGTAGTCTGGGCCCAATTCAATGTGTTGAAATTAACACACAAAGCCTGGCTGGGGGAGGGGGAGGGATATCTGAGGGAAGGCCTGTCTCTGCATCGCTCAGTCCTGAAATCTCTGGAGCTTCTCTGAATCATAAAAAGCTATCTTTTAGAGAGTGTTTGTGCAGCTTTGGAAGAACTATAATTAGGCTTTATGGTATGGAAAAACAGACTTAATCTAGAAGCAGCTAAACTCTCCCCATTTATTCTGTGATTTGCTTCTCTGTTCAGTGAGAAGTCACTGCTTGGTGAATGTCTACTTCCAGAAACTCCAGCACTCAGAACCTGAGAAGAACTTCTTGAAGAATAGAACAAACCATCAGTCTAACCACCCATACTCTGCAAACCGACTTTAAATCATGGTTTCGGACAAACTTGGTTAGCCAAGTAGGGACAGAATAGAAGGAGGGGCATATAAACTGCGCAAGAAAGGAAGAGGGAGTGGATGAATCTATAGCGCCAGTTCTCCAAGCCATCATGGGTGTCTTCCTTGGCTCTCTCTCTCCCACCTTGTCAGTGTTCAGCCCTGCCCAATATCTCCTTGCAGGGCTTCCATTAAGAGCTAGGGCCAAGCAGTCAAGAGCAAGGATGGAAGAACTCTGTACTATGGAGTTTCTATGCTGCTTTGGCACGCATGCTACTGAGAACAGCACATGATCAGAGGACATGGGACATGTTACGTGGCATACAGACTCAGGGAAGCTTAGCCAAGGAAGCAGAAAGGTATACAGTTCAACCAGGGTCAGGGCGGGTGTTCAGGAAACACAAAGCTGGCTGCAGAAATGAGCAAGAAACTGTTTTCCCAGTTGGTTGGAACTGGGAAAGCGAAACCAAACATTTGAGAGGTTGAAAGTGGGGGGCAAAACATCAGGAGGGAGAAGAGCAACAGAAGGAAGGAAAAATATCCTAGAGCAGAGGAAGAGTGAAGAGCTGGTAGCACAGGAGACCCAAGTAAGATGTCTTCTGTTACTACTATTATTACTACTCCTACTACTACATATCTATACCACCCATAGACAAAAGGGTGGTTCACAACATTTAAGTCTCCCATCTCTGGGCGGTCCACAACATTTGAGTCTTCCATACTGATTTCAACCAGACCCAACCCTGCTTAGCTTCCAAGATTAGGCAGGATCAGGCACTTCAGGCTATTTGTGGACAAGAGTTGCTTGGACAAGGAGGAATGGACAGATCAGGGACCATCTAATGATGCTAGCTTGATGCTTTTATCTCAGGTAGCTTTGTTACTCTACCGCTCCTATGGCATTCTCATGAGTGTGCATCCTTTTAGAAGATTTTATACAACCTTTTCCTACTAGCACTAACTTCACTGAACTTTAAGCATCGGTATTTCATGTCCTGAAGTCTTTTTTCCTTGGGCACTCACCCTGCATTCAGTAACTAAACGCTTCCTAAAGTAGATACCTGGCTGAGTCCTGCAGGGCATGTGGATGGCCTGTGGAGGTAGCTACAGAATTCAAGATTGCCACCTGGTGGCAGCAGAAAAGGCCATGAGAAGAGAGTAAGCAAGAGGCAAGAGGACATTTTTCCTCTTCCCCACGTAGACAATGCCCTGTTATGGCTAGCCAAGTTCTACTTGGGCCAGCTAGGAGGCAAATTAGAGAGTAAGTCAGCACACAGGGAAAAAGTCCAAGAACCCTCATACCAGTTCAGTAAACACAGAGAAGTTAAAGAATTGATAAGCAGTCCAGTGCAAGCACAATCCAATATCCCAAATATTTTACTTGCATGGTTTAGGAATAAGACCTGAGTGAAGAAAAATACTAAAATATCTA
>NW_025335587.1:14625687-14633509 GCF_004798865.1 Varanus komodoensis
ATGTGTGTGTGTGTGTGTGTGTGTGAGAGAGAGAGAGAGAGAGAGAGAGAGAGAGAGAGAGAGAGAGAGAGAGAGAGAGAGAGAGAGAGATGGAGGGGCGAGTTTTGCCACATCACATTGAGAGTAGTTTTGTGAAGCTTTGTTGTCATGTTCCCCTGAAGAAATCCTCTTCAGAAGGAGAGCGAGAACTCCCAGAGGCAAGCAACACTAAGAAGGATCCCCTGAAACAGAGTGAGTCAGAAGGGGTCTCCTGGGCCATCTAGTCTGACCCCTGGCTCCAGCTGGCTCCACTCATGACATGCTGACCATATGCATGTCCAGACTGTCCTTGAACACCCGCTCCAATGGGGCCTCAACCACCTCCCGTGGAAGCCCATTCCATACCCTGGGGGTCCTAACTGTCAGGAGGTACTTCCCAGAATCCAAATCAACCTTGGTTCCCTGAACTTTGTTCCATTGGAACACGTCCTGCCCTCCTCTGCAGGGGAAAACGGGTCTCCGCCCACCTCTGCATGCCACCCCCTCACATACCTGCATGTCAACAACAGATCCCCTGGGAGTCTCCATGCTGAGAAGATCCAGCTCCTCATGTAGCTTCCCCTGCAAACCAGCCACCATTCTAGTGGCCCTTCGCTGCACCAATCCCAACCTTGCTGTATCCCTCTGGTAATGAGATGTAATGTAATGTTAGGAGACATTCTCAAGATGCTCAAGAATGAGCCTGAGTCTTGTGAGGAGATGCTCACGGGTCCATCCTTGCAGAAGGAGAGGAACCCTGCCTCAGACATAGAAGCTGAATGGTCACCTGGCCCCTGAGCGGCCGCATTTCAAGGAACGGGCCAGAACAAACATTAGGAAGCCTTATTGGGCTAACTCCTTGAAGTCACCTCCTAGTACCTTTCAGACTAGCTTCCCTGGTCCCCTTCCTTCTTTGGACTGAACTCTCACTGTGGTCCCCTGGGATCTGGATGAAACCCTGTGGTTTACCTTGATTTGGACTGGCTGCTTTTGCTTGACTTTGCCTCCACTCAGACCCTTCTTCTTGACTGCTGTTAATGTCTAACCTTGGCCTGGCTTCAAAGGTGCTGAATGGATTTCCTCCTCCATTGTCCAGGACTGACCTTGGCTTTGGAGAATGATGACTCTCAATCAAGCAGAGAATTATGACCCTCCAGTATTGAAGGGCTTCTGGAAGCTTCTCACTTGGAGAGCATGATTCAGGCAACTTGGTGTACTTCTGAGCTATGGCTCCCCAAATCTCTGAACTCTGGCTGCATTTGCCAGGGCTTCTACGAACTGGCTGGTACCAGGACTCTTTATCCAGGAGGTACCTATTGTGAGGATGCTCAAAAGTCGCATATTAAAGCGCACCGTGTCTGATGAGTGTCAGGAAATCTCAATGAGCAGGACCAGGGGAATGTACATTCAGATTTACACAGATGCTACCGTCATTTTCAGTTGTTTTTTGGCAGAAGACACCAGGACCCCCTCTCTGACCGACAACAAAAAAGAACAACAGTGCTGTCAGGTTGCCAGTATACCGAACTGGCCATGAGCTTCCAGAACACAGACAGAGTTTTTATAAGTAGCAGGTCATGTACACAGTTTCAGGGTGATGATGAGATATGAATGAGGACACTCACAGAGTTCAGCGCAAGTACAATGTAAGACTAACATCAGAAAGAAAGTTGCAAAGTTACAGCGATGCAGAGTGATTGAGCACCTGTTGGCTAGATGGACCGTTGAGGGATGTGAATCCTAGCAGGTCCCAGGCGCAGGGTTTTGACATTCATTGGCTACGTTAGAGGATCTATTTAGCCCTGCTCCTTGCAGCCAGAAAGCTAGCAGGAATCTTTGTTTTGCTTTTAAATGCGCAGTGGCTGAGGAATGTAGCAAGGCACGCGAGAGCGTTCCAGAGCAGGTTATATTGATACTTGGCGTTGAGCAGCCTTTTGGAGTGTGCCTGAATTACTTGGCAGGAGAATGCATGGACCATGGAGCTCCCAGGCTGCCTCCTTCTCCAGGCATATAAGCTGGGCGAAAAGTTCTAGTCCCTTTGAGTGGCTTGAGTCCTGGTTACCTGAAGGAGCGCTTACATCCATATACGCCCGCCCGCCCCTTGAGATCTGTGGGAGAAACCCTTCTCCGGGAACCCTCCGGGAAAGAAATTAAGAGGGTGGGTACTCGGAGGAGGGCTTTCTCTGCGGTGGCGCCCAATCTATGGAACACGCTCCCCAGAGAGGTCCGCCTGGCGCCGTCGTTATTTGTTTTTCGGCGCCAGGTAAAGACCTTTTTATTTAAGCGTCATTTTAATTGTTCATATTATTTGCTTATTTTATCTGGCCATGGCGACTTATTTTATATGGTTAATTTGTTTTATATTTTGAATGTATTATATTTTAATTTTATGTTGTGAGACGCCCCGAGGCTTCGGCAAATGGGGCGGCATAGAAACGTCTTAAATAAATAAATAAGGAGTAAGGGCACTGCTGCCAGATTTTATATATGAAAAGACCTGCAAAAGCATATCTTTTTATTTCAGGAATTATTTGGACTTTCCCAACAAGAGAAACCTATGCAAAATAATATGCTTGTAAAGCTCAAATAGCATGCCTTTGAAAGACCCATCAATGTTCCAGGCAGAGAGATTAAAAATCTTGCCAGCAAAGAAACACCGTTAGAAGCACACACGGCTGTTACAAGAGAGACGGTTTGGCATGCGCAAGCCATGGGCATTGTGAAAATTTATACTGACATTTGATCAATTATCAATCACAACAGACTCCTTGTTCTCTTTTTCCCTTAAAAAAAGAAGTAGCATTCTTGGAAACATCACTTAGCTCATCATTTTATTTAAAAACTCAGCTTTGCAAGCTATTTTTATTTAAGCAGCATTTTAAATGTTAATACTATTGAATTTTATTTGGCCAGGGCGGCTTATTTTATTCTAATGTATATATTTTAATTGTTATTGTTTAATTTATTGTGTATTTTATTCTATGCTGTGAATGCTTCAGCAAGGGGCAGCATAGAAATGTTTTAATAAATAAATAAATAAATAAATAATAAAAATAAATATTCAGAAATGCTTCCATTCTCCCCCAAATAACATGGAATAAAATGCAATATAAAATAATATTCTGATGAGTATAGATGCTTGAGGAATCTGCTCTTTGTGGATTTCAGTATGAATTGACCTGATCAGCACCTCTGCTTGGCAATGTGTGAATTTGAAATTAGTTTTTCATTGCTTCTTTCAGTTCATGAATATTCTGACACAGTTTCAATACCCAAATCTATTGGGATATTTGGAGAGAATATCAGCTTACAAAACCCATTTCAGGGGGAAATATATTTCAAACAGCATCTCTATATGCACATTTTCACGTGGAACTTTTAGTGACAAAACAAGTGAGTAATGCAGGGGGAAAATAATGCAGAAATAGGATGGAGCAAAGCTATGGGTGAACATATCTGAAAACGGCATGGACTTGAAAATAGGCTGTTAAGGCGATCCTATGTATGCTTACAAGGAAATGTTCAAATTAGGATTGGCAGCCTAAATTGCCAATCTCTAGTCTGTCCACCCTCCTTCATGGATCACTGCCTTGTCATGGGTGAAGGGGCTTGCGTAGCTCAATGAAGCTATGAGCTGTGCCATGCAGGGTCACCCAAGGTGGACAGGTCATGGCAGAGAGCTCTGACAGAACGTGATCCACTGGAGAAGGAAATGGCAACCCACTCCAGTATCTTTGCCATGAAAACCCCATGGACAGTACCAAAAGGCAAAATGATGAACTGAATGAACAGCATTCTGCCAATGTTAGAATAGGTCTAGGGTAGAACCGGGTTGTAAGAAAGATTCTAACACTGTCCACCTCTACTTTAAATGTTTCTGTTACAATTTCATCTTTATTTCTACAGGAATGTGAAGAATGAAATCAGGGAGGCATCTGAAAAGGGGAAATGGCAAATAAGGGGTGATTTCAACCACCCTTCCATCATGTACAAACATGCATGTTCAGTTACAGCAAAGAAATTAAATTTCTCTATGTCCATGATATTAACTGCTGGGTATGGAACCAGCCATGGGAAAGGTAATTCTGGATTTAATCCTGTGTGGTGCTGTCCAGGATTTGGCATGAGATACGAGTGTTGTTGAACCAAGTGAATCAGTAGCCACTGGGCTGGCAGGTTTGAATACAGTCCTAAAGGAAGTCAACCCTGGCTGTTCTTTAGAAGGATACTGAAGATGAAGCTCAAATACTTTGGCCACCTAATGAGAAGGAAGGACTCCCTGGAGAAGAGCCTAATGCTGGGATCAATGGAAGGCAAAAGGAGAAGGGGACTGCAGAGGTTGAGGTGGCTGGAGGTCACTGGGGCGGTGGGTGTGGGCTTGGGTGGACCTCTGAGGAATGGTGTAGGACAGGAGAACCTGGAGGGATCTTGTCCGTGGAGTTGCAAAGAGCCAGATATGACTTCGCGACTGAACAACAACAATTCAAGTTAAAAGGGATGTAACACAGTCACATGTGGATTTCTCCAAAACAAGGGACATGGGGAAAGAGAAGATAAAAGAAGGCATGAAAAGAAGTCAATTCCTTCAAAATGTTTGAAGGTTGCTCAAAACCACAATATAGGAAGCTCACTTACAATCCATAAGATCGGCTAGGAGGAAGTGCTACCTATAATCTTTCGGTAAACTTAGAAAACAAGGGAAGAAGCAGACAACTGGAGAAGAGCTTTTAGCTGCTTATTGAAATGAACAAACTCCTGATGAACTGTTGTATTGGAAATAATTCCACCAGGAGGCCTTGGGGAAGGAAGGTAGGATAGAAACAAATATTTTGGACTGCCTGGTCTCCAGCTATGGGTGCTTACAAGAGAGCACACGGTACTGACGATTTACTCTCTCTGCAGGCCTGTAAACAGTCTAAAATGATCATCTTTTTGCCCCATGCTCATCTCCACCAACTTTTGATATTCCAACTTCAAACTGCTTTACCCCCCATGTTAATTTTGATGACATTAATTGTGCTGTTGAGAGAGGAGACACACTGACTCAGCAACAAAAAGCAGATAAAAATGCTGAACTTGCCAATTACAGAAGTGTTGAAAATGCGTCAGGTTAGGAAAGGCAGTGCCAAGGCCGTGAGGTCACCAGCATGGCTAACAAGCAGTGTCAAGGACGTTCTTAGAGGAAGGAAAGCTTTCTTCAAGCCATGGAAGTCTTGCCAAAATGAGAACCGAAGCCAGGAATGCAAACTGGCAAGAAAGAGATGCAAGAGAGGACTTGCCTCCCTCTAGAGTTGAGCTGAAATGGCTGAGATTTTTTTTTTCCTTTAAATTAGATGTTCAGGTTTTAAGCCCCCTTTTCAGACTACTTTGCAGAATTTTCCCCCAGATATTCTCCATATTTTATTTTATTTTGGTAGTTGCAGTCCCCATCCACCCACCCAACCCTCTGCCAGAATAGCTCTGGATCCAAGTCATTGTGGAGGATGAAAAGTGGTGGTCAGGATACTTGTGATCTCTCACAGCAGCAGAAAAAATGTTCCACCACAAATGCCGATGGTGGGTCCCACTCTGAGAAACATTTCAGACCTTTCTCCTGGAGAAATGTGGCAAAATTGCTCTTGGCCTCTGTCCACAATTAGAATTTTCACAGGCAATTTTAAGTTGCAACCCTAGGCACACAATACATGGCAGGGCTTGAGTCCCATTGAATGCATTGGAGCTGATTTTGATAAAAATCATGCATAGGAATGCACTGGGTTAGCTCCTCGTTCACATTCATACTGGCCCTGCAGTGCGCTTCTCAGCTCAAAAGATTATGCAAAACTGTATCTATGAGGGGAAATTGTTCAGAAGTGGTCCACCAAAGGGAAAACAGCGCAACACGAAATGAGATTTTTATACCGTAATAATGTAGACAGTTGAAGAAACTGATTGGAATGATTTATGACATGAAAGCCGAATTCACACATGCCAGAAACAGACTAATTTGTCCATATCTGGAAATACAAGATGAAGTCCTTCCCCAAACCTCAGAATGATCTCAATGACAGATGACTTTATCAGCCATGGAAGCAAAAGCAGCCGTTCATTAAAGGGTACCAATAAAGAAAAAAATAAAATAAAGGAGGATTAATCTTTTGGTAAAACAGGAAATTATTCAACAAATGTTGAAGGGGGAAACATTGAATGGCTTTTTAAAAGATCAGTATTGCAAAGACAAAGTTCTGGTATTCTTTCATATTCCTCAGCAATGCTCAAGTAGCCAAAAGAAGAAAATGTTAGCAAATATCACCTTTTGGAAAAGTTTTAATGAGCCCCCTACGTGCCTGGAATGCAACATTATTTCTTCCTGTATTTGTCAATCAGCCCTGACAGAATTCCTTTAAAGCAGAAAGTTAAAAAGCTCCCAGAGGTAAGGGGAAATGACTGGATTTGGCTATAATGAGACAAACTGTCAAAGGTCAAAGGAAATCCAGCAAGCTGTAAGAGTGTATCCAAGTCTATTTTCCCTTCTGTCCATTTTCTGGGAGAGAACATTAATCAGAAGGCAGTGTAACACCGTAGATGGAAATTGCATGGCTCGCTAAGGTAAATTATTAAAAAGTGAAGTAGCAAGGATAAATACATTGGAATATTGATTAGAAAAAAGGCATTCAAATCCTTCAAAAAGATTCCAGTGTCCATGTGCAGAAAATGCCTTGACTGGGAGCAACCAAAACTTCACAAGATAGTGGACAAGGTAACCAGGACGACATGGTACAAGCTAGCTCTGGGTGTAAAGCCTGCTTCAACTCCACTGTCAGGTCTGCATATAGTCAGTCAGATATGGAGTGGGATATACATGTAAGAAATCAATCAATCAATCACAATTCCATTGCCTCTCGTTCCCCAATGTTCTGCCTACGCTTTTGGAAAATGCACAAATTTCACATTTACTTGCACATACCATTTCCCCGACTTGAATATTTTGTGGAATTCTTTCCAAAATTCACGTGTTTATTTATTTATTAAGACATTTTTATGCTGCCCCATTCGCTGAAGCCTCGGGGCGGCTTACAACAATGCATCTTTCCATAATAGATGCATGTTCCTAAAATTGAGATTGCTCTATAGCAGTAGGAGCTGAGGATTGCTCCACAAAATCCAGCCCCTTGAAAGGATGCTGGTTGTTGCCATCTGCATATCAGCCAAGGAAGTACAAGTCAGGTTGAGGGCAGACCAAGAGAAATGATCCCGCTTTTCCATCACGGGGCTCATCAGCTTTCACAGCTGCAGCTTTCTATGGACATCCTTTCATAGCCGTAACCAGGAAAGCTGCTGCAAGCTGGGCCTGCTGGGAGCTGTCCATGGTGCTGGATTTCTCAGCCACTGAGTAAGAGACCTGGACCTGCGGCATCTACCCAACTGCACCATGGACCTCTGTTGGGCCACATGCCAATGAGCAGGGTACAGTTTCCACTGTGCTGAAACTGTGATCTTGGGGCCCACATGGTTGCCTATTCTGAGAGAAGGAGCAAAAGTTGGAAAAGTGATATATTCTTGTGAGCCGTGCTTCTCCTTATCAGCAATACCAGTCTTGCCAGCTCATCTGCCAGCTCCTCCCCAGAGAGGTCCGCCTGGCACCGTCGTTACTTGTTTTTCGGCGCCAGGTGAAGACCTTTTTATTTAAACGTCACTTTAATTGTTAACAATATTTGCTTATTTATCTGGCCAGGGCGACTTCTTTTATATTTTATATTTTTATTTATTTTATATTGTTAATTTTAATTTTATATTGTTATTTTTGTATTTTATTGTGTTTGTA
>NW_025335587.1:14633609-14636654 GCF_004798865.1 Varanus komodoensis
ACCTGGCGCCGAAAAACAAGTAACGACGGTGCCAGGTGAAGACCTTTTTATTTAAACGTCACTTTAATTGTTAACAATATTTGCTTATTTATCTGGCCAGGGCGACTTCTTTTATATTTTATATTTTTATTTATTTTATATTGTTAATTTTAATTTTATATTGTTATTTTTGTATTTTATTGTGTTTGTAAGCCGCCCTGAGGCTTCGGCAAGGGGTGGCATAGAAATGTTCTAATCATCATCATCATCATCTTTGCCAAAAGTCATAATTGATACATACAAGTCTCTGAGCACACACAAAGCAAAGTGTTGAACCCTCTCTGACTTGCTGTACCCAAAACTCTCTCTATGAACCCACCTGCAGCTGCCCCTGGGGGAGGAGCACTGTGAAAGCAGACGCACTTTTGCTCCCCCCACTGCGTCCCTAGTTGGGCCACCCTGTGACTGTGACACTGAACTATCAGGTCCACCTCCTCAGGGGGCAGTTCTTCATCCAAGAGCCTCCTCATCGCCAAACCAACTCTCTCAAGCTGCTACTGCTCCTCCCCATTCTCATGGGGAGTCAACTGGGGAGTCCTCTTGTCTGCTGTTGAACCAATGGCCTCCATAACAGAACCATGAGCTACAGCTGGGGCCGGTCCCATTTCAACGACCTTCTTATGATCAGAGTCTGAGTAGTCAGCCCCACCAGGATAGGTAGTCTTCCATGTACACGTCTCATCATTAGATTCTGAATTGCCAGTCTGGCCTAAATGGGGATCCTCTCATGTATGCACCCATGATCTGGCAGGACATTCACAAAATATATTGAGGTTCGCACCTTCCCTCCCTCCCTCCCTCCCTCCCTCCCTCCCTCCCTCCCTCTGTCCTTCCTTCCTTCCTCCCTTCCTTCCTTCCTTCCTCCCTTCCTTCCTTCCTTCCTTCCTTCCTTCCTTCTTCTGCCTTCATGCATTGAAAGGAGCAACCCACAGAACAATAAAAGAATGGAAAGAGGAGATGTGTTCACCCTGATTTTTTAGCAAGAAGTGAGAGGCATGCAAGGAGAGACGGGAGCCAAAATGGATAAATCGAAAGGTCTAGCTGGCTGGCGAATGTTGGCAGCAGGCACATGGATTTTGACCTCAAGCTGAAAGAACTTCCAGCCAAGAAGAAAACTGGGCTGGCATTCAAAAAGGGATCTGGAGATCCCATTACCAACAGCAGAGAATAGGAAAAGTTGAATTCCTGTAAGGCTGCCCAGCTGGCCAATGTCCTTGTCTGCTGACCCGAGGGTCCTACTTGTAGACCTGTGAGGTCATAGCCCCTTTCACAGATGGCTTCACACTTTATTTTACATTGCATTATGACCTGCTTACAATAACTAGGAATAACAGTACTCAGACGTGTTTAATCCTGCAATTTTTTAACCCTTTCTGGCTCACTTTTCAACATAGGATGTGACCGATTTTATTTGGGATGGATGAGAATTTCATTTTGGTTTGCTTTTTCGATAAGAATTTAGCAGTCTTTTCAAGCTTATCTATTCCTAGCTTTCTTGTGATCATTTCAGAAAGAAAAGGGGTTTAGAGAACTCAGTACCACTTCTCCTAAAGGTAAATTAATATGTACATCTGTGTAAAGAGAGAAAAAGTTTATTATTAGTGTATTAGTTTATAGTTATTGGCATAGGAGCTAATTGTTAGCTGGTTATTATTAGCTAACTATGTTAGCTTTCTGCTAATTCAAGGCCTATGTGTCACACACATATAGACTAACTCTTACTTATATAATCCTTTGATAAATTTGTATGAGTTTTCAAGATTACGGCCCATTTTATCAGGTGCTTAATGTGGAACTGCAGATAAGATATACCTTATCTTGATTTTTTAATGGGATAAAAATCTAAATGGCACTAAGGGAATACATCCGTCACTGAACACTCAAGGAAAACACTTAAAATGGCCACTAAATCTTTCTTCCATATGACTAGAGTCCCATATGAAGACATGAGGTTCTTCACAAGTGGAATTGCACGGATCTTCAGTCAAACCATAAACTTTCATTATTATACCGCCCTTTAGATAACCTAGATGAGCAAGCTCAATATTTTTTTCAATTCCAAAAGCAAAATTGCAAATTTAAAGAAAAGAAAGAAGACATGAAATTGAGATAGATAACCCAACTGTAGTCACAAACCATTGTAATGGAAAGGATCAGTACTCCGGGAAATGAGAAATTGTCCTTCTCTTTCACATAGGCCTATTGAAATATCATCCAATTATAGTTAAGATCAAAAATTAGAGTCCTCTTATCGGTATGTTTCAATTTACCTCTGGCAGGCAGAAGTGAAAGATGCTTCCTCCGATGTTCTACAGATGAAATATATTTTGCATTGCCATGTGTGATTGTGGTTGTGATTTGACATTGCGGCATCTTTGCACATCCGTGCAAGTTTTTTCTATACTGTATGAAAGGGAGGGGCAACCTTGCCGGCTTGGTTTCATGTAAAAGACCTCCAGCAAACCAGATGTCTTATTCCTTAATCAAGAGTGAGATTCCCCTCTCCATTGGTTTGGCCCTTGGAAAAGGACCACACTGGGTTGGGTATCCTCACCCCAGAATCTGCTGAAACAGGCAGCACTATTATTCTCTGCATCACCATCAACCCATTCCAGTTTGGCCCCATGCAGGACTGACCTTAATAAGGTCTCTTGAACTTAAGAGCGTTTGCTGTGGGTGGGAGTGAAAGTTCAGGCGTGGGTACAATTTCTCGTGTTCCTGTGGGGTGACAAAGATGAATCACTGATCATCAGCTGTAGATCTTCTGCTCATTCACTGCTTCGAGCCCAATGACAGCATCGCTTTATCCCCAAAGGTACTGCATGGAAAAGAAAGATGGCTGCCCCATGGACTCACCTGTTCTCACAGTAAGAATTTCACCCCACAAATGAAATGGATGATGTCCTGACAGGCCAGATATTAAGGATATCTCGGGGGAAAGACACAGTAATTATGGGAAATTTCAATCTCCCGGATATTACTTGGGAGACTCACTCGGCAGTGACA
>NW_025335587.1:14636754-14643831 GCF_004798865.1 Varanus komodoensis
AAGGGACCTCGGGGTGCTGGTTGACTGCAGGCTAAACATGAGTCAGCAGTGTGATGCGGTGGTCAAGATGGCGAACACTACCCTTGGTTGCATAGCCAGATGTGTGGCTTCTAGATCAAGAGAGGTATTACTACCACTCTACACGACTCTGGTGTGCCCGCAACTGGAGTACTGTGCTCAGTTTTGGGCCCCTCATTACAAGAAGGATATAGCCAGGTTGGAGTCAGTGCAGCGTAGGGCCACAAGGTTGGTGGCCGGTTTGCAGGGGATGCTGTATGAGGCGAGACTGAGGGAATTGGGTCTCTTCAGCCTGGAGAAGAGGCGACTCAGAGGGGTTATGTTGGCGACATACAGGTATGTGAGGGGGTGTCACATGGAGATGGGTAGAGACCTGTTCTCCCCTGCAGGGGAAGGCAGGACACGCTCCAACAGAGCAAAGCTCAGGGAGCCAAGGTTCCATTTGGATGCCAGGAAGCACTTCCTGACAGTTAGGACCCCAAGGGTGTGGAATGGGCTTCTACGAGAGGTCATTGAGGCCCCATTGGTGTGGGTGTTCAAGGATAGGCTGGACGTGCACATGGTGGGCATGTTGTGAGCGGAGCCGGCTGGTGCCGGGGGTCAGACTAGATGTCCTGGGAGACCCCTTCTGACTCGCTCTGTTTCTATGGTGGAAGGGCCACCTAGCCATCTTGGCAAAAGGGTCTAACTCAGAGAGAGCGTGTGCGTTTTGCACTAGAAGGGCTCAGCTACGGTTCCTGATGACTATTTGGAAACATAAAGAAGAAGGTGAGAGAATACCTCTCTCTTCCCAAGAAGTACTGCCATGAAGAGTACTCAGTAGTGGAGCAGGAGACCATGGTAGCACTTGGTTTAATATGCGTTCATTTAACTCATCTGTTGACTCAAGCAGAGGTATATGGCTTTGAACGCAAGACCCTGTTTTCCTACCTGTAAGAGGAGGATAATATTATTGACCCAATAATTAGGGATGGTTGGACTCAACCAAACAAAATTGGCAATTCCTACTTCAAGTACCTTGGGTCCAGAGTTTGAATGAACCCCCCAGAAATCTAATTCCAGGCAGATTTTGAAATGGAGAACAGCAACAATCTTTTAACATAGATCCATGTGCTTTTTTCAACTCATATTTAGTATGCCATCACCCGTCGATTAAAAATGTGATTTTATGCATTTTTGCAGCATCCTCCTGTTTTCCTCTGCAGACCTTTCAAATGAGCTCATCGCTTTGGACCAGTTTCTCCTGGCCTATAGAAAACATCACATTTGGAAGTGTGCTGATTTTGGGACACCAGCTGCATCCTAGTCTATAGCTGCTTCCAAGTGGAACAGCTTGGAGAATGCTGGAAAGCAAAACAAAACCAGCAGAGTGGATTTCTCACATGTCCTTATTGTAGCTGTTCCACCTAGCTGCATCAGAGGGAGGGAGGGAGGGAGGGAGAGAAGCTCGCTCTACTGGCCTGACTAGAACTAATGGGGTCACTTATCTTGGTTCCATTTGAGAGAAACAAGACACTTCCATGCCCTTGTTCTTTACGGACTCAGCTGGAGCCAAGCACTCATTCCCCCCCACTCTTCCTGAACTCCCTCCACCAAAAGCTATTCCGCCTGGGCATTCGGTAACATAATGGGACAAGGATCAGTACTGGGATGTTGGTAGTCTCTTCTTCTTCATCCCCTGACAACCTTTGCATAACTCCCTGCATCACAGTCCCAAATGTTAATTGCTTTGAAGGCTTCGGTAAAGAGGCAACAGACAAGCATTTTAACAGTTAATTAGTTTTATCCTTGTTTTTATCCTATTGGATGGTTTTATCCTTGTTTTTATCTTATTGGATGCAATGTGCTGTGTGTTGTCATTGTTACGATGGACTTGCTTTTGGTTTTCTGTTTTTGTAAGCTGTCCAGAGACTTTTAATATTGGGATGGCATATAAAAATTTTAAATAAATAAATAAACTTAATTTATTGATATTAAACTTGTAGAGATTCCACCCGTTGGCATTATGCGTTATTAAATGTAGCCCATCAACGTAGCATGCAAAAGAGAAAGCAAACAAAGCTCTGCCTCAAACAAGATCTGCTGAACAGAATCAGTTCGTATCTGCCCTGCCACTACATAACCCCAACCTTGAAGGTGCTGTTGGTGGCATGCAAGAAGAGGTGGGAACTTGGCACGAGAGGCAAACAGCTTGTCTATCCCAGCAGGAAAGGTGCAGCGCTTGTTAGCATCGTCTCCATGACCTTCGTTTCCCTTTCCAAACGTATCCGCTGTACTGCAAAAATAGCCTCGAAACATGGCCTATTGTATTATGGAGGGTTTGCATTCCAAACATGTTCACATTAGAGATTGTGGTGTTACCAGTCTCAATGCACACTGTGCTCACTGCAGCATGAAGCAATGAGAAAATGATGAAAGAGAGCTGCAGAATACAGTGGGGACATTGCAGCCTTCCCCACATATATCCGCATGGCCTGTAAATGATTATTTCCTTGCATCATATTTTAGACCGTTCAACCGCTTGCCCATCTACGGATATTATCCAAACAACTGAGGCAATTAATCAGGAGACTTTATAAAATGTGTGCCTTCAGAAAGCAAGCAACGCTGTGAGTTAAACAGAGGGTGCGAGCCCAATTTGCATTAATAACTGATTGTTCGCAACCTTGGGCCATTTCCGGGAAAGTCTATGAGCTTTTCATAATAGAAAAATGAAGGAATGATTGCTTGCTGCCATAGCCAGACAGTGAAAGGAGTTGTTTTTTCATTCATTCCTGGAGGAAAGGTCAAACATGGATAGTTGTAAGCAAGAAGACCCCAAAGATAGCAAACACCAATGTTTGTTTGCTGAAAGTTTCCAGGGAAGGAGACAAAGTTAGGAAGTATGAGAAGGAGAGGTCTGAAGGCCTTGATGCCATGAGAGACACATTTACGCTAGCTAAACCCAGGTTCCTAGACGCTAGTCTCAGATTCAAAACAAAGCTTTGGGCAAGGCATTTATCACCCTAGAAGTAATGCAGCAGTGTGAAAGCTGGACAGTGAAGAGAGCCAACAGGAAGAAAATTGCTGTGCTCAAAACATGGTGCTGGAGGAGAGCTTTGCAAATACCCTGAACTGACAGAAAGATGAACTAGTGGATCTTCGATCAAATCAAGCCAGAAATTTCCCCAGAAGCCAAAATGGCAAAACTGGAGCTGCTGTACCTTGGACTCATCATGAGAAGACAAGACTCCCTGGAGAAGATGAGAATGCTAGGGAACGTCCAGGGCGGGGAGGATTAAATATGAGAAGGGTCAGTTCCACAAAGGAAGGCATAACCTTGAGCTTAGAAGAGCTGAGCAGGGCTGCCAAGAGCAGTGCATCTCGGAGGGCAACTCATTCCTACAGTGGCCATAAGTCAGAGATGACTTGATGGCATGTTCCAACAACGAAGTGATTTAGAAAAAGAATCTCTACCTAGAGACGATGAAAGCACGGTACACCGTGCAAAGAAATATTGCCTTCAATGACTATATAGGTTTCTTGGAATTATAAAATAAAGAGAATTATGAAGGCTGTAAGAAAGAAGATGTCTTCAGCATTCGCACAGAAACTGAAGCTAACTCACTTTTGTCAGTATCCACAGATTGATTGTGCATCTGTACAAAGTTAATTCTCAGTTGGGTGCTACAGATATTTTTACAGATCGCCCTGAGCCTGAAGAATTCCTGAACTTGATTATGTCACTACGTATGCATCAAAATTACTTCACAGAGCCAAAATTTACAGCGGTTTGGCCCTAGATGATCTCCGAGACTGCTTTGTACTATGCACTGCTCTGGGAGTACCTGATTTGAAAAGTGTCCTTTTTACAACAGTGTTCTAAATTGACTTTTATCTCTCAAAACAAAAGAAGTAGCCAGGGATCCAAAGCACTCAGTTTTAAAAAGAAGAACCTCAGAACTAGCAGAATGCAAAGCAAGCAAAATAACAAACCAATTTCCCCCTGGGAGAGGAAAAAGAGAACATCATGCATTTTTAACCCATTTCCTCTACCATTTGCAATTTAAAGATAATTTTTTAAAACAGCAACAAAGCACTGATTTGAAATACCTACAATTTAAAATAATGAGCAGAAGATCAATACCAGAGGCAATAAAGCTCACCATGAAGTATGTTCAAAATCTGCAAGTTGAAGAAATATTCATCCTGAGCCTTTTTGTGGAGAATTTCATCACAAAATAATGAGGCCACCATCTAGCCCACAAGGGGTGTGAACCTCCCTGAGGGTCGATCCAGCCCTTTTTGGAGAAAGAGGGGATTCCATTTGGAATCAACTTCTGACACGAGCAAGAGCTATTTCCACTAATCAGAGACATCACTACTTGGATAGATACTACTTGTTAACATCATCACTAGCATTATTATTCATTAGATTTCCATACCTCTCATAGCAGAAGCTCTCTTGGCAGTACACAACACCAAGTCACCCATCCAGATTTCAACCAGGTCAGGCTCTGCTTAGCTTCCAAAGTTAGGCAGGATCAGGCACTTTAGACAATATGCAGGCTAAACTGCAAAGCAAGTTTTGGAAGCCTCTTGTCTTTACTTGCTGGGAGGGGAAAGGGAGAGCAAAATACTCATGATAATAACATCAGTTACTACAATAATTTCTGTTGAGCACTTGGTAATTTGTTGAGCACTTCCCCATAGAGGTCTGCCTGGCGCCGTCATTATTTGCTTTTCGGCGCCAGGCCAAGACCCTTTTATTAATTGTTGGTTTTATTTATTGATTTAAAAAAATGCCAGGATGTCTCCAGTATTTTATGTATTTCTATTGATTGTATTTATTTATGGATTGGAAGCCGCCCCAAGGCTTAGGTGAATGGGGCCGCATATAAGTTGTCCAAATAAATACATACATTGTTGAGTCCTTTCTCAAGATACCCACTCCCTTCCAAGGTTGAGCTGGTGGGAAAGACCTTTTTTTATCATGGCACCCCATAATTCAAATCAGAAGTAAGAAACCTGCATGCAACCTCCCATAGGAATGGTTCTGGCAACAATTATCCATCCATCCCCCTGCATCCCCACGGGAAAGGGAGGAAAGAAAAGATGGAGGAAGAGAAAAGAGGCAAGGGAGAGAGCCACAGGTTTTGGCTGTGCTCCCCACAACCCAGTTGGTTTCAGTCCCATGCACTGCCAGCATTCAACCCACGAGATACAAACCTGGTGGAATGGGTCCTCCGAACCAAGGCTCAGTTTGGATGCCAGGAAGTACTTCCTGACGGTTAGGACCCCGAGGGCGTGGAATGGGCTTCCACCCTCGGTGAGGGTGTTCAAGGAGAGGCTGGACATCCACGTGGTAGGCATGTCATGAGTGGAGCTGGGGTCAGACTAGATGGCCTTCTGGCTCTCTCTGTTTCTATGCTTCTAACTTACAAAGGTTCCCCATCCATGCTTTCAACCTGCTAGTCCTGGGAAAAACTTCCCAAATCTCCCCATATCTTCCTATTTGAGTGTCTTGGTCTTTCAGAAAATGCTATTGGTTCATTTCAGTTTTCTATCTTTGGGAATATTTCCCCATTCTTTTCTTGAAAGTCATCCTGCCTGAGACATTACAATTAAAGACACATAAATTAAACTTTAGGAAGATATTTTAAAAAGTATGTAACCACCTTGCCTGTTATATACACCTTCTGTATAGCCTGAAGGGCCAGGTCCTGCCTAATCTTGGAAGCTAAGCAGGGTCCATCCTGGTTAGAACCTGGATGGGTGACTTGAGGGCATGAGTTAATGGTTATTATTGTAAACCACCCAGAAAGCTTCAGTTACAGGCGGTACAGAAATGTGATAATGATGACAATAAGGTAAATTGTGTGAAATAAACAGTAAAACACATTTTTTCAAGAAGCTGCTGTGTAAGACCCGCATGCCCTTCAACACACGCAGAGTAGAGAGTCACCAGGTCCCCATTTAAAGGAATGAGAGTTATTCTGGAGTAGAAGTGCCCTCTTAGTGGTGTGGAGGGTGTCTGGGGCTTTGGGCACTTAACTAAAAGATACATTTTCTAACAACCAGTTCAGGGTATGTTAAGTTCTGAAAAGGGGGGATTAGATTGGATCTTCTCAGAATTTCTGGTTCTGTTTTAAACTTCTTTTAAATTGTTGTTATTTGGACTATTTTAGTTGCTTGCTGTAAACCATTCTGAGAGCACTATACTAATTCAAACAGTATAGCAATAGTACAAATAAATACATTTCTAAAGACCCAGTTCCTGAAGTACCACCCTTTCAACTGCCTTGTTGATTTGGGGATTTATTCTTGTGGTTGTTCTTTTGATGGTATTTAAACCACTCCAAACCCTCTTGCAAATATGAGACAGTATGCAGATTAAGGTGTGCAATTGAGGCAAGAGGAGGTGGTGGTCAGGGGGGTGGTTATGCTGCCTCCTTTTATCCCACTACAAAATGCTTCTTCTCGGTAGCCAGAAACGACCATTTCAATGAAATCCAGGATGCAACGTGAAACGGCAGCAAATATTGCTGTGCCTTGTGTCAAGGGTAACAGGATCAGGCCCCGACTAAATAAACTAGCCCACAACCTGGAAACTGTGTGGTGGGGCAGAATGCTGCACCCCAGAAATGCCTACTTGGAAGAGCTAGCCTTTAAAGGATTCCTGAGAATATTTAGAAAGGGAAGGGAAATTATATGTTGTGTGTGAGATGTTTACTTGCTCTTCCTAATACATAAACACTAAGTGTGTCTATTAATTCAAGTCTTATTTAAATGTTCGTGTCTGCACAGTCTCATTTTGCATAATTGATGTAATTCTAGATACAAAGCCAGGGCCTGTAAATTAAGCAAACCTGATTTAATTTACAGACTCTGGCTGCATCAAGTGCATGCAGGTTGGAAATACTGAATGAAGTCGAAACTCAAATGCATCCGTCATTTCCCCTGATTAGAAGTGTTACTGGCTTAATCTTTGAACATTAAGTCCAAGAGGCAGCACAAAGCAAACATGAACATCACAGAGAGGGAGAGGGAGAGGGAGAGGGAGAGGGAGAGAGAGAGGGA
>NW_025335587.1:14643931-14666991 GCF_004798865.1 Varanus komodoensis
GAGAGGGAGAGAGGGAGAGGGAGAGGGAGAGGGAGAGGGAGAGGGAGAGGGAGAGGGGGAGAGATTAATAATGAGCCAAGCATCAGGTCCAGACTAAGTGGGTTCTTAGATAAAACCACCAGATCCCAGCTACTGAAATCGAAATCGCCACCTCCTTGAACTGAGGACACGGCGTTGGGTCAAACTATGGGTCACCATTTCTGCTCTGCAACATTTCTAACTGGCTGATCAATATTTACTGGATAGACCCAGGAAAACAACACAAAGAGATGTGAGCATGTGTGAAAATGCAGTTCCGGACTACTTCACACCAACCTCCAGAGGAGTGTGTGCTCACTGCCAAGTTGACAGCAAGGAGGTAGCAATGCCTTGGCCCAGTGCTGGGTTGGCAACCCCAGCCTGGACCCACCTCTCAGATCAATGATGAGGTTGTGTTTATTGTGCTGTCAAATCATCTCTCATGTATGTTGACCTCCAAGCTCTCCAAACTGTCCTGTCTTTGACAGTCATGCTCAGCTCTTCTAAATTCATCAGTGCAGCAAAGGGCCACTAGGATGGTGGCTGGTTTGGAGGGGAAGCCTCATGAGGAGAGGCTGAGGGAGCTGAGTCTCTTCAGCCTGCAGAAGAAGAGACTCAGAGGAGACCTATTCGTGACATACAGGTACGTGAGGGGGTGCCATGCAGAGGTGGGCCATGACCATTTTCCCCCTGCATTGGGGGAAGCACACGTTCCAATGGAGCCAAGCTCAGGGAGCCAAGGTTCTATTTAGATGCCAGGAAGTATTTCCTGATGGTTAGGACCCCGAGGGTGTGGAATGGGCTTCCACAGGAAGTGGTTGAAGCCCCATCGGTGAGGATGTTCAAGGATAGGCTGGATGTCCACATGGTGGGCATGTCGTGAGCAGAGCCGGCTGGAGCCGGGGGTCAGACTGGATGGCCCAGGAGACCCCTTCTGACTCGCTCTGTTTCTATGTTTATGGAGTCAAGCTATCTCCTATTCAATCTTCCTTGTCGTCGTCTTCTTCCAACTTTCCCCAGCAGTCATTTTTTTCCTTTTCACTCTTCGCATACCAAGAAGAGAATCCAGGAGGCGGTGCCATCAAATCTCATGGTCGATAAAGTGCCCACAGACTAAGTGGGTCGCTATTCCAAGTGCCCTTCACTGGGCTGAGCTCTGGCTCTCACCGTCTCCAAACGTTAACACAATAACACACAAAAGACACCCCACCATGGAGCAGATCAATGGGTCTCGGGGTGCAGTTTTCTTTTCCTCACAAGAGTCAAACAAAAAGTCTGTGGGAAGCTCAGCACCACAGTTTGCATTGTGTTTCTTACAAAGTATTTATTTATGTCCTATTTCCATGTTTTACCTTTGCCTGTTTTTATTATCAGTGTAATTTTATATTCTGCCTTGTGAAGATGCTGTCCTTAATGTTGTACTCTCTCTTTCTTGTCTCTTATTATTAACTACTCTGGGAACTGTGTCAATGTAGAATGCTATAAAAATGCTGTAAATAAATATAATGAAAGGCAGAGCAGAAAAACAAAGAAACACGATTTTAAAATAAGCCGGTAAGAAGGGTGTGGATGCAGCAACACCTTCTGCCTTAACTTGCCAGCAGCAGGTGTACCTCGCTGCATTTGCCCTGATACTGGAGGTAGCGTTAGGCTAACAGGACGGGAACACATTGACATCTGTGATCCCCCATGGACTTGCAGTGCCATGTTAAACATATCCCATATTCGTGGCCATTGTTACATCTTGTGGTTCTGCATCCCACAGCTTAACTCAACGTCGCATGAGAAATTATTTCCTTTCTCTGTTGGACTCTCCCACCATTCAGTTTTCCCTTTTCAAAGAGCAATAAGATAGAGTGAAACATATGCCAGCTAATTTAGAACATGGAGATATAATGCAAGCAGGAACAATATCCCTCTGACTCAAAAGCTGTTGAGAAACATAGACCATGAAGGGACCAACAAAGATGAGACTGGTCAGATTTTTTCTGTGCCAAGGACTTGTTTCCGGGAGTGATGCCAAGTCCTTGGCTTGACCTTGAAAGCCCAGAAAAGGGGGAAGAGCCTGGCAGAAACCTGGCAAATAGGCGGAACTTCTGTCATCCACCCTTGTCCTGCTTTGCTCCTTGATCTTAGTGCCAATTGAGCCAAAAAAGCAAACTTGTCTTAAACAGATCTTCATCATTGTCCAGCTGCTGCATCTCTTCCTCTGAGATATTTCAGATGTCTTGCCTAGGGAGTCCTTTATGGCATATGTCATTTTGCATTTTTGCAAGAGACCAGGTGGAGAAGGGGAGGAATGAATTGTGCCACCCATCCCAATCTAAGCTGCGGGGGAGAGATGGACGGACAGACAAAATATGTATCTGTTCTTCTGAAATTGTACAGTGCTTTTTAACAGAATGATCACCTATATGGCCATATGTGGTTTTCATAATTGCTCACCTAAACAAAAAATAAATACAGAACAGGGGTATTAGTGCATTCTAATTTAAAAACCCTAAACAGCAATGTCTGCTATTCCACAAAGCTTACAAATTCCAAAAGTATTTATTGCAGACTGTGTCCTGCTTGAAAAGGGCAAGACACACAAATACATAATAGATAACAAATATATAATATCTGTTTCTCATATATATATATATATATATATATATATATAGAGAGAGAGAGAGAGAGAGAGAGAGAGAGAGAGAGAGAGCGCTACAAGTTCGTTCAAAGCAATAAAGCACGTACACAAAGACACGTGTGTTGACCATGCTGAGCAAATCAAAAACAGATTAACGGAGCTTTCAACTTAACTGCAACAGAGGGAAAAAGTGAGCGACTGCAAGGATGCTGTTAGCTAAGCAGAAGCATATATTTAACAAATGGTTTCTTCCAGGAAACTTAGGCTTACAATCACTTCTTTCCTAATAGCCCGAGAGAAACTTCAATTTCATACAACTTGCATAGCCTCTAAATCCCCTGAACCACAGGAGAAACCAAGCTGCAAAACAGAATCCTTCCTGAATTGTCTCTCTGCCACACCAGATGGCAGAACGTTCATGAGGACCAATGCAAATGCGACATAACATTTTGAGATCATTTGCTCCTTTGCTCCCAATGGAAAATAGAATGCCAAAAACAGAAAGCGAACCACATGGAGCTGCCAAGGCTATCAACCTTTGTCACTCAGTATCATCCAGACTTAACAAAAGAACTTATTTTGCTTTTTCCTTGTCTGAGGAAGAAAGCTCAGATGTGGAAACACCCTTTTTGCCCATTACCTTGTCCTGATTACCACCTCTCCTCCTCCTCCTCCTCCTCCTCTTCCTCTTGGTGGTGTACATCCCTATTTTATCCTCACAACATCACCCTATGTTTGCTACGCTGAGAGTAACTGGTTGAAAGAGAACTTCATGGTTGAGTAGGACTCAAACTAGTCTCTGGAGCCACGCTCTAAAAGTATAATCACACCCCTCAAAGTAGCATAGAGCAAAGTGAGCTTCCCTGTAGCCTGAAGTGCCTGGTCCTGCCTAATTTTGGAAGCTAAGTCCAGGCAGGCCTGGTCGGAATCTGGATGGGGGACTTGAGTCCTGCATCGGTTGGGCCCGATGGCTTGCCAGGCCCCTTCCGACTCTATGATTCCATAATCTCTAAAACAGTCAGAGTTTCTGGGAATAATTCAGTACTAATCCTATGCTGGGACCAAGAGAAGATTCTGAAAAAATAAAGTGATAACTTAGCACATTGCATTCATGGTGGTTTTAGTATCAGCCTGTGAAATGTACCTGCACAAGGTAAAGGAGATATTCATAGATTGCTTTCTGCTGAAAATATGGCCCTATACTTGTCCATAAGAATGGGGGAGTATGATACGGCATGGCGTACTCTTAGCTCCTAGGACAACAGATACCTTTTTAAAAGATTGGATGGCAGCCCTTCCTTCAGGCATGTTTTCTTTTCTTTGTCTACCTTACATTGTCCTGGGCAGCAGCGAGTGCTTTTTCATTACAGTACTAAATTGTGTGAGTGCTATCTTGTTTGCTAATATTTGAGCAACCTCCGGCTACTTCTACAGGTAATTCAGCTGCTGCTAGTAAATTTTGAATGAGCTTCCTAGATTATCTGTGCCTCTTCTTTTCATCTGCATAACCCTGTAAAACCATAAATGATTGAGAGAGGGTTTAGAGGGAAAGCGGGGTATTCAGACTCGCTGGGATGTATGTTCGCAAAACATTACTAATACATATGCAGAAATAGACTGTGCTGGTTGCACATTGAAGATTCCATCCTCACTAAAGTAATTTCTCCAGAATGCAATGCTAAAATTAGAGAGATGATCCATCCCTCCTCCAAAATGTGAACATTTCTCATGTTAGGCTCACAAGGATGCTGTGAGATCAAATTTCCATGAGGGATACCAAGCTCTGGCAAGAGAAACCATTTTAAAATGCCTGGACTCCTCTTACTTCTGTTAGGTAGATTGCTAATTGCTATGGTCCACAACGTTCTCCTGAAGTCCCATGGGAGCAGATATGGAAATGGGCAAGGGATTCCCCACTCCAAATTAAAGGAAAGACGTGGATGGAAAGTCTTTGCTGGTGGGTGGGTTTGGAAGCAATGGTGAAAAGCAAACAGGAACTGGCCATCTTGAAGTGGCAGTGCAGCAGTGGAGGGGGTGGCCTGAGACGGACAACTCAAAGTTGTAGGAGATATCACCTCCAGAGCACCAGGACTGCCCTGGCTGAGGGAAATGAAGGAGGCAAGAAGACAACTTCAACCTGCAACACATTAACACACAGGAGAATGAAGAAAGCAATGAAGCAGAGGCTGGCTGCATCCTCCCCTTTAAAACAAAATGGCGGGCTTCCTATTCTACCCAAATGGTTGACATGATGACCCTCCGTTGCAAGACCACATGGTGGACGGCCCACAGTTTGACCCACTGAGGTGAAGGCCAGCTAATGTTCCACTCACCATTCCACCTCTCTGGCTGTGGGGCAGCAAGTAATGCAATGCGATTCCCCACATCACCCATAGGTGGCAGGCTAATCTAGGAGCTAAAGGTGGAACAGGCCACTCTGTCCCCTCATGGAAGTGAGTTGTCTTGGGATGCCTCTTCTGCCTTCCTCACACTGCCTGAGGCTACTCTAGGACAGCCATCCCCGGTCTTCTGCCTTCCAATTTGAACTGCAACACCCAGAATTCCCAATCAATGGCCCTGCTGGATGGAATTCGGAGAGTGTATTTATTTAAAACATTTGTATGGTACCCAGTTGTGCTATAGCACCTCTATGAAGCCTCTCAGAACCATGAGGTAAAAACACAATACATACACAATAAAACCATAACACACTACAAAAAACAACATACAAATCAAAGGTCTAGGCAATAAGGTATTAAAATGTTTTTGAGAAAGGAAGGTCTTCTCCTGACGCTGAAAAGAAAGTAAGGAAGGCGCCAGGCGGATCTCCTTGAGGAGAGCATTCCAGATTTGTTGCGGTCCAAGTACCTCTGAAGGACACCGAGCTGGGGAAGGACCAGCTAGGACCAACCCTGAATTCAGATGAAACTCTAAATACTGGATTTCAACGAGATGAAGAACTTTGGGCCCATCATGAGAAGAATTACCAAAGAAGACCATGGGGCTTAGGAAGTAAAACCAATGGAAAGGGAAGACCAAAGATGAGACAGACTGATTCTATCAAAGAATGCACAGCTTTGAGTTGAAAAGAGCTAAGCAGGGCCGGTCAAAGATGGGACCTTCTGAAGAATGTTTATCCATAGGGTGGTCATGGGGTGGACGCTTTCATTAAGCGTCAAGGTGTTTGTCAGCCATCTCGGAAATTCAGCAATCACCATATCAGTTGAACTTACTTCCTAGAAGCTATTCCTTGGATTGCAGTTGTGCCGAATCTAACAGAACGGGTACTATACATGTCAAGCATGTTTGGCCGTCGACACACCGTCATTTGGACATCTGCATTGCCATACCAGGGAAGGGGCAAAGGGAGAGAGACTGAAAAGGAGGGAATATTTACTTATTTATTTAAAACTTTTCTAGACTGTCCCATTACCGAAGTCTTGGGATGGTTTAATGATACAAAACGTAAAAAGTAGAACACAGCATCCTCAATTAAAACAGTCAGGTCTTAAAACATTGGGAAAATAAAAAGGGTTTGGCCTGGCTCCAAAAAGAATAAAGAGACGGCACCAGGCGAGCCTCTCTGGGAAGTGAACTCCACAATTGGAATGGACAGTTTTTGTGTGGGATGTTCTTTGCATCCATTTAACACTCTTGTCGCGAGCTAGGCGTCCCCTTTGAAAAGAGACAGGCTCTTCAGCAATTATTGAAAGAGTCTTCCTTCCATACAGAACGAGGTATTCACAAGCCTCAAAATACACACTGCAGGTGGAAAGTTGACCCCTTGCTCTGCCCCTAATTGGTCCAGCCGGCGGGTGCCTTGACGGGCCCTTGCACCCACATCTCCTGGTGTGTCAAGTTCTCCTCCCAAAAACCACTCCCCACCTTGTTCCCCACTGACTTCTTTCCCACCATCACGAGTGGGAGGGGGCTCTGTGGTTGTCCTTAAAGTGCTTTGTTCCAGAGCTGGCTCAGACTGGCTCACTGGGAGAGTTTGGGAAGCCGGAGCTTTGCTAGTCCCAACAACTCCCATATCAGAGGGAGAACTGTGCACGGCTGGTTCAGCTCTCCACTCCCGCTCCTCCATGTCTTGGCCGCCATTCCCACCAAAGCCCTCCGTCTCCTGTGCGTGCCTGGGAATCTCATCCAAGCGCAAACACATGACAGTTCTGCTGGAGCATCTCTAAGGAAAGCAACCATTGCAAAGCGGCGTATCTTTGTCTTTGGTGCTTCCGACACCAAAGGAAACTAAGCACGGACTGCGTCCCCCTGAGCGATGCTCGCTGCTGCAGGAATGCATGGTCTGCACCTCGTGCAAAGCACAGTAGCAAATGTTTTACTAACTCTGGCTTAAAACCACTCAGTGCATTAACATTGCACAGAACAGATGGTAACGTCTAATTATAAAAAAGTAATATATTAAATACTTCTTCGGCGCTACAGTCTGCTGGTGACCATTCTACCTTTCAGTTTCATCTTTCTGCAATCTCATTAACTTAATGAGCTTGTCAGGGACTGCTGGCACAGCTTGGAAATTTATCTGTAGAGATGGAGCCAGAGTGGCGGTTTATGACTTTTTGCGGGACTTGGGAGCAGCCAAGGCTGGTCCTTGCAGCGACTTGCACACCGGGCTCCAAGCAGACAGACTTCCTGGGATGGGGCAAGCTGGAATCGCAACTGGCTCCAGGCTCAAGGGGCTCTGAGCAAGTTGCCCACTTACAGAAGCACAGAATGCTAGAACAGCACAGTTGGAGGGGGCCTATAAGGCCCTCAAGTCCAACTCCTGGCAAACGCCAACCTTGGATGCATAGCCAGAAGTGTTGCTTCTGGATCAATAGAGTATTGCTGCCACTCTGTACAACTCTGGTGAACCTGCAGCTGGAGTCTTGTGTTCAGTTCTGGGCTCCTCATTGCAAGAGGGATATAGAAGGTTGGAATCGGTGCAGCAAAGGATCATTAGGGTGGAGGCTGGTTTGCAGGGGAAGCCTATGAGGAGAGACTGAAGGAGCTGGGTCTCTTCAGCCTAGAGAGGAGGAGACTCAGGGGGGACCTGTTAGAGACATATAGGTATGTGAGGGGATGGGTCATGACTTTTCCCCCCTGCGGTGGAGGGCAGGATGCATTCCAATAGACTAAAGCTCAGGGAACCAAGATTCAAGGTGGGTGCCAGGAAGTACTTCCTGACAGTTAGGACCCCCAGGGTATGGAATGGGCTTCCATGGGACCTGGTTGAGGCCCCATCGGTGCGGGTGTTCAAGGATAGGCTGGGCATGCACATGGTAGGCATGTCATGAGTGGAGCCGGCTGGAGCCAGGGGTCAGACTAGATGGTCCCAGTGACCCCTTCTGACTCACTCTGTTTCTCTGTTTCTGCTAGTGCACAGTTCAGCAGCTTATGACACCTGCAAAGCAACAGTGAAACACATGCACAAAAAGTGGGGTGTGCTAACAGAGGTGCCCAGCTGCCACTTTGACTGCCATTCTGCACTTGCCCATTGAAGAAGTTCAGTCCCCTGCTGTGAAGTGAGACTTCCTTCCCCAGAAAGACGGTTGGGCCCCTGTCCCCAAAAGGAGTTAAACCTTTAATACACCAGCCACAAAAGGGGCTGGAATGAATCTCTGAATGACTAACTTCCTCTCAAGCATGCATACTTTTTTCTTATAGAAGAAAGAGCTCATCACTATGCAAACAGACGCTGACCTCGGAATGGGGAACAGGCGACCTAAGCGGGTCCACCCCTTGGCCGTGGTGCTTCTATTCCAGCACTGTACCCACCATCTAATTTTGTCGATTTCCATTCCTGGCAAGGCTCTCCTCACATGAAGCATGCCACGACTCTTTTGTTCGCATCGCCTTGCGATTGCAGCCTTCCTAGTGACTAATGGATTTTCAGAGTGCTCTCATGACTAATGACAACAATGGCTGATGTCACTCCTTTGAATGTTAAAGTGCTTTAGGTATACGAGAGCAACAGGGCAAACCCCACCCCAATCTGGGATCAGAAAGCCACACAATTCCCTCTCCCCACACTAACACACCCCAAAAAGAAAAGCAGAAAATGGCTTGGCTTATTTCAAGGAAAAACAGACCCCGTCCGTGTTCTTAATGTCATCAAAAGCAAGCTATTAAACAACTCTCTGGACTCTAATACTGCCTGAAGATTGTTCTACTGCTTGTCCCACATTGGTGAGTGTTCCAAAGCATTCAAGAGCAATGAATCATGAAACTGCACAACATCGTTAAGGCATTCTCCCACTGCAATCATTAAAAAAAGCCTGCGAAGTCAACACAAGTCATTCTCACAAAGCTGCAGCTGGGAAGGCCAATAATGGGAAGAGTAGGTTGCATAGGTCCAGGCAGGAGAAGACCAACATGCTCGAGCAAGTTGAAGTCAGAAGGAAAAAAGGAAGACCAAATATGAGATGGATGGACTCCACCAAGGAAGCCGCAGCCTTGCGTTGACAAGAGTTGAGCTGGGCCATCAAGGAGACGACATTCCAGAGGGCTTTCATTCATGGGGTCACCATAAGTCAGAGATAACTTGATGACACATAGCAACAACGCCCAAAATTGGGGTGCATGTTTGACTCAGAAGCTGTAACATTTTTGTGAGTTGCTTGAAAGTATTTGAGATGGATTTTTAAATGATTTGTGTGCCCGCCAACTGCCTCTGGAGAGAAAAACAACCACCCACAAAGGGGTCCTTGTGGTTGTGGTTGGAGAGCTTTTGCACCCTGCAGTAGTTTTCCTAGGAGATGCCAATTAAAAAGTCTCCATTAGGGCAATTGAAAGGGTAGTACCACAGCTGTGGAAAATGAACAGAACTGAGGCAGGGGACCTCCTCATGCCCACTTTGAATTATATTTGCAATCATTTCAAACTAATTAATTCTCACTGCATCCCCAGTTCAATCTTGAGACTGGCTCTTGCCACTACAATAATTTAGAACCTCTGGGAGAAGAGAGTGGAAGAAAAGGGTCAAGCTTTCTGGCTGTATGCAGTAGCGGGGAATATATCAACACTGCCTCTCCAAAATTCATGGAGAATCCCAGGGCATAATTTCATTTTTATGCCTTCATTTCAGTCCCTTGTACTGTTCAACTCAGGGAGATCATATCTAAGCAGCTCTCTCTTTGAAATGTGACTTCCTATATGGAGGCATTTGCTTGAAAAATGAACTGTTTCGATGTGACCGGTTCCGCCACATGGGAACGGAGAGAAGGAGCTGTTCATCATGCAGTTATGTGGTCTGACAAGCAAAGTCTTTGTTCAAGATGCTTCTCCGTGGCTGTAGCCAAACTGCACCAGGAAGAATTCAAGGTGCTGAAACGGCCTTTATTTGGGGATGCAGGGGCCTTTGGCTATGAAAAAGTAATAAATGTACTAAATGAAAATGTACTAAAATGAAAATGTACTAAATGAAAATGTAAAATAAATAATAAATGTAAAATAAATAAATAAATAAATAAATAAATAAATAAATAAATAAATAAGGGACTCTGGGCGATTCAAGCAATAGGTTAACTGTATAACGGCCTATAATTCCACCCCCCACCCCATGAAAATCTTCTTGTCCTGTCTAGTAGAAGCAAGAATGGACATGACCAGTAACTAGAAAGGCTCAGTGAGATATAAAATGCAAGGTTGGCAAGCGAGGATCTGGCGAAGGGGCAGTGGGCACAAATTTTGTTTGGGTTGCTTTTTGATAAGGACCAGGCTAAACAGGAAGGCTCTTTCCTAAGAAAGATGGAAATGACTTGAGATGTGAAGAATTTTGTTCAGGTTTGTTTCGTTTGAAAGGAGGAGCACACCAAAATGCACCCGATTCTTCATCACAGAATGGCTATAGATATAGATCTACATGCACAATGGAGAAGTAAAATGGATGCATTTGTCTATCGCAACTTGTTTTTCCTTCATTCTAAATGTGTGCACAGAGTTACCGAACCTTCAGCCACATAACTCAAAGCATCCCTTCTGAGCTGGTGCACTTCTAAGCAAGGAGCAGAATAGAAGCAACTTTTTCTACGCTCTTTTTTCTAGGATAGGATGAGTCTGCATCATCATTCCAACCACAAGACACAAATTACCTCCTTTGAGACTATTTTGTCAACTCCCCTGGACTACAAAGCCATGTGAGCAGTTCTGACAGAAAGCAAGAAGCACCTTCCAGCCCACCTTGTCCTATTCCAAGCCATCCAGGCATAGCACAGAAAAAGGAGGTGAAGAGAGCAGGCCCTTACTCCACCGGAGCATCCCTTGGAGCCCATGATCATTAAACACACAAGTATGAAGCAGAGGCTGAAGGAGGAATCTTGCAGCCATAAACAACGCTACAGTGGGAATAGTCACACAGACGCTGAGCGCAACCATGTGTGCATTGAAACGTGCGTCATTTTTCTACTCCACCATTCGAGAAGCCAAGATATAGAAAAGGCAGGAGTGGGAAAAAAAAAGAATTTAGAAATAAATAGTAAGGGAAAAGCTGCCCCCCTTGGCTGCTGCAAAATGTTGTTTCTCTCCACTGAAGGAAGACTGACGGAGACACCATTCCACTTGAACACACAACAAACCAAACTTATTCTCATGCTCACTTCTGCAGGTAAACACACACAACACTCGATCTTCCACAAAAACACAACAAAAAGCACAGTAAAACAAGCAAAGCCACACAGGCAGAAGCCTGAGATGTATGCAAGGAGAAGAGACATCAATTCTACTGAGTTTAAAGCGCAGTCCAATGGCCACAGGGTTGCTGGAGATCCAGCAATGAGGCTGGAAAATGACCCTGGGGCATAGCTGGGACTCTGCGCACCCTGTGCCAGCTTGCCTCCAAGGCTGGAAGAGCGACCTTGAGGACAGAGTTTAGGGGGGGGAGGGGGAGGCAGGAAGAACCAAGTTATGAGATGTCCCGGTGGTGCTTCAGCCTCCTCTCTTTCTGACCTTTGCCAAAATCAGCTGCTTAGCCGAGTGGCAGGATAGGAGCAGTGACCTTGGCCTCCATGCTGGTATGGCCCTGCATTGTCCTCAGAGACTGGAGGGTTATGGTCATTCAGACTGGATTGCAGCCTTCGTGACTATCGCTACTGGTCTGAGGTCTGGTTTGGATGAGTTGTGCTTTGTTTATAGGCAAATCCAGCCCAGAGGATGGTCTGGAGGCAGATAAGGCCTCCACCCTGTTGAAGCTAAGCAGGTCTGAGGCTGCCCTGAGTGTGGAGGGGAGACCAACTGGGCATCTTGAATTCTACAATGGGAGAAAGTGGGGACATACATATAATAAACAAACACTCATTTTTGTAAATTATGCATTCATTTAAAACAGACAGGAGAGGAAAAGTCCAAGTTTGGGAACTCGTGGTATCAGACCCTGAAGTGACCATCAAGGTCTGGAGATAACTACATTCTAGTGTTCGTCCAGGAGTGTTTTGACTGTGGGAAGTCACCCCAGATACTTTGGTAGAAGGGTGGTACAGAAATGGATTACATAATAAATAAAAACTTTGTGACTCACTACCTGCAATGAGCAAACTGTTGTGAAGTATATAAAACTCGGTTCCAGGAATGTACAGACATCATTTTCTAGTCTTGCTTTCCCAGGACTGGGTGATGAATCTACACTCAACAGAATTAAATGAAGATTAACTGGTGCAGTGTGAGCAAAAATGCTCATTATGACAGGGTAGCTGCCAGGACATTACTCTATTGTCATTACATTAAACAGCGTGGAACAAGGATTGATGACCAAGTACAGCTTGGATCTGTCTGCCAGATTTTGGTTTCTCAGAGCTGTCCTAGGTGTCCACCTCCCCAAGAGAATACCTGGCATCAGTTCTGCAGCAAAATGCCATTCTATTCCAGAGAATGTCGAGGTCAATAACACGAAGCAGCTATAAGCAACGCTGCCTGAAAACACACATGGTCTGGATAGGGCTGTTTGAAGCCTTGACTTGGAGGTCCTGAGAACCTGGAGGTGGGATTCCAAAAGCTACTTGGTGGGTCCTGCAGGAGATGCAGAGGGATTGCAATGGCTGCCTCTCCTAGCACACAGCTGGGAATCTGAGAGGGGGGAAAGCAGAGTGCTGCAGAGTGAGGGGCAGCAATCCATTCCACAGAAAGGGGGCACCATGGAACACCACCCACAAGCCTCCTCGACCCATCTTTCCTGGTCCACTAGCCAGGCATTGCACAAAAAGGCGAAACCAGACAAGCAGGGTAACTCTCGCCCAGATGTTGTGATCAAGGTCCCCTCCACTCCTTCACATGTTCCAGACAACAGAGCATCCCTTGCCAATGTCCTTTATTCCCCAAAATACACCCAATACACACTGTCACTTTAGGAAGAATCTCTGAGCATGCAAGGAGTGGTTTTCTTGAACCCAATCTAACAACTATTTCTGGAAAGCCTCCTTTGGCATAGGTCTGGGAAGACCTTTTTGGAAACGAGCGTGCCTTTTCTCTGTATGGCCACCCTAGTTGGCTAGCCCTACTCTCCTGACTCCACATGGGGTCAGGAATTGTGCCAGGTTCCTCTGACTCTAAGAGCTCCTGTTCCATGCCGCTCCCAACAGCTGTGCATCCTGGTCATCCTCAGAGCCTCCTGAAAACTTGGGGAGGATGGACTTGAGAGAAGCATCTCCATTTCTCTCATCTCAAGAGTCTGGAGCCTCACAATCTCAGGCTCCCCCTTTATGTCCAATTCCGATTGGCATCAACCAAGAACCACCCCTCTCATTCCCACCAGTGGTGGGGACAAGCAGAAGAAGGAACATCTGTCTTGTTCACAAGTAGACTCACAGACTTTGAGTTGGCCTGATAGGGAATCTAGACCAGCCCCTCCTCGATGGCAGGAAACCAAGAGCTAGAACAACCCCAAGATATGGTTGTTCAGATGGCTGGACGATCTGCAGCAAGAAATATCCCCCATCACGAGCTGCCAGCTGTGCGACAAGCTCCACTGTATTCATCCAGACATTTCTTCTCAACTGAGATCTACCCTCCTGTTGCTGTTACAACTAAGCCTGGCCAACTGGAGTGGGAGAGAATGGATCTTTGCAGTCGTCTCTGTGAGTAAATCCATGATCTTCCTCACCGTGAGCTGTGGGGAAGCCAGCTTGTATTCAGCATGGGTTACCTCTATCCAGACATGCACAATATTTTGGTGGGAAATAAAGAAAACAAGTGCTCCACTGCCTGGTTGTGGGCATGGAAGCATCCGTCCAGGGCAATCTCAACCTCTCCTGAATATTGCATGCAGCGATGACCAGGGAGCCGCGAGTTTGCTGCGGGCAGCCATCATTAGAAAGATGGAGAGACGGCTGCCATTTTATTGAGAAGCTCATTTCTTTGCTCATTAAACTACACAATGGATCATATTTCCTGCTCTGCTCTCAGGTACGTATTGGCACCTGGCTGGGCCTGCAATTTATAAGCAGGAGGAAGCTCAAGGCCTAACCTTTCATGGAAAAGAATGTTTAAACCATCATAAATCAAGGCCTGGATGAAAAGTAGACACACACAGAGGTGCCCGCGTTTTCCGTTCTTTGCCAACCTCTAGTGGCCATTTATAAAAGTGCGAGTGAAAGAGATTTTGAGAAAGATACAATTGCTTATATTAGAAAAAATGCTAAGTGATGTGCAGAAGATACGGTCTTTGTTCAAAGGACAAGATCGTTTGTAATGCAATATAATAATAATGATGCTGGGAACAATTGACGGCAAAAGGAGGCGGGGATGGCAGAGGATGAGGTGGCTGGATGGGGTCACTGGGGTGGTGGGTGTGGGCTTGGGTGGACTCCAGGGGATGGTGGAGGACAGGAGAGTTGTCCATGGGGTCGTGATGGGTCGGGTAAACTTTGCGACTAAACAAACTAACAAAAAAATAATAACAACATCAATGGTGAGTAAAGGGGCAGGACAGGGGTGCCTCAAATGCGTCATGATATGGAGATGGGTCCTGGAATTTCGTTTTCTCCTTCCCGTAACATTTGAAGCTGATTGGTGGGAGAGATTTAGGACAGGTCAAAGGAAGGACTTCCTCACACAATCTATAGTTAAACTACAGAATTTGCTGCCATGGGAAGTGGCGATGGCCACCAATCCGGATGGCTTTAAAGGGGATTGGAAAGATGTGGGGAGGAGAAGACTGTCAGTGGCTACCAGCCTTGCTGGCCATGGGCTCCCTCCATTACCAGAGGCGGCCTGCCTGCCTGCACCAGTTGCTGGGGAGCTTGGGCAGATGGAGGTCTTGCACCCGTCCTACTGGAGGGCTCAGGAGGGCCGCTGGTGGGCACTGTGGGTACAGAGTGCTGGTCTGGATAGGCCTTCGGTCTGATCCAACAGGGCTTTTCTTATATTCTTACTACTAAAAATAGTAATATGTTGATTATGACCTACAAAGCCCTAAACGGCTTGGGTCCTGGCTACCTGAACGAGCGCTTACGTCCGTATATGCCCGACCGCCCTTTGAGATCTGCGGGAGAGGCCCTTCTCCGGGAACCCTCCATGAAAGAAATTAGGAGAGTAAGTACCTGGAGGAGGGCTTTCTCTGCGGTGGCGCCCAACCTATGGAATTCACTCCCCAAAGAGGTCCGCCTGGCACCGTCGTTACTGGTTTTTCGGCGCCAGGTAAAGACCTTTTTATTTAAACATCATTTCAATTGTTAAAACATATGATCTGGCCAGGGCAACTTCTTCTTCCTTCTCTTTCTCCTCCTATATTTTTATTTTATACTGATAATTTTAATTTTGTATTTGTAAATCAATGTATTTTTTGTATTTTTATATTTAATGGTAATTTATTATGTACTATTGTATTTCAATGTATTTTATCATGTTGTAAGCCGCCCCGAGGTTTCGGCAAGGGGCGGCATAGAAATGTTATAATAATAATAATAATAATAATAATAATAATAATAATAATACATTTATTACTAGGAAAGTCCATTGAATTTTTTTTCAGAAGCACCGGAAAACTTGGAGGGTTGGTGCCTACTAGTATGTTCTGGTAGGGAGCTTCAGATAAGGCGCACTATGACATGAAGTCTATTTTGACCCACAGAATCCAAAATCTCAAGTATTTATCATCACAGCAGCTTTCCTTTGTCAGGAATTAGTTTTTTTTCCAGACTGACTGTGATATTGGGGTAAGGAAGAAATGCGCAAGCTACTCTAACTTCCTGCATTTATGGCCTCAGCTGTACAATACGGCTTAGTTCATATGACTGTTTATAATCTTTGCACTACATTCCCCCCCACAAAATAAAACAATGCCCCTAATTAAGAAGGAGGCAGGCTCTCAGATAATAGTTTATCTATTATCACTGAGAAGTCCTGGAGATGGCATACTGGACCGCTGGATGAGGGCAACTGACGCCCCCATCTTCAAAAGGAACTGAAAGAGGCCGGAAGAAAGATGGCGTGGTAAGACAGTGTGTGTGCTTTGGATCGCCCGAGCCCGGGAGATGCAGCTCCTTAGAAGGTACCAAAAGAAAACAAAAGCACAGCTTATTTGGAGTTCTCTTCTATGAAGAATTGTTTTTGAGAATGATGTGTTTGGACTTAATTGTGGGGAGTAAGGTGCAAGGAGTGAAAGACACGGGTGTCCCGATAAGGACAGGAATTCAGAGCCAGGAACATCCAAACGGAGTAGCACAGAGAATTATGTTTTGCTTTCTGAGGAGCAGAAAGGAACAGCTGGGGAATTATAGACCAGTCGGTCTGCCATTGATTCCTTTGAAGATCCCAGAGTGAATTCAAAACTGCTCTGCCTATAGGTGCCTTGAAAGTAATGCTGTAAGCAGTGGGAGTCAATATGGATTTGTCAACAAGTCCTGTTAAATTAGCCTTACTCTGTTTTTGAGCAGAGACCTTCCTAAGCCAGGAGTGGAAATGCTGTGGACACCAAACAGCTTGACTTCAGCCAGGCCTCTGACAAAGCACCTGTCCAAACAAAGGAGAAAGCATTCCTAAGCCCGTCTGGAGTTTAGTATCCCGAAATCTCCAGTCTAATAGGATCCATACCGTGTCCAAGCCCTACGAAGGAGCTGGATGCTCCATAAACATATTTTTCTCCTTTGGGAGAACAGCATGATTTGCTCAGTCCAAGTGCGTAGAAGGAATGCCACATAATGAGTAAGAGAATGTAGATGGTGTTCATTCATTCATTCATTCATTCATTTATTTGGAATTTTTGTATACCGTCCCGTTCACATAAGCCTTGGGATGGCTTCCAACATCATAAATAAACAATCATCCAGATAAATAAATATAAAATCTGGATTCATCCTGGCGAAAAATTTAAAACCAATAAATAATATTAACAATTATTAAAATATCGTGTTGCCAGTGGGGTTCTCCTTTTGGTTACTAATGAGATGGATAAAATTGCTAAGGTGATGAATTCCTATCTTATGCCTTTGGTAGTTTAATGTTTGAGGTATGGAAGGCCACACCAATGTCTCTTTTCCTAGTAAAACTCTGATATCCATTGTTTGTTCAAGAGCAATGAACTTGAGTAGCTCAAGAATTACCGGCAAAGGCATTTAATTAATGATTTTCAGCTTTTAATCAGTTTATTGGTAGAGTAAGCTGCAACACCTAAGATAAGCTTCAATGCGCACATTTTTGCTTTTCGGGTGTCCTATCTCACAACAGGTCTGTAATTTGTGTTTCTCTCTCTCTCACACACACACACACATATATATATATATATTTCCCACTGAAGATGACCATTCTGCCCAAAACATATGGAAAGGACACTGTGAGTGTGAAAAAGCCTAGGACAGAAACCAGTTTGATGCGTATGCAAATAGACTGGGGGACTCTTTCCTGAATATTGTAATTGTGGAATTGTAGAATAATCAAGTTCATTGTATTTTAATGGTCATTTTAAAGAGCTCCCCTGATTAGCAAGCTAATTAATGTGGACTGGATGGTCATTAGAGAAATCCTGGAGAAACTGACCATTGGTTCAAGCTCAGTGGCCTCTATAAACTAGAGAGGTACCTTGAACGAATTGATCTTTTCCCTAATGACCGTTTTCCAAATTTGTGCCTTTTGGAAATGAATGAAAACCATACCTAGAAGTCAAGGCTTCATAATTTAGCATGTAGCTAATATATTTCTAGGGTGTGTGTGTGTGCCATCTTTACTCTGGATAAAAGACAATTTAGGGACTGATTATATTTTAGATATATTCTCAAAAGGATCTGCAATTAATTAAACTGCCAAATTCTCTCAGTGGTTTCCTCTTTTGAAAACAGAACATTATAGAGTTAGATATCTGGCTGGATGAAACCAGCCTCTGTAAGAAACTTCTCTATTGATTTGCGATTCCAAATTATTCCACCCACTGTTTCATTTGGGTGCTATAACCAGGTGCCTTATATTTATGGTTTGTATCAAGTTGAAGACTCACTCATTGCCTGTTAATTGATCCTTGATATACTGACTCCAGAGAGAAATTCCTGAAGCCCTTGCTGTCTTAAGGATACAGGAATGCCTTGATAGAAACAGGTTTTTTCTCTCTTTTGATAGTAATAGTTTGCAGCAAAAAAAGATCAGGGAGAGAGAGAATGAGACAAAATTGCCATAAAGTGCACTGGAGATGCAGAGTTGTTAAAGATGAATTTCTGTTCATGGTATATTTTATGTATTCATATGTATATTGCTGAAATTCTTAACTGAGTTATTTAGGCACACTGATGTATTTGCCATGGCCTCTGGCTAATACAATGAACTTTTTGAATCAGATTGAATATAAACTAGATGATGGAGTATTTGAAAGTCAGTAAGGAGCCAGCGTTTGTCCACAGACGGTCTACATGGTCATGTGTCCGGCATGACTAAACACCGAAGTGCACGGAACGCTGTTACCTGCCCACCGAAGTGGTACCTTTTCATCTACTTGCATTTGCATGCTTTCAAACTGCAAGGTTGGCAGGAGCTGGGACGGAGCAACGGGAACTCACCCGGTTGTGCAGATTCGAACTGGCAACCTTTCGCTCAACAGGCCCAGCAGCTCAGCAGTTTAAACCCCTGCGCCACCGGCATCCCTCATACGTTTTCATAAATGGCCCTGGGATGCCCTTCTTAGGGAGACAAGGTGCACCACCTTCCCTGGTACAATTCTGTAAGCAGGCTAAAACTTTTTTATTCCAGCAGGAATCTGGGGATGGCCTGTGAGTTTGCAATGGGTCAACTTTACTCTTTCAATTTTTATGCCATTTTTAAGCTATGTAGTGATGTAATGTTAATATGTAGTTGGCTGAACTGTATTTTTAAAACTTTTTAATACTATTGGATGTTTGGATTGTGTCATTTTAATGTTGTGAGCTGCCTAGAGTCCCAATCTCTGGGAATAGGTAGGATGATAATAAGAATTCCAGTTTCTGTATCAATTTACAGTACAAAAGGTGCAAGAAAATTAAAATAGTTTTCTATCCCCCACACACAGGAAAAAGAGATTTTTGTACACATTTACACTAGGCTCCCAGTTTGAGCTAAGGACTATCACTATTTCTGCGACGGCTAGAAAATGGAATGCTGCTTTCTAATCCAGATATTGCTTTGGCAAGTGAAAACCGGTTTGATTTGCTGAATCCTGCAAGGAGAATGACATTCTTGGGCATCCTTGGCAGAAGGCAGATAAGAATCTCTGTGTTGTAAGAATCTCTCTGAAAACAATCTGTTTTCAGAGACTTTTGGTGCAAGCTTTGTAATGCCAGCCCTTTGTAAAGTTCAACAAGATTTTAAGAGACTCTCCATCTGAAGTGTTTCTCCAGCGTTTCAAATTTTGAATAAAGGTTGCATTGTCTGATGTGTTACCAACAGATTAAGAATCCTCTGCATATTTCTAAAGGAAGTGTCCTTCACCTGTAGCTTGTTGAAACTTCCGGTTTCCTTTTTGTCCTCCTCTTCATTGCTATGTTTTCGTACCGTTGTCAGTAGTGCATTTCGGTCAGGGCTTTAGAAGGAAAGTCCCAGCCCCCACTTGGTAGGTTAAGCCAGAAGGTCTTCAAACACTGAAGGGATCTCCTTCCTCTTTTGAAGTAGGTCAAGAGATGCCCCTTGCCATCTAAAGTCCCTCCTACCACCTGTACTCACTGACATCAACGTTTAAAATTTGGAGTTGAAACTCTCCTGTCCACACCACAGAATATCACAGCTGGAAGAACAATGTGAGATGGAAACATTGAACAGCAGAAGTATTTTCAGCCTGCATCTCCTAAATCTGGCATGCTGAGATATACCTATTGTGAAAAGACAGGTTTGCAATGTGAAGAACTGAATTGAGTAAAAGGCTTAGAGACAGAAGACTGAACTAAGGAAATGATGAGCTCTGTTCGCCTTCACTTTGAGAGAGACACGGTCTTTTTGTAGGCTCCAGTGTCCATACCCAGTGTGGCGTAGCGGTTAGGAGCATGGAACTGGGACTCGGGAGATTGGGGTTCGAGTCCCCGCTCAGCCATGGAGCCAACTGAGTGACTTTGCGCCAGTCACAGAGGCTCAGCCCAGCCTACCTAGCAGGGTTGTTGTTGTGAGGAAGAGAGGAAGAATGGGTTGTTGTTGAGAGGGGAAGAATGATGTAAGCTGCTTTGAGTTTCTTCAAAGGAAAAAAAGTGTGATATAACTACTAGTATTATTATTATTAATAGTACTAATAATACTAATAATTAATAATAATAATGGGGAAATAATAAGTAAAATAAGAGAATTTTCCACTGTGACAGACCTCTGGCATATTCCTCATATACAATCATATGCCAGGTTAAGATCTTCCTCTTCCTCTTTCAAATCATCTTAATTTTACTCTTGACTCCTCAACATGTTCAGTCTTTCAGTTTAAAAGAATAGGTTCTTACGTTTAAGATTAATACAATCTTGTTTGGGTTTATGCTTGTAAGCTGCCCCAAGGAATGGTATACAGATCAAAAAACAATAAATTAGTAAATCTTGTTTGTTTCTTTTATGTAGTAAAGCTAAGAGAGCCAGACCATGTTTCCAGGAGTGATCCAGTGCTGCCACCTAATGGCTTTGCATGGAAGGGTTGCAACTCAGTAGGATGGGATGTGTTCAGTCCAGATCACTCTTGATCAGGATTTAACCAGGTTACACCTACCAGACCAAACACATACGGATGTGGCCTGTGGCTGAAGTCTATACACCTCAGTCTTGCGATGTAATTTCCAGAGTCCACCCACACAGCTTTAAATAGTTGTCCCTCACTGTTTGGGCAAAAATATGAAAAGCGAAGCGAAGCGAAGCGAAGCAAAGCAAAGCAAAGCAAAGCTGACCTGGCACTGAAATGATTGCAAAGATGGCAAAAGTTTTACCACTGTGAAGAGGTTATTTTCCATGGGGAAGATGTCTCCTTATTTGGTGCTCCAATTATCTTATGAAACTATCTATCTATGCAAACATGGATCTGGAGGGCCCCCTCCTCAATTGCAGGGATTAGGGGCACAGGACCCCCGTGAAAGTGGAAAAACTGTGACTATATCTAGCCTCTGCACAACCTTAACTCTTAATACTGTGTGCACTGAATAGCTTCTACCCGTCTCCTTCTTTGTTAGTCTCTGTTGATACATACTCCTTTCAGGTAATTGAAACACATTTTCCAATGCGTTGAGCATGTTCGACTCCTTGGTCCATGTTTCAAGATAGGTCAGGTGGGTGGCCGGCATCGCTGCAGACTTCAGTGTCTGTTGTGGCACCTCCGGGCCAGCAGCATGATGTGGCCAGGATGCTCGGAGGACCCTCTGACCCTGTGACCGGTTGTGCTGGCTGCCCCCCTGAAGGGGAGGTGTAGGGAGCCGGCAGAGGGAGGGTGCAACAGCCGTGATTTCCCTCATCCCTGGGGTGCAGCGAGAGCTAGCTTTCTTTACATCTTCTAGTCTGTGTGCATCAGCTACGATTTCCTGCAGTCGGCTGCAAAGTTTTTTAAAAATACTGATTGCAAACCTGAGAAAAATCAAATCTGCAAAAGATAACCTGCAAATGTCAAAGTTTGACTGTGGGCCAAAAGTAGGTATACTGGACTGATTCAGTTAATGAGGATCTCACAGTACGGACAAGTCGAAGGGAGTTCATCCGCAAACATTTATCAAGACTAGGGCTAACCAGAATTTGCGTCACAGGGTCGAAACAGGTTCCAGGGATGTTGCAACACTGGTGGAGGACCTTTTGCACACCTAAGACACCGGATTTGACCCGATCAGTCCTGTGGATGAACTTTTAGGTCAGGCGAAGAGCTTTTTATTTAGGTGGCATTTTAACTGTTAATATTATTGGATTTTATCTGGCCAGGGCAGCTTATTTTATATTGTATTTTTGTATTTTAATCTAATGTTTATATTTTTTGATTATAATTATTTTAATTAATTGTTGTAAGCCGCCCCGAGGCTTCGGCGAATGGGGCAGCATAAAAATATTTTAATAAATAAATAAATAAATAATAAATATTGTAGCTCTTACATAATGCATATTTGTAATGTTGACACAAGGGACACTCTCTCCTCATGTCGCCTTTACAGTCTGCATCTTTCTGATGAACTTAAAGGAGCCTAGTTTGAAAACACCTTTATGCCCACCTCCTTTTAACCTCACAGGTCCAGGAGGTTGGGCTTTGGGAGAGCAAAAGGTCCAAAGTCTCCTGCGTGAATTTCATAACAGAGTGACATATCCATCAGCTTTCTCGCAAGTTGTCCCATCCTCCTGGCCTTTCTCCCACCTCTGTCCAGGCTTCTGTGGTATCCGTGGCAAAAAATAAAGGCCTGGTTTGGATTCTGTGGCAGCCATTTCAGGAGGTAACTGGGTCCAGAGGCAGCAGAGTGGGGCAGTGCCCGCCACCCATCTTCCCCAGACTCCCAGCAGCCTCTGTCTTTCTTTTTAGCAACTTTCTAACCCTTTTGGAGTAAGGGGAAGTGGTGGGGCAGTAAGCTGAGCCTCTGTGTCACTGCACTGCCAATCAAAAGGTTGGCAGTTTGGAGCTTGTGCAATGGGGTGAATTCCCGCTGCCTCTTGCCAACCTAGCAATTCAGAAGTGTGCAATGTGAGTAGATAAATAGGTACCACTTAGATGGGGAGGAAACAGTGCCTTGCGTTGGCCACATGGCTATGGGGAGGTCTTCAGGCAGTGCTGGAAACGGATAACCCACCACACTGTGAGTCCTGGAGTGACTCGGTCGTGAAAAATGTAGAAATCTCCACTCACGTCTGACATGACTTGTGAGCAAGTCACACAACTCGAGTTTGCAACACTGCTTTCTCAGTCTTCTGCACTTCGATTGATGCTCAGAAGGTGACATTCTGAAAGAACCCTTCCATGGGACTGTTTTGGTTCAAGAAATATGGGCTGCTGGATGATGGAGAGGAAGGAAGGAAGGAAGGAAGGAAGGAAGGAAGGAAGGAAGGA
>NW_025335587.1:14667091-14685388 GCF_004798865.1 Varanus komodoensis
GGAAGGAAGGAAGGAAGGAAGGAAGGAAGGAAGGAAGGAAGGAAGGAGAAAGTGGGAGGGAGGAAGAGAGAGAAGCCACAATAGCTTCTGTCGCCTCCCAGCAGTAAAGAAAGCTCAATAAACCACCAAAAGAAATGCAAAAGTGCCTGGAAACAAAGAAGAAAATGGACACCTCTCTCCTCAGTAAGAAAACATTTGGGGGATTTGAGGACTGGTTTTGGCCGAATTAATTTAATCCATGCCTGGAAAGTTTATATAAATGCTAGATATCTCCAGAAGAGGCCAGCAAATAGCCAGGTTTGGAAATCTGTACCCTTTTATGCAGAGCGCTTCTTCTCTGCCCACCCACACCCACCATCCCCATGGCAATAACATAATAATCCACCAGCAAAGCTAATAATTGGGTCACAGGGCAAAGGACAACAACTGAGAACCATTCCGTGCTACTGTTGAGAAATGTGGATAATGACAATCCCAAACACATGCTCCACTCTTGTGTTTTTAAGCTATTCTTGCTTCTAGTCTTTCTTTATTCCTTTAAAGAATGATGTTCGGGGAGGAAATAAGTCTTCAGGGATCCAGATCTGTGTCTCACAGAGCGTCACAGAACTGAAAAAGTCACAGTTAGGAGAGCCATCGCTCTGTGTACAGCTGGACTGAAGGGCTGGTACTGGGGATTAGCTTAATCACTGAATCATAGAACAGTAGAGTTGGAAGGGGCCATGAAGGCCATCCAGTCCACCCCACTGCTGTTGCAGGACACCACGTTCCATCACCCCACTCAGAGGGCTGTCCAACTGACTCCTGAAGGCCTCCTGTGTGGCACCTCCCAAGGTTTTCCACATCGTCATACTGCTCTGACAGCCAGAAAATTCTGTCTGGCATCTAGTCAAAATCTGGTTTCTTTTAACATCGTGAGCCTGTTATTCTGTGTCCTGCACTCTGGGATGATTCAGAAGAGATCCTGCCCTTCCTCTTTGTGACTACCCTTGAAGTGCTATCCAATCTGCCCTCAGTCTTCTCTTCTTGAGGCTAAACATGCCCAGTTCCTTCACTCTCTCCTCACAGGGCTTTGTTTCCAGTCCCCGGATCATCTCTGTTGCCCTCCCCAGAACTCTTTCCAGCTTGTCTGCATCTTTCTTTAGCTTTGGTACCCAGAACCAGACATGATATTTAAGATGGGGCACCACACTTGCATGGTTTGACCTAATGACTAACCTTGCGAGAGACGATGGAAGATCACTCAACTATTCCTGCCACTTGTTCTCCTCTCCCATTGTAGGTACAGGTGCCACCCTTATTTCAGTAACATCAGTCCTGTCCTCATATCCTATCTGCCCCCATAGAATTGATTCCTAGAATCACCCTTGACTGTAGCTTAATGGAAGAACATCTAAAGATCCCAAATCCAAGTGTCAGAATCTTTAGTAGGCCTAAGAACCTATGCAGCAGAGCTGGGAAAGTTCTCGACCTGATGGACTTGAAGACCGAGGTCTCCTTGAAGGAGATGGTTCCCTAGCAAGAAGACCACTTAATTGGAAGGAACCTCAAAGGTCATAAAATCCACCAATACAAGAACTCCATCACTACAGCATCCTTGATGGAAGACCACCCAGCTTCTACTCACAAACCTCTAACAAAAGAGTTTACCTGAAGCAATGGGTACCTTCAGGAAGTTATTCCTAACATTTACTTGACATTTTCTTTCTTATAATTTGAATCTGTTGGCTCAGGTTCTATTCTCTGCAGGATCCTTCCCAACCTGGTGGCCTTTGGAGGCATTCAGACCACATCTCCCAGAATCCCCATCCAGCAGGGCCATTGACTGGGAATTCTGGGTGTTGCAGTCCAAACAATGTTTGGAAGGTACAAGGTTGGGGAAGGCAACAGAAAGCAACAGCAACAGAAAATGGTCTCACCATGAGAAAGATGGTAGAGTATCTGTATTTCATTCAGAAGGACCCATGTTCAATTTCCAACATCTCCTGGCAGGGAAGGGAAAACTCCTGCCTGAACCCCTGGACAGCTGCTGCCTGTCTTAACAGTACTGGGCTGGATGGACCTTCACTCTGACTTAATCTAAGGTGGCTTCCTCTATTGCTTCTCTTCCTATGCATATTCTTCAACCTGTCATCAGCAAATGTGGCCTCCAAGACCCTTATCACCTTTAGTAGCCATTATTAAGGTACATACGTCTTGGGCTTCTTCCCTTCTTCTAACAGATGCTTCAGGAGGCCTCATGTCTAGGATAGGCTAGACATGCACATGGTGGGCATGTCATGAGTGCAGTCAGCTGGAGCCGGGGGTCAGACTAGATGGCCCGGGAGACCCCTTCTGACTCGCTCGGTTTCTGTTTCTATGTTTCCAGTTCTGAATAAATAAATAAAATGGGGAGAGAAAGGCAAGGGAGAGTCTGACTGGACCATTTCCGTTCTGGGGAGAGGATTACATGTGTTGCTGTTCTGGGCCATCAAGATGTCTCCATCTTATGGTGGCCCTGTGAAGGAAAGCCCTCCAAACTGCTCTGTCCAAGGCAACTCTGCCTAGACTGTATAAATCCAAGACTAGGGTTCCCTTCATGGAGTCAGGCCATCTCATCTTTAGTCTTCTTTTTCTTCCTCAGCTACTGATTTTTAGTATTATCATGGTCTTCCCTGGTAAGTATGGACTTCTCATGAAGTCTTCCAAAGCACAACAGCCTCATTGGCATCATTGCTGGGTTCCAAACAAAGTTCTGGCTTCACCTGATCCAGGACCCCTAGCTGTGGATGCCCCTTTGGTCAAGACATGACCATGGGGTGCTACGACGAGGAGCTCCTGGACCATGAAATGAACTACCGCACTACCATTCTCTGCTTCTCGCTGTGAATGGCAGAGCCTCTCTCAAAGTACAGCAGCTTCTGCACTCACAGATCTAACTTTCTTTCCATGTCGTTATTAATTTATAGGCTGAGAATCAACAGGTAGCATTCATTATGGAGATGACTTCCTTGAATAAGCTCCCCGAAATAACCTCTGAGATTCTGGAAGCAACCTTACGATTAAAAAATTAATTATGCAAGCTGCCTTGAACTTATCTTTGGATAATCAGGAGAAAAGAAGACAAGTTGTCTCTGTTAATCAACTCGAAAATTTGCTTATGAATATTGCAAAAGGGCACTTTTTGGCACAGGCTGTCAGTCATTGCTGTTTGCTAAGTGTCATTGTCAGGCCCAGCATGGTTGTAAAGAAAGGCAAAGCAACGGAATGAGGAAGAAACGGGCAGCAGAACACTGGAATTTCATTCCTGGTCAGCTTGTTCTCCTTGCACCTTGTTTGTTGCTGGGTAGGTCCAGAAGCATGCTTTGGATTTGGACATGCATGTCATGAGCGGAGCCAGCTGGAGCTGGGGGTCAGACTAGATGGCCCAGGAGGCCCCTTCGGACTCGCTTCGCTTCTAGGTTTGTCAGTTTGGGTTTGTATGAGGCAGAAGAGAGTTTGTGGTGTTTCCTTTTGGAACCCGGTTTGCCAAGCAAGTCAACCCGAGGCTTTGGCGAATGGGGCGGCATAAAAATGTTTTAAGAAATAATAATAATAAATAAACAGACCTAAGAAGAACCTTGCTGGATTGAAGCTTCATCTAGACCGGCCAGTGCCTGTGGAAACAGCCCTGGACTGTTGGGAGCCACTGGGGTTGTGTGAGGAATCAGTGTTGTAGTTGGGGATCCACTGAATTCCCTGGGCTTGGCTCCATAGCCTCCAGACCTCTTCGTCACAGTCATGAGCCCAAGTTTCTGCAGACCACAGCCAGCCTTCATGTGATGCTCACTAGGAATCACAACCCACACGCACAAGCGGCACCCTCCTTCCATGCCCTGTGCAACACTTACATTTGTGAGACAACACATGCTGCTGATTGCACAGTCGTCATTCTACAAACATTCATAAACATAGGTGTGTATTTTCCACCAAGGAGAAATATTCCACCCATTTCCAGCAGGTGTGAGTCTTTCTATTTTCTTTCTGTTTACAATTTCTTAGTTTCTTTCCTGCTCTTGGAAAGGGCCTAGTTATGAAATGGACAGAGCGGTTGATCATTTGTATCCCTCATAATCCTAACCTTAACTGTGACCCAATTTCATTCTGGAACTTCGTTGTGGGGGGATGGCGACAACCATGCTAATGGTGGATCATATTTGGGGACAAATCAGGAAAAGAGTTGAGAAAAACACGTTTCAGCTCAGCTTCCAATGAACTGATCTTGATATACTTCTCCTCCTTCATACATGTGACAAAACTCCTTTAAGGCCATCCAGTGACCACATTTCTGGGCAGTAGATTCGCTACATAACTTCTGTACTAATTTAGTGCATCTATTGTCTTTCATTTCGATGAGACAACCTTAAAGGTTCATGAGAAAGACAGAAAAAACATACATCCATTTTTGCCACGCTTCCATCATGTCCCCATTCATCATTTCCGAGCACAATAAAGCGAGCAAGGAAACATAGGAACAGGGTGAGTCAGAAGGGGTCTCCTGGGCCATCTAGTCTGACCCCCGACTCCGCTCACAACATGTCCACCATGAAAAGCTCAGGACAACATCACTGTGAACTGTTCCAGCGTTTCTTCCTGAATGGATGGAAGGAACATGGGGGCGGTGTCATCTGAGCCCCCTGTGAGGATGCTGCTTGGCCTATTGGGAAGGCTGGTTGTCAATTCAATCACCTTTAGCCAGGTGTTTCCTGGACTTTCAGGTACTCTGAACTAGGAAAACTGTTTGTTTGATACGCCGAACTAGTAAAAGAAGAACTGCTTAGTAACAGCCATGGGTACCACAGTCCATGCTCTCCTAGACATGTGAGCATCCCTATATTCTCTGCCTATATTCATCTCTGCGTGCTCTTTGCCCCGAGCTAATCCCCAGTGCCATAAACATTGTTGTGTTGTACAAAAATTACACATTCCTGTACAGAACACAGGCTTAACTGTTGCCTCTTTCATAACATAATCTCCTTCCTTTTTTGCCTTTGATGTTTCTAACAACCCAAGATGTTTGCAAAAGCCCCGTGGGGAATTTTAAGTGATATATAGGCGCTGTGACTCCAAAATGTCACATTAATCTTGCTGACAACTGTGAATTTGTCACTTAGATGTTTGTTATTTCTCAACCACAGCCCAGCGCTGCCTGGAGGGAGTGCGGAAATATGACAGCAAAGTGTTTCCAGCTGCAACTTTGTTCGTAAGAGCAGAAAACAAACACGCACATTCTCAACGTGGGCCCTGGAACGTCTGAAGAGTTTGTTCAGGTTCCTGCCAGTGCTGCCCTAAACAGGGACATTCCACCTTGCATTTTATTACATTTATATACTGCCCCACAGCCCATTGGGCTCTCTGGGTGGTTTACAGTTTTAAAAACATATAGCAAACACCCTAATAATAACATTTAAATAAACAAACAATAAAACAAACCTGCAGTGATTGGAATAAACATTAATACATGGAATAGCAACAAATATAGTAAAATAAGATTAAAACAGATATTAAGTAGCTGGAAACTAAAAAGGGTTTTGCCTAATGCTGAAAAGAAAACAAAGATGGAGTCAGGTGCACCTCTTTGGGGAGCTTGTTCCGGAGATGGCGGGGCCACTCTGAAAAGGCCCTTCTCCAAGTTGTCACCCCTTCCTACTTCTTTTCTGGTGGTTCCCTGAGAAGGCCTCTGTGGACGATTCTGCCCTTCTGGATGAGGGACTAACTAGGTGGGCTTTCGCTATTGCATAACTGCATTTAGGGTGTCCCCGCAAGCTACTGAAAAGCCCCTGGGCACTGACTTGGAGGGAGCCAGGAGCAATGCCAGCCCTGGTCTGAGGTAAAAAAGGGCCTTCTCAAGCAGGGACAGGAATGCTGAGTGGTTATAGCCCCCAAGGGAGCCCTACTGAGGAGCACAGTTCTCACGCCCAGAGGTTTTGCATACTGAACCGCCAAGGGACAAAACGGCACTTGCCCAAAATGGCCGCCTCTCTGCCAGATGCAGGTAGAAGTTCGTGGCCCTCATTTTGGCAAATCCTCAGGAGCGTTTGGAGAGCGAGGCTGCAGCCCAACAGGCCCTCCAAAGCCACCTGGCTTCTGTCTGAACTTTAGTATTTAACTTGCTTTTCAGGGATTTTTTTCACATATTAGTTTTATATGCTGATTTTAATCAGTTTTTATCTGCACTAACAGTTCTGATTGATGGACTAGGTTTCCCTTGCTTTGCCATGGCCTAAGCCAGTCAGGGGTTCAGAAACTTTTCAAACAGGGGGCCAATTCACTGTCCCTCAGACTGTTGTGGGGCCAGACTATAGTTTGAGAACAAATATGAACGAATTCCTCTGCACACTGCACATTAAAATTAATTAAAATTCAAAGAAATTAAAAAGTAATCAACATGCAAAATTAATTCAAAAAGGTTTGCTCCACTCACCCGGGCTGCAGCAGAAGTCCAAGATGATGCCGTGCCGCCTGGCGCAAGGGAGAGCGCAACACGAGGGGAGCCATGGTGCCTTCGGTCGAGGCCTTCCCAGCTCCTCGCCGCCGTGCTGCCTCCGAGCTGGAGGAAGGTCCCTCGCAGGCAGGTGCTTGCCCGGCTCTGGAAGGGGAGCAGGAGGCCAGAGAGGCGGGCACAGGTCTGGGAGAGGGCTGCGAGGGACGGAATGGCTGCTTTCGAGGCGAGGGGCGCATGGTGGCCCCTAGACGGTTGTGGCGGCTTGCCCCGAGAAGCCCCTGGCGGAAGTGCAGGAGCCGTGCTTGGCCCGCAGCCTGGGGACGTGGCTCACACAGTTAGAAGTAGCTGTTCGAAGTTATCCTTTCCCGACCTTCTATCTTCTTTTAATGCCTTCATCTCTCTCTCTCTTCCCACTGCTCTCCTTTCTCCCGTATTCCCGCTCCGCATTCAGAGCCGGCACACGCGTGCAATGGGGGGAAGAGCCCCCCTCCCACGCGTGCAATGGGGGGAAGAGCCGCCAAATTGTACCAGCCCCCTTCAACTGCACATGTGCCGGCTCTCTGGAAGGGTTTCGGAAAACACTGGTGCCGACTGAGAGCTTCCGGACTCGTTCGGAGATCATTTTCTCCAAGAGAGTCCAAAAGCTCTGAGGTGGGCCAGGTAAAGGATGCTGGCAGGCCGTATCTGTCCCATGGGCCGTAGTTTGACCACCCGTGGCCTCAGCACTTGTACCATGAACAAACAATGCTGAACCTGCCTGCATCACATGCTGTTGTGACCATGAGGTGCCAGGACAGAGAATGTTCCTGATTGATGGATGGATGGATGGATTGATTGACATGTATTTCTAGGCTGCTTATAATTGCTGAGGCCTTCCTAGGCAGCTTACAATGCATAAACAGATTAACAGAATGAAACATATTGAAACCAATTAAAACATAACAGAATAAACATCTATTAAAAGGGGCCTCAGCATGCAGGCTAAATGTTAAAAAAATCTTTAAAAGGTATCTTTGCCTGGCACCGAAAGGAAAATAGAAACATAGAAAACAGAGCGAGTCAGAAGGGGTCTCCTGGGCCATCTAGTCTGACCTCCAGCACCAGCCAGCTCCACTCACAACATGCCCACCATGTGGACGTCCAGCCTATCCTTGAACACCCGCACTGATGGGGCCTCAACAACCTCTAGTGGAAGCCCATTCCACACCCTCGAGGTCCTGACTGTCTGGAAGTGCTTCCTAGCATCCAAACGAAACCTTGGCTCCCTGACCTTTGCTCCGTTGGAGCGCGTTCTGCCTTCCTCTGCAGGGGAGAACAGGTCTCTACCCATCTCCATGTGACATCCCCTCACATACCTGTATGTCACCAACGGATCCCCTCTGAGTCTCCTCTTCTCCAGGCTGAAGAGACCCAGATCCCTCAGTCTCGCCTCATACCCCATCCCCTGCAAACTGGCCACCAACCTTGTGGCCCTATGCTGCACTGACTCCAACCTGGCTATATCCTTCCTGTAATGAGGGGCCTAAAACTGAGTACAATACTCCAGTTGCAGGCACACTAGAGTCGTGTAGAGTGGTAGTAATACCTCTCTTGATCTAGAAGCCACACTTCTGGCTTTGCAACCAAGGGTGGCGTTCGCCCTCTTGACCACCGCATCCCACTGCTGACTCATGTTTAGCCTGCAGTCAACCAGTACCCCGAGGTCCCTTTCACAAGTGCTGCTCTCCAGCCACTTGTCACCTAACCTGTACTTATGACGCCCATTCCTGTGCCCCAAGTGCAAGACCTTGCACTTATTCACATTGAACGCCATCCTGTTGTCTCCTGCCCACTTCCATAGTCTGTCCAGATCCTTTTGGATCTGGAGTACCTGCTCCTCAGTTGTGGCCACTGCTCCAGTTTTAGTGTCGTCTGCGAATTTGATCAGCAGACTGTTCACCCCTTCTTCCCTGTCGTTCATGAAAAGATTAAACAGGATCGGCCCCAGGACAGAGCCCTGGGGGACCCCGCTTGTCACTGGCCGCCATCCCGATGATTCCCCGCTAATGGTTACCTTCTGCTTTCGGTCAGTCAACCATGCCCTAATCCACCGGACAGTGCTTTGGTGTATCCCAAAACTCCTCAGTTTCTCCACCAGGATATCATGGGGCACTTTGTCAAAGGCCTTGCTGAAATCCAGGTATACCACATCCACTGCATCCCCTCCATCTAGCCGTCTCGAAACCTTGTCATAGAATTCCACAAGGTTTGTCTGGCAGGACCTGTTTTTGCGGAAGCCGTGTTGTGTGGCTGTCAGCCTCCCTTCCCTATCTAGCATCACTAGATCTCTCTCTATTATGAGCCTTTCCATTGTTTTTCCTACAATGGACATAAGGCTAACTGGTCTATAATTCCATAAATCCAGGTATACCACATCCACTGCATCCCCTCGATCAGCCATCGCAAAACCTTGTCTAGAGATGACGCCAGGCAAATTTCCTGAGGGAGGGAGTTCCAGAGATGGGGAGCAGCAGCAGAAACAGCCCTTTTCCTGGTTGCCATCCCTGAGTTAAAGGATCTCAATTCTTCGGCAAGCTGTGGAGAGGCAGAGCAGCAGATTTAGGGACTGTGAAGGATGGGGGAAGAGAAACCCTTTCCCCTGGAATGATGGTGTGCTGGAGCAGAAATGGGCACCCCAAAGCCAGAACTGCATGCATAAATTACCCCACCTGCTGTTCACCCAGGTAGGGGTGTGCCTCGTTCATTGATTGTCCATCCTTTGCCCCTTGCACACACACACACTCCCAAGCTGCAGACCCTGTCCTTAAGAGGGAGTGCAACCCCATTCAGGACAAGGTCAAAGTCCCCCATCTCAAAGCCCGATCCACCTACCAACAGGACCTCTGTCTTGTCTGGATTGAGCTTCAGTTTATTGGCCCTCATCCATCCCATTACCTCGGCCAGGCACTGGTTCAGCACAGCCACTGCCTCACCTGGATTGGTGGAAAACGAGAGGTAGAGCTGGGTATCATCAGCGTACAGGTGATTCCGCAGCCCACACCTCCTGATGACCTCTCCCAGCGGTTTCATGTAGATGTTAAATAGCAAGGGAGACAAAATGGACCCCTGCAGAACTCCGTGGCATAACTGCCATGGCGCAGAGCCATAGTCCCCCAGCACCTCCTTCTGGAATCGGTCGTTGAGATAGGAGCGGAACCACTGCAAGTAGCATGGAAGGATGGTATGGAATAATCTATGGAATGATGGGATCCCCCCATGATGGGAGAGGGAGCCCCCTTGTGGTGGCTGTGGTCCCAAGTCTAGATCAGGGTTGCTCTAGGCTATCCTTCGTTCAAGGACAGAAAGGACATGCACATGGTGGGCATGTCATGAGCAGAGCCAGCTAAAGCCAGGGGTCAGACTAGATGACTCTGGGACCCCTTCTGACTCGCTCTGTTTCTATGTTCCTATGTTTTTCCTGCATTGTGGACTACCAAAGAAATATCCCTGCATTATTTATTTATTTATTATTTATGTGTTAAAAGTTTTTCTAGGCCATCCACTGCAAGCATCTCAGGACACCTTACAAGAAAAAGGGGGAAATAACCCCGAAAATAAAAAACAGAACAAGGCACTGCATCCAACTTCAGTAATAAAACCCCAAATAAAACCAATTAAACAGGAAAATGTTAGGAAAAATAAAAAAGAATAAAGAATACGAAAAAGAATAAAGTGACTGCACCAGGCGAACCTCACTAGAGAGTAAATTCCAGAGTTGGGGGCACCACCACCAAAAAGACCCTTCTCCAGGTAGCTACCCTCTGAATCTCCTTCAAAGAGGGCTCCCAGAGAAGGACCCCTGCCCCAAGAAGGGAAGAAGGCGCTCCTTCAGGGACCCCAGACCCAAGTCATTTACGGCTTTACAGGTCATCACCAGCACCTTAAATTGGGCCCAGACGTCAACTGGCAGCCAGTGTAACTGATAGAGGACCGGCATTATATGGGACTACCTGTCAGTCTCTAATATATCCTGGCAGCTCTATTGAAGTATAGAAGTATCTGGACTGTCTTCAAGGGCAGCCCTACGTAGAGCGTGTTGCAGTAGTCCAATCAGGGAGTTACCAGGGCGTGGGTACCTAGATCTGACCAGAGCTTCTTTGTTGGTGCCCAGTGCAGGGGCTGCTGAGGATCGGGAACCAGGCTGATGGCTCTCTGTCTGCGTGGCAGTCCTCTTCTTGCCCAAGAGGTGACCTAACCTGAGCTCCAATTCAGCCCTTTCCTGGATGCAGGAGTCTCAGAGCTGCTGTGTCTGAAAGGTGACTTGGTCAGCCTTTTCTTGAAAGGGCCAAGAAGGAGAGAAAGACTGCCTTGTGTTGCTGAATTGTTATTCCCCAAACATGAGCCTAATGGTGAGAGAAAATGATTCTTCCATAGCACTAAATCCGGCACGTGGGCCTTTTGGGAAGAATCAATGGTAGAAAGAATGAGGATATAAACAGAAGTGAAGGAAGGATGCAAAAACACTTCCAGCCACACCAGCCTCCTCCTCCTCCCTCCATACATTTTCAGCGAAATTCTCCAAAGTCAGAGCCTGGCTTCTAATGGGCGACTTTTTAACGAGCTGGGCTTTCCGCTTCTCCAAGCTGTTCCCCCTCCCTGCCCAGACCAACTGACCATTTGTCAAATTTGGTTAGCTAAATGACTTCATTTGGGAGCGGATGTATTGATCTGAACGGATTATCATGCTACAGCGAAGGCAACGACCTGGTGCTGCCGGCCAAAGGGTTTCTGGGGGCCTGATCCTTCCCATAGTGCTTAACTCCCTCTGTAGCCACACACAGAATTATTCCTTCTACCACTGTACACCGTTCCAAAAGCGTCACCTACAGAACGGTCTCTAAAAACTTTAAATTAAATAAATACGACTCATTCAATATCAAGGCACCGTGACCAGGCTGCTGGCAGTTCTGCAGTTTTAGATTCTTTCATCTGTGTTCTGATCTTTATATATGCACTTGGTGTGTTTTTATCTTTCTTTCCAGGCACCTTGAGAGTACGGTAGTAGGTGGCATATAAGTATAAATAAATAACAATGCACAAACAAATATATAAGCCATGAACTAGTTCCAATTCAAGTGGAGAGAGCAAACATTCGAATAGCAGGCATTTGGGGGAGGGGGCATATTGTCAGAAAAGTCTCTGAAAATGGTGTCTTAGCAACTGGGGAGAATGAACCCCATCCAGGGTTTTGCAGGGCTTCCATTGAATTCTTCCACTTAGATGCAGTACAACTTCTCCTAAAAGAGTGCATATTCATTAGAGCTGAGGGTATGGATGAGCAACAAAAGGCAGATTTAGCCTGCAGCATCCCATGGCATCTATTAAAAGGTGCATCCTTTTTTTTTTTTTTTTTTTTTTTTTTTTTTTTTTACAGAGAGTTGACTCTGGAATGTCTAACAAGGAGGCCAGTAAGACAATTTGCTGTTTAAATGACCCAATGCACATTGGGCATATTGAAGGGCGGGGGGGGGGGGGGAAGCTATTTCCTACTGGCTAAATCTCATTAAAAAAGCAATTTTCCAATCAATTACAATGCAATTTAGTCACTAACTATTTAATTATCAAAAAAGACCCCATTTTGTCCTCTCTTTCTATATTTATGTACCTCGATTTTTGTGTTATTTTTGTAACTCATCACGAGGGAAAAAAAGAACTAGTTGTTTGCCAGAACACTGGACTGATTTCTTAGTGCAATTACATTACAATGAAACTATTCAATTCAATATATCATATTAGACAGACAAAATATTGTTTGCATAGAGCCTTTTAAGATTGGAAGAGATGCATTGATTTCTACACGGGCTCAATTTTTACTATGATTGTCATATACTATAAAATTGTATTATCTAATATCAGTTTTATTAGAAGAACATTAGTTCTATACATTCTTTTTTAAACCTGTAGCTCACAGAGCATATCTCCAAAAAAAAAAAAAAAAAAACTTGCAGTAGACATGGGAGATAAAAGGGGGTTTGTTTTGTTTTTCCTGCAAAGAAACGGAAACTTCTCAGAACAGTCCTCTGAACCCCAGGACTGGGACTTGGGGGGAAGAAGGCTGTTGTGTGGGGTTTTAAGATCTGTTGCAACTGTTCCAGTTCCACCTTCCAGCTTTCCTCCCAGCCGCATCACAGTCCATCAGGTTGCCCCTTCGGGATGCCCTGAGGGGGACTTTCTGGTTGTCCTCACTGCCACCCCACCTTTGTGGGCCTGTGCCTGGGCCCTGTGGGTCTAAGTGGGGGTCCCAGTTAGTGTAGTGATGGGTAGAGGGAGATACAGTTTTGAGAGGGTGGCTGGCCAGGTAAGGAGAACGAAGCCCAGAGAGCAAACAGCCATGCTCTACTCCAGTCCTCCCCACGCCTGTGCGTTTGATGGCTATTTGTCAATGCCAGAGAGGAACAGGAGAAAACCTCCCTCAGCTATGATCTAACCCACCTTGCGTGTATGCTGTGTTTTATTTTACATTTTAGAAACATAGAAATAGAGCAAGTCAGAAGGGACCTCCCAGGTCATCTAGTCTGTGCATTTATTTGTTAAACCATCCCAAAACTTTGGTAAGGGGACAGTCTAGAAAAGTTTTATAAAATAAAAGTTTTATAAAAACTTTTATAAAATCTACCTATGGTAAGGTAGAACCATAGAAACAGAGTGAGTCAGAAGGGGGTCTCCCAGGCCATCTAGTCTGACCCACAGCTCCAGCCAGCTCTGCTCATGACATGCCCACCATGTGCATGTCCAGCCTATGTTTGAACACCCTCGGTGATGGGGCCTCAATGACCTCCCAGGGAAGCCCATTCCACACCCTGGGGGTCCTAACTTTCAGGAAGTGCTTCCTGGCATCCAAATTGAGCCTTGGTTCCTTGAGCTTTGCTCTGTTGGAGCACGTCCTACCCTCCTCTGCAGGGGAGAACAGGTCTCTGTTTATTATATAGATAAAATATAACCAAGACCTGGATGGGTGACCAAAGAGGAGTCAGTTGTGCCCACCTGGGTACTTGGTTCAGCATCAGGGTAAACATCATGGCTAGGGGGTTGCATGATCTACAGGAATTCAGCCTCTCTCTCTCTCTCCCCAGGCCCCCCATCTGTCTGGCAACTAGGTGGAGTGTTTGCCCCTTGTATTGGACCAGCAGGCAGATGAAAGGACGGGAGCAAAACAGGAAGGCCCTGGTGATTCCTTAGCACGTTTCCTGATTATAATTGATTGGACTGTTCTGGATTTTCAGCCGTAATGGTGTTTCGAATTTTTATCACTCTCCAGCCTAGCTATTTTGTGCCTGACATTTGCTGGTTTCATTAATTTTTCCTTTCCTTCCTTTTTTTAACTGCACGGGAATTTATTGGAACCTTAATTTATTAATAAAACCTTGCACAGACCCTTGCCCTGAAAGGCAGCCTAGAAATAATTTAAAGAAACACGTTGATCGATCTTTTTCCATTAATTTGGCTAATTTCCTTCTGAAGCCATTTATGCCACTTTTCATCAATACATCTCATTTACAGCATTTTTATTCCAGCCTTAGGCTGCAGAAGGCCGGCAGGCTGAGCCACCAAATTCCTTCTCTTCCTCTTCCAGGTCTGGACTCATATCCTCCATCCTCCAGTCCAAAGAGAGATGTCCATTTGACACCGACCCTGTATCAGTCCAAGTGGAAGGAAGGGCTTCCAATTGACAGTACCATTGTCCTGCAAAGGCCTCATCCATCCTTTCTAGGATGGTTAAGTAAAGATCATTTACTTTGCAAGACCAGCTCATAATCACCTGGCAGGAGGTGTGTCCCCTTCCTATTCTGTCCTTCTGTCCACTTCCACCTGCCCCAACCCATCCTCCAGCTGAGAACTGAGTCCCAAATCTAGGACTTCCAGCTAGGAGTACGCACTAAAGTTGGGTGAGAAATTCAATTTAGTCTCTTTTTAAAGGAAGGCACCATTCCCTACATTCTCCATATCTGGGAACTTAAATGTTAATATCTCAAAAGTGGGAGGTACCAAACTTCTCAGGTTTGTCCACCCAGAACCATGAGCGTGCATTTCTGAGTGTTCAATCTTGCTGAGCTTTAGCAGCAAGATGTGAAGCCCAACCAACCTCACAGGGTTCTTGCTGTGAGGAGATTGTGAGAATTATGTCAGCCACCTGGAGTTCTTTGGAAAGAAAAAAAGGTGGGAGATAAATTTAATAAATATATATTTATTAAATTAATTTAAAACACAGATATAGTTTTAACATATGTTAATAAATTTATAATTCATACTTTATTATAATGTGCGATGTATTATAATAACATATTATGTTATGTTACTATGTTAATTGATTACTATAGTAATAAAATATTACTATATTTTATCTATTTCTATCTTAGAGATCAACCCTGACTGCTCTTTAGAAGACCAGATACTGAAGATGAAGCTCAAATGCTTTGGCCACCTAATGAGAAGGAAGGACTCCCTGGAGAAGAGCCTGATGCTGGGAACAACTGACGGCAAAAGAAGAAGGGGACGGCAGAGGATGAGGTGGCTGGATGGAGTCACTGAAGCAGTCGGCGTGAGCTTAAGTGAACTCCAGGGGATGGTGGTGGAGGACAGGAAGGTCTGGAGGAGTGTTGTCCATGGGGTCATGAAGGGTCGGACTCGACTTCGCGACTAGCATAGCATATATACTACATATATTTTATTATGTATTTGCTTTTTTATAATATACATTGTAACACACCCTGACAGCCATTCTGGCTAAGAGGAGCAGGATAGAAATCCAACAAATAAATAAATCAAATGACAACCCTTCCTCACTGTTTGTCCACAAGTCAACCTGTCAACGAAGTTACCATTGAGTGACAGCCTGCATAATTTTGTCCAGCTAGTGTTGACCCAGAGAATATCCTGGAATCAGTTAACCTGAGAATCAGGAGATCTGCATTCCAGTCCGCACGCTGTTGGGAGTCCCCAGAGATGGGAATCATAACTCATACTTGTCCCAGGCAGCAAAGATGGTCATGCCCTCAGATGCCTTCCCACAAACCAAGCCTCTGGCAGTTTCTAACCCCGAACGCTACAAGGATCAATCAGTCGGTGGAACCAAACCCCCTCCAATTCTACGTCTCACTTTCTAGATATCTAATTTCTTAAAGCTGAGCAGAATCTGAACAGAGCTTGCTGTGATGATGGTAATAATTCCATGGCTATCTAAGTCAGTGAACTCAATTCCAAGGTGCTGGCTTAAGTGATACTTAGCCCTTGGAATTTAGTCAGAGAATAATATACCACCATTAAAAGGAAAATTTAATTCCTGAGGACAGATTAGTGCCATGACTGAAAGATTATAGCTGACACGTTTCCCTTCCTCCTTACACATGTGGGAACAAAGGACACTGCCAAGTGAAACTCTGAAGAAATCACATCAGATTTGAAGCTTTAGAAAAGGCAGTCAAGAACTTTGGGACCTGGATAGGGTTTTTTTTTCCCTTTTCAATAGTTTGTCCTACTCACTTAATTCCCAATCAGTTGGATTACGAATATATCAATAATAGTACAAAAAGAAGAGGAAGAGGAAGAAGAAAAGAAGAAGAACAACAACTTTTTAAAAAGATCACAGCCCAGCTTTTCCTCAATGAATTCTGCTTTTAGGAGATTTTCACTCAGAATCTTAGCTTTCAAATGAGACTAAGAAGATCTCTACTCAAGCCTCTTCTGCTCCTGTTTAGTGTCTAGAAAGTCCTCCTAAAACCATTTATTCCAGATGCTTTTTCTTTGAGGGGCCCTTTTGCATTCTGGACCTGTTTTGGCCTGAAGAACAAAAACCTGCAAAAGATAGGAGGCTGAAATCTAGATTTTTTCATTTCGCATAGCCTCAGGAAGGATTAGACTTTAAATTACCTATAAACATCCAACAATGTTTTAGAGAAGATTCTAGATGGACAACTCAGTAGAGCTACAGATGTGTAAATTACAGTACAGATTCCAAGCAGAGGGGATTCCAATGATCCCAGAGGAGTAAGCCTCAAATCCATGGGCACCCAAACTGACATGCACATGGTGGGCATGTCGTGAGCAGAGCCGGCTGGAGCTGGGGGTCAGACTAGATGGCCCAGGAAGCCCCTTCTGACTTGCTCTGTTTCTATGTTTCCTGAACTTCCCCTACACCTGAAAAAGGATTGGGATCCCTCCAACACTTCTTTAATGGGGGGAAAGAAAGAGTTTCCCAAAGCTGGTATCTGGAGATCTGCGATTGGGAAGGCAAGCTAACTGCATCAGGCTTTAGAAAATAAGGATTCTTCCCACTGAGTGGGGAGGATGCAAAAAAGAACCCCAGTGGGTCTCCTTTAGTGCTAGAAGTCGGAGACATTCAGGCCAATTACCACTTGCAATAAACCCAGAAAATACCGCTTCTGTTTCCTCTCCCAAGCATATTTTCAGCAACCTGATAAATAAAGTTTACTGCTGTCAAAAGACAGATTAGACAAGGAAATCCGTTACTTAACTGTCAGAGGCAGAGCACATTTGCATAGCACAACAAGGGAGCGCAACATTTTATTACTGACTCCTGATAGCATAACAGATGATCTCCCTAGATATATATTTGATCTGCACTTATTAATGCCAATCTGTTAGCCTACATAATGAAATTATTAATACCAATCGGCCCTGTCCGTCTCCGCACCAGTCCACTGCCAAAGCAAAGCAGCTCAGAAACGAATTTTTCAGATAATAGTTAGGGGTACGAGAAGTTAAAATCCCTTGGAAAAAAAAATATTTTGGAGAAATCTTTCTAGTGAAAAAACAATGGAGGTTTTCTTTTTCTCATTCCTGGAAAGATGAAGCCTCTTTGCAAGGAACTCTACGAATATCCTCACCAAAATTTTTTCTTTCTTTTTTAGCTTTTATGAAACTGATGGCAACGTGGAGGATGAACTATGGTAGCCAAGATGCAGCAGAATTGCTACTTGCTGTGGCAGGAAAAACATCATAGAAAAAAGGGAGGAAACTTTGGAATGCTCCTCCTTCCCCTGGAAAAACCCCCCTCTTCTCTCCCATTTTTCCGCCCAGAAGAAGGCTTTGGAATTTCAAGAGACCATTTTCACAGAACTCTAATGCCAACAAAATCTGTTCTGATTGTCCTTAAGAATTGCTAGAGGAAGTCCATTCTTCATGTTTTGTCCATCTCGTGATGTTCTGATGAACCTTGGTGAAATCAAGTGGCCTTCAACAACAATTGCTAAAAGCATGTGATCCCACCTTCTCCAGCGACATTAAGCTTTAAGCCTCCTACATGGATCTAACTGGCCGCCTCTTTCTGAGACAGTGTTCTCTGAGGACAAGGAATAGCTTTCCTTCTCACCCACGCCTTCTCATCTTCAATAAGAATTTGCCACAGTTGTTGGTTCAAGTCCCATCAGCCCCTGCCTACATCCACTTATCTCCTGGGCAGTGTCTTTTCCACTGTCAGTCCCTGCACCCCTTCTTGAAACCCAACTGAGTTTTCACCCATAAGTTTTTATTGTCCCGTGCAGGGAGAGAGACAGGGAGTGCGTCCCTGTTAGTTCTCCTGGACCTCTCAGAGGCTTTCGATACCATCGACCATGGTATCCTTCTGAATAGGCTAGCGGGATTGGGAGTTGGAGGCACTGCGTGGGGTGGTTCCGCTCCTATCTCAATGGCCGATTCCAGAAGGTGGTGCTGGGGGACTATGGCTCTGCGCCATGGCAGTTATGCCATGGAGTTCTGCAGGGGTCCATTTTGCCCCTTTGCTATTTAACATCTACATGAAACCGCTGGGAGAGGTCATCAGGAGGTGTGGGCTGCAG
>NW_025335587.1:14685488-14692692 GCF_004798865.1 Varanus komodoensis
GGACCCCTGCAGAACTCCATGGCATAACTGCCATGGCGTTCTGCAGGGGTCCATTTTGCCCCTTTGCTATTTAACATCTACATGAAACCGCTGGGAGAGGTCATCAGGAGGTGTGGGCTGCAGAATCATCAGTACGCTGATGATACCCAGCTTTACCTCTCATTTTCCACCAATCCAGGTGAGGCAGTGGCTGTGCTGAACCGGTGCCTGGCCGAGGTAATGGGCTGGATGAGGGCCAATAAACTGAAGCTCAATTCAGACAAGATGGAGGTCCTGTTGGTGGGTGGCTCGGGCCTCAGGATGGGGGACTTGGGCCTTGTCCTGAATGGGGTTGCACTCCCTCTGAGGGACAGGGTTCGCAGCTTAGGAGTGCTCCTAGTCCCTGAGCTGTCTTTAGAAGCTCAGATGACAGCGGTGGCGAGGAGCGCCTTCCTTCAGCTTTGGCTGATACATCAGCTGCGTCCCTTCCTGGAGAACGACTGCCTGGCGACAGTGACACGTGCTGGTAACTTCCCGATTAGATTTCTGTAACGCGCTCTACGTGGGGCTACCCTTGAAGACAGTCCGGATACTTCAATTGGTGCAGAATAGAGCTGCCAGGCTGCTGACGGGGACTGGGCATTGTTCTCATATAACCCCAGTTCTCCGTCAGCTCCACTGGCTCCCGATTGAAGTCCAGGCCCAATTCAAGGTGTTGGTTATGACCTATAAAGCCCTAAACAGCTCAGGACCTGGATATCTAAAGGAGCGCTTGCGCCCATATATGCCCTCCCGCCCTTTGAGATCAGCAACAGATGCCCTTCTCCAGGAACCCTCTGTGAATGATATTAGGAGGGTGAGTATCCGGAGGAGGGCTTTCTCTGCGGTGGTGCCCCATCTATGGAATGCACTCCCCAGAGAGGTCTGCCTGGTGCCGTCGGTATTTGTTTTTCGGCCCCAGGCTAAGACCTTTTTATTTAAAACTTATTTTAATTGTTTAATTATTTGAATTAATAGGATTTTAAATTTTTAGCCGAGATGCACCAGGGGCTTTTAAGCAATTTTTTAAATTGTTATATTGTTATTATTTATGTATTTATGTATTTATGTACTTTGTATCCTGTTGTGAGCCACCCCGAGGCTTCGTTGCAATGGGAGCGGCATAAAAAATGTTTTACATAATAATATTAAAAATAATTGTCCTCATCCTGGCCTGGCCAATTTCCATGTGTCTTTGAGGTCAGGAAACTGATGGAGGAGTGCAATCGACATGAGTAAGGACAAAAGAGAAGGCTTCCTGTCTTTGCTGACCAGAAAAGCCACATGGAAAAAATTCTGCTGTATTCTGCTGGAGCAGAAGGAGCTACAAACGATGAAGAGAAGGAAAATCAGGATGTTCACACAAACCCCAGACCACCTCATCGCAAGATTCTTGTAAGTACAAGAATCCAATGCACCTCCCACAGAAACTTCATCTTCTTTTGCTTCCCTGCTTGCTTAGAAAAGCACTTGTTTCCATCAAGCTTCATGAGAAAGGTAAGAAACTTCAGAAGAAAATATCTGTCCAAGGTTAATTTGTGGTGGGCCTCTTCTCTCTTTGCGGTCTGAGAAAAGGTGGGGATTTGGAATAGAAGTCAAGGGTCAACCAGTGGCCATGTCAAAAATGGAAGACCAACCAGGAGGCCAGAAGAAGCAGTGAGCCAGAATTTGGAACTACGGGATGACCATGGATACACCACCAGCACAGAGGTCTGGTGAACCTTGCTGTTCAAGTAAAGCTCTGATGGAAGAGGAGGTCCACTTTATGTCCAGCACTCAACTTTGGTGGGCTGAGTCAGTTCAGGGTCTGAAGATGCATGACAAAGGAATTGCCACCAGAATTTCACTGGTTCACTACATGAGATTTCGCTCAGATTCCACCAAGTTTGGTCAATGAGCAACACTGATTCTCTCCACCTTCCAACAAGCTGATAGGAAAGTTAAAACCAGTGAAACCTTACTATTATGGGATGGAGTTTTTGAAAAAATAATTGCTCAAGTATTCTTGCCACCTCTTCACCAGTTCCAGTAAAACCAAATATTTGCAGCATGGAGCTATCAAGAAAAGGACCCGAGAACTGAGGATTGTGTCACTGCAAGATGAAATAACATTTCTCAGAGAAATGGTAATGTTTGCCAAAATTTCACTGAAATTCAATTTCCACTATAAAGAGAATGAGAAAAGAAACCAGTTTGCCCTAGTAAAATGAATGGTTGCTCTTAGATTTATGGTAAGACAAGCTATCTCAGATGACTTTGATAAATCTATCAATTTGCAGTATGCATCGAGATAAGACAACAGCAATTATGTTTATTAAAATAACCATTCATGAGCGATGGAGAAATGAATCATAGATTTATGGATTCCTGCTAGAATAACTGAATTTTCAGTAATAGCACACCGTTCCATGGGAGATGTGAATAAAATACTAGCACAAAATGTCAGAAACTAATGTTAAAGTTCCTCTCATTGTATTCAAAATTCATAAAAAGGTAAAGGTAAAGATTTCCCCTTGACGTTACATCCAGTCATGCCTGACTCTAGGGGGCAGTGATCATCTCGGTTTCCTAGCCGAGGGAGTCAGCGTTTGTCCCGGACAGTCTCTGTGGTCATGGGGCCGGCAAGACTAAACACCGAAGTGCATGGAACGCTGTTACCTGCCCACCTTTTCATCTACTCGCATTTGCATGCTTTCGAACTGCAAGGTTGGCAGGAGCTGGGACGGAGCAACGGGAGCTCACCCCATTGTGCAGATTCGAACCGGCGACCTTTCGATCAACCAGCCCAGCAGCCCAGCAGTTTAAACCCCTGCGCCACCTGCAGTCCCTCAAAATTCATATGCATATATAAATGAATCATGCTAAACTGAGGGATAAAAGAAAGAGATGAAACGCAGGCATTGGAAGAGCTACGACCACCACCTTAAGTATTTACAGTTTGACAGTGAGGCCTACCAAAAGTTGCAGGAATGGAATGAGGGAAGATTCCAAAGAGACCTTCTTCTTTAGTGACATCATGTCTAAAGCCTACAGAATGGATCTAACCGGTCACCTCTTTGAGAGGTCCTTCTGCCTCATCATCCCACAAAACCCCAAGATGCTGAATGTATGGTTTAGAAATCTCTGTCCTGGGCTTCCAGTCAAAGGAAGAGTCTGAAGAGCCCACAAAGGTGGCTGCTCGGCAAGGGTTGCTGGTGAACCTCTCCCCTGCCATGATAAAGGACAACCATCTGTTAGGGCAGCCCACAGCCCCTGAAGCAAATGTATCAAAATCACAATTCCCTGTTCAGATGAATGGACTCCATCAGGCCTCTTAGACAGCATCTTTGGATGTGCCATCAACATATCCAGACCATTGACCACAGCTTTGCACAGTTCCTGATCAGCTTCGCTTCTGTCTTCAAGGAGTTTGCATGTGCTAAGATTCTGTACTCTGCTAATATTGTCTCTTCTTGCAGGTCCTCACCTGTCTTTTCCCTTCTCTTTCTGTATCCCCTTCCCCTCTCCCTTTCCTAAATGCTTTAATAAACTTCCTTGAATCTGATTTGGTGCTTGGGTGAGTCAAGGCACTAAATCTGGTGCCTTGACCATGAAGATAAGTCTAATCTTGGGACAGATGTGGTCCAGCCATGGTGGGACAGAGAAGGGACATTCTCTGGCTTCCAGCACAGATGCAAATCAGGAAGGAGAACGTTCTCTGCACCAGTTGTGGGGCAGTGCCATTTTTAATGATATCAACAGGTAATGGGCAGATATGGGCACCTGCTAGTACCCTTAGCACTGAAGGAAAGAACCATGCCTATCCCCCATTGAAACCAACCACCTTGGGAGGTTGGCTACATGCCAGTGCAGAACGAATTGCCAAAGGTGATACAGCATCATTCCCGTGCCTTTTCCCATCAGTGTGAACATCAGTGTGAAATTATTCCGGGAAACACAAGATGGGGATAGCTCGTGCTGTGAAGAGCCTTTAGAGAATGCAGTGCTAGGCTTTACAAAAGCAATTTTCAATTTTCACCTTCATTTAGGCAAAGAATACCATCTGTTTATATAACTGAATTATTCCAATGTGTGCTCAGGCAGAGTGATAGATGTAATTGATTCAGGTGGTTATTAATCATAGATGAACTGCCTTAAAATAAATATTAATCTTGGTATGGAGAATTATATTTTTTCTTCTCTGGAGAGTGGATTAGAAAATAAACTACCCATTAATGGTCCAAATAATTTATGCTGGGAAACAGCAGCAGCAGCAAACAATGCACTTGAGCTCAGTCAGTGTCTTGAAATATAAAAGAAGACCTGATTTCTGGAAAATCCTCTTGTTTGTGGGGTGGGCTGGTGGGTAGGAAAATGCACATCCCTTTGATTCTGTGTTGCTATAGGATCAGTGAATCAACTCATAAATTCAAGTGCACAAGTCAGGGTAGCTGTCTGGACGGTTTAATCTTGTCTATACCAAAGGCGTGTAGAAGTTAGATCTCTGAGATGGTTGGACTTCAGCCTACCAGCAACCATGGTGAGATGTTTTGGACTTCAACATCCAACTTTCTTGACAGTTCACCATGGGATCAGTGGCTTATGGAAACTGAAGCCCCAAACAGCTGGAGATCCATCATCCCCAACAGGCAGCATTTCTCCAGGGTTTCTAAGAGGAGATGTGGAGACTGAATCTGGGAACTTCTGCAGACGAAGAAGGTACTCCACCATAGATCTGCAGATCTTTCTGAGAAAGGACACAATCTGGTTCGTAAGTAGGAAAGCAGCATGCAGATATAGGGAGATGCCCTGGGGCAATTTCCCACCAATGGGCTCCAGCCACTTCTTTTAAACCATCAACTCAAATAGACGCACAGTTTTTCTTGTTTTCTTGCATGAACTGGCTAGGTGTCTCTATAATGGCAAGAGCCACCCCCGTTGATTGTCCTCACGATTGTCCTTAATTACATTCCTATGCTGTCCGTAACCAAGCTCTCCAGGCAGTTCATACCATTTAAGTCACCCATCCAGATTCCAACCAGGAAGGACCCAGCTTAGCTTCCAAGATGAGGCAGGATAAGGCTATTTATTTATTTAGAATATTTATATGCCATCCTTTCATGAAGGCCTCAGGATGACTTACATAAATAAATAAGAATAATATAAAACATAATACAAATGCAGATTATGCAGATTAAAACATATATAAGCCAATATTAAAAGTTATTAAAATGTTGTTGGAATAAAAAGGTCTTAACCCGGCGCTGAAAAACAAATAATGACAGAAGCTATGGCTTAAGAGTCACCAATAGACCTTTCCTTCTGTACAGAATTGTCTCCTCTCCCTTTAAAGTCATCTAACCTGCTATTTATCACAACACATTGTCGCAGCAATTCATATGTAGTAATTATGCATTGTATGAAGAAGTACTCTTATTCATCCACCCTGAATCCAAGGCTAATGAAATCGCAATTGCACTAGAAATAAGATACATCTGCATCCACTCAGAGATTTACCCTCAAGAGCCTCTGGAGAAGGAGCTGAACCCTGCAAAATAACAACACTGTAAACCCAGCATCACAAAATTTTAACAAGACATCTCCAAATGACAAAAGCAAAGTGCTTCTCCAGGGACAGAAACTGACACAAACCAAGAAATCGAGACAGCTGGTGGATCTCTCCTAGCCTCTTCCTTCAGAAGTTTTGGACTACAGGTCCCATCAGACACATCTAGAATGGGCAATGTTCAGGAGTGATGGGTGTGGTGGTCCAAAGTAGCTGGAAAGAGCCAGGTTGAAGACTGTTGATTTTATTATAGAATGATAAGAAATTTTGAAAACCCCTACTCTGAGGGTACCATCCAAAGTATGTTGGTACAAAAGAAGGTCTCCCAAGGTTTCACATAAAACTTTCTTTTGCCTAAACATGCTTAGGAACGAACTCTTAGGCCATAACTAAATTTCTAGTAAGCATCTCCACTTCTTCGCAGGTGAAGACTTCAGGCAGGTTCTGAGTGTGCACCAGGTTCTTGAAAAGATCTCACCCACAACTAAAAGCGGAAACCTTCCCTCAAGTTCTGCCACTTCATCTCTCTCTTTTTCTCTTCAGTCTGATTCCTTTACAAACTCCAGAAAAGTGTTTTAAAGGTGTTAAGACCTCCCTTTTTAAAGGGTATTTGAAAGTATCCTTTTATAATAGAAAAAAGTAAAGTTGGTTGCCGTTTTTACCCTTTTTTTGTAAGGGTAACGGAGACAAACTGGGCAAAAGTCACCATTGTGCACTGTTTTCTATATTTTGCCAAGGTCACTTCAGTTGGATAACCTCTGGGAAGGAAATTTTCAGTGTGTGTGTGTGTGTGTGTGTGTATTCTTTCAGAAAGCTATGTTCAGAGTTCACCTTTTTGATGTTGAATCTCATTGAACAAGTATCACTTCATACACATACCAAGAGAAAAGAATTATGGTTTGGAAGCTGCCCTGAGGCTTATGCGAACGGGCGGCATATAAGTTCTCCAAACAAACAAACAAACAAATAAAGGCAGCATTAAATAAAGTCCTAGGCTACAGTCTTAGGTCACATATTTGGAAATGTTCCTCTGAAGCCAAAATAGTTTGGCTTTTAAGAAGCCCAGTGGGTTCTACAAAACAGGCAGGTTCATGCCATTTTTTCTTCCTCTTCAAGTTCACCATAGCCAAGGTCCTACCAGCTAAATATGTGATTGCATACGTTTAAGACAATAGCTGGGTTAAAAAACACGACATGCTATGGTGGAAGTTTTACCATTGTTGGTCTGTCATGCTGTCCAAATGCCATCATAGCATTTCACCATAGCGAATTCGGTCTTTAGAAACCAGAATATTCTTAATATTTATTTATCTTTTGATTTATATCCTGCCTTTTTCCTACAAAGGGCTCAAGGCAGCTTCCATCATTCTCCTCTTCCATTTCATCCCCACAACAGCAACCCTGTGAGGCGGGTTGGGCTGAGAGTCTACGACTGGCCCAAAGTCACCCAGTTGGCTCCATGGCCGAGCGGGGACTCGAACCCAGATCGCCTGAGTCCCAGTCCCACGCTCTTAACCACGACACCACACTGGCTCTCAAGAATAAGAAGCAATGTTTTGTTCTATGGTGTCTCTACACCTCACTGATTTATTATTATTATTATTATTATTATTATTATTATTATTATTATTATTATTATAA
>NW_025335587.1:14692792-14781807 GCF_004798865.1 Varanus komodoensis
TTTCTATGCCGCCCCTTGCCGAAACCTCGGGGCGGCTTACAACACGATCCTGGCATTCACCTAACACAGAGTTCTCTGGAAAGAGCAGCAATTGCAAGAACCAGTCTAACCCTCCAGCATCTATGTGCAGATCAATGAGGTGCAGTCAGGTGATAGAGACAAGGAGTGATGCACTGTGGGATTTCAGGAACAGTGGATGATGGGATGGGTGCCAACAGTATGACAACTGAATTGGGCAGGTGTTTGTAGTCTGAGACCTCTAATTACCTTAGACAAAGTCTCAGATTTTTCATCCATCCATCTTTTTAGATTTGTTTATGATCTCAGTTCATTTGGGGTTAATCCAAGAAAAGCTCACTTATCTCTCATTTAAATCCCATTTTCCACACTAGAACCAAGCATCTTTCCACAGTGCAATATTTCTTACAGTATATTTGCAGTATAATATCATATATGCAGTGAGTTTATTCCCAGGTAAGTGAGCATAAAACTGCACCTTAGTGTGGTAAGGAAAGAAATTAAATCAGTTGATCCTAAAGGAAATCAACCCTGACTGCTCTCTACACGGACAGAAACTGAAGCTAAAGCTCAAATACTTTGGCCACCTGATGGGAAGAAAGGACTCGGCAGAGAAGACCCTGATGCTGGGAACGATTGACACCCAGGGAACGGGGTGGCAGAGGTTGAGTTGGCTGGATGGGGTCACTGGCACAGTGGGCGTGTGTTTGGGTGGACTTCAGGGGATGGTGACAGCCAGGAGAACCTGGCCTGCTGTGACCCATGGGTCTCAGAGGGTCGGATGCGACTTTGCAACTGAACAACATGGTAAGGAAATAAGGCAGACTTTGGTTCTGGGCTTAAAATATTCTGCACCGAGCATGAAAAGCCCAGTGATGGAGGCTGTGGAGAATGGAGAACAGAGGTGTGGGAAAAAATGAGGAAAAGCTACTTCATGGAACAGCTGGGGGGTTGAGGAAGACATCTTACCTGGCAGCCCTCCAGACTGGTGCTTGCCATTTTGTTTTAGAAATTGCAACTTCTGAGTTTTAGACTGAAGAGGGCATTATCAACATGGTGAGGACTGCTTGGAGGGTTAGACGAAGAGCTGAAGTTCTCAAAGCAGGTCAATAGTCTCTCCACACACAAAATGCAGCCACTGTAACAGTGTGCCAGAAGGGATTAAGGATCTACCAGCCCTTCCAAAAACTGAGACGCAAGTAGAGATGAATAGACATGTAAAAGAAAAAATCAAAAGAGCACCTACGCCAGAGCTCGCTAACATGAAAGATACCACGTGCCTTAGTCACTAATCAACAATTAAGTCAAATCACATTGTCTCGGTTGCTCCTTTGTGCGAGTTGCATTGTCCCTGGGTTCTGAGTGTGAGACCAAAACCTGGAACCAACTCCCAGTCACCCATTAGCATATACTGGCATAAAACGTGTCAACACCATTCTCCCCTCTCAGTTTCCATCCTTTGATGCCTCAGCTAATAGGCCTGGATCTAAACGTGTTGATGAAATGTACGATAAGAAGCTTGAGATGCTATGGGGATGGAATGGCATTCATCAAAGGAAAGAACATCTGTTTCCCTAAATGAGCTTCCAACCGGAATTTATTTTATTTTATTTTATTTTATTTTTTAAGGCTTAAAAGGGAAACAAAGGAGTATGTAAACATTACAAGATGCAAAGGAAGTAATTTGGCTGGGATAATTCTTTCCCTAGTGAGACAGAGGATATAAGGGAAGATACAACATGTTGAATTTTTATTAGGAAGAGCCAGGTACAGCCTCTGTGCAGTCAGTATGTATAAAATATCTCATAAACCGAAGTTTGTGGCTTGCCGGCTTCTTCGCCTATTAATAAAGACAGCTGATTAGTGAAACTGTTCTGTAAGAACATTCTTGGTGTCACTGCCAAGCGGACCGTCCCCAGATTCCATGAATTTACAGCAGAACAGTGTGACACGCAAATCTGATGGCCCATACCTGTGACGGAAAGCATTTGGGCTCTGCTCATTTCCAAGCCAGTGTGGCAACCTGGCCTTCAATCCTTGAATCGCTCACCTGGGAGTTGGCACCACGAAACGCCGTGTGACTTACTTCTGAGTGGACATGTACAGCGGACAGGGCTATGATATTTTTAAGAGTGAGATCCCCTTTGAACAAGCCTTAGCCATTTCTAAAGGTTTCTTCACCTGGGTAGAAGATAGACGAGCAGGGTGCGGCCCTTCAAATATGTTGGCCTACAACTCCCATCAACCCTTATTATTGGCTAGGCCAGCTAGCTAGGAAGGATGTGAGCCAAATCCAGAGGGACGATAAATCATCTACCTCGGCCAACACAGGAACAGATATCTGCCGTTTCCAAAAATGTTCTTCATCTGAACCCCTTTTCTGAATCCTGCTCCCACTCCTAGATCCTTCAATTCCAAATTACCAAGTCTCATTTCTGGCAAGATGCCATTGTTCAAGTTAACACACACACACACACCACATAACAAAACAAAGAAGGGAGTGTGTAGATTGGGGGTGCCCCTTTCTCAATCAGGCTCGGGTCCCACTGGCCTCAAACAAGAACCTTGGTTCAAGAGGAGATTAAAAAGGAAGACCTCAGATTTGATCACTGACTTTAGCACATCTGTTAGCACCTAGCAATTAACTATATCCACTGTTTTTCTGTATCTTGTAGTTCCACCTCCAACCAGTAGGGGTCAGCAGTTGTCTGTGCTTTAAAAGAGTTCTCTCTGGTGTGAAACCTACCTTAGGGGTAGGGGAGCTCCTTCAAAAGCCAGGTTAAAAGCTGGAGTGGCTACTCTGCCTCACTGAAACTGGAGCTGCCAACGGTACTGCTTCCAATGGTTGTCCTCATTAGGACTCCAAGGGTGTGGAATGGGCTTCCACGAGAGGTCGTTGAGGCCCCATCGGTGCGGGTGTTCAAGGATAGGCTGGACGTCCACATGGTGGGCATGTCGCGAGCGGAGCCAGCTAGTGCCGGGGGTCAGACTAGATGGCCCGGGAGGCCCCTTCTGACTCGCTCTGTTTCTATGTTTTGCTAGTCTTCATGGAGAAGACCAGCAGAGTGTAACTTAGGGGCAAAGCCCCAATCCGAGGGGCAGCAAGTCCCCTGTATCTCCAGTGAAAAGGGGATCAAGTAAAAATGGCATGACTTTCTTTGGAAACTCAAGAAAACAGAAACTGTAGATGAATGAATCCGTCCATTTTACTTTCTTTCAGTTTCTCAGTCAAAGTTTGTTGAAGTGTCAGGTTTGGTTTGTCTTGTACTTTGCGAATTTTTCCAGATTCAGGTCTCGTTCGCCCCAAGCTTATCCTTAAAGTTTGCATGAAAATTCGTAAGCATTTTGTACACATGCATTTTGGGGTTTTGCATAATGCCTAAATTTTAAACAAGTGTCCCAGTATTTTGGATCTGTAATGAAATTTCTTCAAAAACACACAATTCTGCAGGGCTTTGGTTGGAGAATTCCACTGCAAGATCTGCAGAATTGCAGATTTCAAAAGATCAGAGTTTCAGTTTCCAGGGTGTGCATTAAAATCAGGCAATGGTGTTTGACAATGTGACGCGTGAAAATTAGTCTCCCGTCCCAAGCAGAATCTTAGTCTTACAGAACTAAATGGCTCCAACAACATAAAGGCACTTTGAGCAACTAGGAGAGTAAACCGACTAATATGAAAGTGCCAGTAATGTTATGATTCTTAAATGCTACAGGAAGCTGATGGATTTCAGCGTGTTTCTCCCATATGCTTCAGACTTTAGCAATTCTTTCCCCATCTGTTTGTAGGAAACAGGAAAGACCGTAATGTTCTCTCCTTGGGTTATTAAGTCAACAGCTGTTGTCATTAATAGACGACATTCTTTACAGCAGTGAAGGATCTTCGGCAATAAATCTTGCTACACTGGGCAATATTTCTTTTTAATGACTGCAACATTTGTACAGAAATGGAGGTCATGAATATAATATGAACCTTGGAGTTTTTATATGTGCTTCTCAGTGCTCCCCATATCTCCTTACAAACATGCACACCATCTTACAGTAGAACTGAATATGATGTAGATAATGTCCTTTCAAAGGGCTATGGAAATGCTCCATGTTTGATGGGAGAGGTGGACTATTTTTCCGATCAAAAACTCTTCCCCGCAAAGCTGGGGAAAAAGCCCTGTTCCCATATATCCAGGGAAGAGATTTTTCCTTCTGTTTTATTTGCTTTCCTTTTATTTGCTTTTATTTTATCTTTATTTGGTTGAAGGCCACATTCTCCTAGGGATAATCTATAATTTCATACCAGAACAGACAATCACAAGTTACCAAGATATTCCAAAGAAAACTGGAATGTGATTATCCAAACACAACCTTTGCAGCTTCCAGGGTTGTATCTGACATTGATGGAGGCTCCAGAAGAAATTATTACTATTATTAATTTCTATACCTCCCAATAAGTGAAATTCTCTGGGTGATTCACTATTAAGAATAATAATTGGATGACTAATTAAGTTTATTAATAAAGAATATTAATAAATGATTTTCTTAGTTTTTCCATTAAAAAGTGCATGGTGACTTAAACAAGATTAAACCTAGCATAATTTAAATCAACTGAAAACAACTTCCAATATAATATGATTTTAGCTAAATGCAAAGTCCTTGACCCATTTAATTTAATCTTAATGCAATTTCAATACCTACAATTGAGTTATTTGTTTAAAATATCCTGCCCCACCAATTCATCATTTCAGTTTAATTCCTCTCACCACCAGCATCAACAGAAATGCAATCACTGTATTTTAATATTACATTGCAATCAAATAGAATGCAGGAATGATAATTGCATTCACTTTTTTAAATAGTCTCCCCTCAGTTTTCCTCCAGTACGAAACCATCCTTGAAAAATATTCTCCCTCTTCATCTATCTGATCATATCAGACTTGAGGTAGGTAAATGAATAGATATGACAGGACCTTCTAAGGGCTGGTACCACAGCAGAGAAATAATTCTTATTGGAGGTTCACCAGATTATCTTCCATTAGCATGCGAATGCATGACTATTAGACAGTGAACTGTTTTTATTGAGCTTTTGTTTCAGTTGTGTTGCCTTTTACTAATTATTTCTTATTACATTTATATCCCACTTGCTTTCTTTTAAAGAATTCACGACATGGTGGGCATGTTGTGAGCGGAGCCGGCTGGTGCTGGAGGTCAGACTAGATGACCCGGGAGACCCCTTCTGACTCGCTCTGTTTCTATGTTTCTAACTCTGAGCAGCTTACATCATTCTCCTCTTGCTCTCAATCTGATCTACAACAGCCCTGTGAGGCATATGTTGGGCTGAGAGTCTGTTCCTGGCCCAAAGATTCATTATGGCTGAAAATTGATATCATTTAACTTAATATGCCATTTTGGTGGTGCTCTGTATTGTATTTTGTGTGGTTGTGTTGCAAGTTGCTTTGGTTATTATTTCAATTTAAAAGCAAGGCTATAATAATGCTATTTCCATTACACATTTAGTTTGTTCTTCTGGCAAGCTATTCTTTAAAACCCTTTTCTTTCTAAAGCAAACCACAGGAAAAGGTGGAGCGCAGCTTTCTGGACAGAACAATCCCATGAGCTCTGAAGTAGCATCAAAAATGCAGTGTTCTCCAGCCGACAATGAGCAAGGGTGCTCTGCACCTGTCTATCCTCCTTTCCATTCCTGACTTCACTAGATGCACTTTTGAACACCTGCAGTGGAATCACAGGGGTGGGAGCTGGTGGGCTCCTACAGCCCCTGTTCCTGCATTTGCACCCTCAGCCAAGGGCTTCACTTCGAACTCAGGTGAGGAAGCTGCCCTACAAGGTGCTACAAGGAACAGAGCAATCCCAATTTCCCCTTCTTAGGTCATTGAAGAGTTTATGGGGTCACAGGGAAACTCAGATACCTGCTCCTCCCCTGGTCCCCAGGACACTTCCCAGGGACCCCGCAGCCTCTGCCGTGCCAAACAGAGCCAACTTTCCAATAGATATTTCAAGTGTTGTTGGTCTGGTGTGCAAAATTTGTCAGTGACTTTTATTATATCTGGAACTTATTTCCATCTCTCATGACTTGCATTCCAGTGTTGTAATAAACACCATAAATATATGCTTGGCTACACTTTATGTCTAATTACACTTTATCCAGTTTTTCAATACTTGCTTTTTATATCCCATCATAATGGCCTTTTGTTGCTATATCATTCTGACTTTCTGTGAAGCTCTCAGTCCTATATTTAGCAATACCAAAAAAAGAAAAAATGGGGAGGGGGAAGGAATGCAGCATTATAATTATAATCTCAAGTCCGGTGAAGTATATGATGTAAGATAATTATACTGTGTTTATTTGCATGCTAGCAAAACATGGGACCACTGCAGTAACCTTTCTTGGGTATCTAATTAGGAAGAAATGTGGCAGTGTGCTTGGAGAATCCATTGACTCTGCTAGTAACTGCGCACCAGCCCAGTTCTCGCTGAGGTAGCCAACCTCTGCCTAGATTATTACTGCCCTGTAATTTGTCCTCCAAGTTCCCAATCATTTTCTCACCCTACAAATGCTTCTGTTTTTCTAAGGGCGCTTTAGAATTCCTATTCAGGTGCTTTTCAGCTGTGCAGAGGCGTTTTGTAGATGTTTTATTGTGGCGAAGCCTTCTCAGCAGTCCAGATTTTCTGTGGGGAAGCCAAGGAGACTGTAGATTGCCCAAGAAAAAATGTTCCAAGGAAGTCAAGACCCCGTGGCTGTCTCACAGCAACGTTAAGATAAGTGGCAACCTCCTCTTCCCACCCCCAAATTCGGGAAACTTATTTTCTCCTGCCGAAAGCAGCAAACTATTCAGAAAAAAAGAGGGGTTTGGATGCATCTCAGTCCTGGCCTCCACTGCTGGATTGTGCAACACACACCACTTGTTTCATTCTAGTACACACACAGCTCAGGTGTCGGGCACTTTTTGCCTTGTGTGTCCCTTTGAGTCCTTAAAAAAAAGCGCCACGGAGGAAAAAATTAGGGACTCGTGCCTAATGCGTCGTTTGAGCTTCAGTGACCGAGAGAAAGTTGACAGATGGTTCAAATTGGTTTTGGCTCCAGGTCTAGCAGTGGCGAACACGTTCCAAGTGTTCCCATACACAGTGATGATGAGAAACCATCTGCCACCATAAGGAGAAGATTGAAGCCTATTAGTGTTTCTGTCCCAGCGTTACTTGTTCATTTTGTCACAAGAACCTACCCGCATTTTCATGTGCATCTCAGTCCAGCGAATTCCAGTAACCTCCACAAAATCTTAAAGTGAGGTCCTTGCATCTCTGAAGGTACAGGAAGGCAACGAAAACCCCGAACAAATGAAGGGTCTACACCTCTTCCAGCAACAGATGGATTGCTACTATTTTCCCATTGAAGCCCGGGCCCAATTCAAGGTGTTGATTATGACCTACAAAGCCCTAAACGGCTTGGGTCCTGGCTACCTGCACGAGCGCTTACGTCCGTATATGCCCGACCGCCCTTTGAGATCTGCGGGAGAGTCCCTTCTCTGAGAACCCTCCATGAAAGAAATTAGGAGAGTAAGTACCCGGAGGAGGGCTTTCTCTGCGGTGGCGCCCAACCTATGGAATTCACTCCCCAAAGAGGTCCGCCTGGCACCGTCGTTACTGGTTTTTCGGCGCCAGGTAAAGACCTTTTTATTTAAACATCATTTCAATTGTTAAAACATATGATCTGGCCTGGGCAACTTCTTCTTCCTTCTCTTTCTCCTCCTATATTTTTATTTTATACTGATAATTTTAATTTTGTATTTGTAAATCAATGTATTTTTTGTATTGTTATATTTAATGGTAATTTATTATGTACTATTGTATTTCAATGTATTTTATCATGTTGTAAGCCGCCCCGAGGTTTCGGCAAGGGGCGGCATAGAAATGTTATAATAATAATAATAATAATAATAATAATAATAATAATAATACTACCGACCTTGATGAATGTGCAATCTAGAATACTAATCCAGTAATACTCTTTTTCAAATGCATTTTCTTCCACAGTTTTGTCACATTGAGTAGACACTTTCGTCTCAAGCACAGAACCCACAGATAGTACACATGTAATCAAGAGCACCACCAGTACCCCAATTTCCACACAATCAACCTCCTATTTAGGAAAATAAGATAGCTCAACGCCCCAACTTAATCCCTAAACGGGTGTTTGACAACCTTTTAGCCAATGGCCTGGGTGTTGTGTGCATCCTGACAGAACTCAGGTGTGTGCTTGGGAAGTACCTGTTCTGGCTGGTCAAACTCCTCAGATTCCAAGATGAGATGGTTCTGGAAGTAGCCCAAACCCCAGCTGTGGTTCAAGGCCCAAGACGCCACAGGAATTAAGTGTAGGGGAGATGAACCAATAAAAATGTTTGAATAAAGAAATAAATAATAAATAAACCAAGGACAGATGACTGGGCCAATCCACTTGGCCGTGGGGATGGGAAGGAGCTGCAGTCTTCTGAGGGAGGAGCATTGAAATGGGTTGTTTTTCTGATGGGGATCCCCCACCTCCTGATGAGGTAGACACCCTTGGTAGACATCTTCATTGGCGAAATTCGAAGGACAGAGGGAAAAGTGAAGACAGACCTACTTCCCCAGCACCTCCCCCCTGAGACCGAAGGGTTCTTAAAGAGAGGTTTGGCTAATGAACAACAGGAAGGGTTCAACATTTCACTTTGTGTGTGCTTAGGGACTTGAACCTAACAGCAGCAAAGAAACACTGGTGTTGCTTGGGGGGAGAAGCCCAGCTCATGACAGTATGTGCAGTGAAGGATTCTATTATAAAGGATTTTCTTGTCCGTACTTATTAGCAAAACTGAATGAGGTCAATGATTTCAGGGACCCAACTCCAAGATTACAGGGACCCAAGGCTGGGGCTTCAAGTAATCTTATGGCCTTCCAGACAACCCTGGGGGTGGCAGGATTCTGCCCTCATAGCAATTGCATCTCAGCCAAAACAGAGCCGCTCCCAAGTCTACCAGCTCTTACAATGACCCTGGCAAAGATTTGCCCTCCCGTTCCATACAGATGAATGGTCCAAATGGTGTCTACCCAGAAAAGAGCCTCTGACTCTCCAGAAAAGCGACGGAGAAACGAACACACACATCATGTTGAGCCAGGCCCAATTCAAGGTGCTTCTTCAGACCAGGATATCTGAAGGAATGCCTGCTCTTGCATATTCCTACGTGTCCACTAGCATCTGCTAGAGAGGTCCTTCTCAAAGAACTGCTTCCTAAGGAAGAAAGAGAGGGTAGCAAAGAAAGGGACCTTTGTGGAGTTGCATCCCACTTGCGGAACGTGGTCCCCAGGTGGTAAGCCAGGCACCTTCACTGTCTTCTTTTTGCAAACCCTTTTTGCTTTCCAGACATTCTAGAAACTAGACCTATTTAATTTTTATTATAAACAATTTTGAACTGCTTTATTATCGCTGCTATGCCTGGAGTTAATTGTAGCTATTTGTTGTTGAGATTTGGTGTTTTTAGTGATTCTTGTTCGATTTTTTATTGCTAGAGTTTGATTAGGCATATGTTTTAAATTGTACACCACTCTGAAAGTCCTGAAAGCTATAGGGTGATACAGAAATGCAATCAATAAATATTTGGAGCTGCTCCAGATCAGTTCCCATGTTGGTTCTTGCTGCACTTTGACACTCCTTTGGACTAGACATTGCCCAAGTAAAACTTCCCTTTTTTGAACCCATAAAACTGCACTTTCATAGTTCATGTATTTATCATTATTCTACATAGCCCTTACACTTTTCCCTCTTTTGCAAGCAGCTCAGGGTGGCTTGCATGGTTCAATATATATACAGATATGTGAAAACAAGGTGTACACATTTGATCACCTGCTTGGTTCCCTGCTTCATGTGAACCTGCCCAGTTGTAGAACAACAAAACTAGTTGCAGCTGGAATTCTCCATCCTATTCAAGTACAATAAAATTAGGAGCAATGTCCTGCAAAACAGCTGCCAGGAAGGGGCGGAAATTCTTTGACAATGCAGTGGGGACTTGCAAAATGTTTAGAAAGCAAAACAAAATAACTTTGTGGGAAACCTTTTGTTCATTTTTACATTTATAAGCAACCAAACAGCTCAAATGAGATCCCCAGGCAGCGTACAGCAATAAAATATCAGCCAGCAGTTTAACCTATCATTGAAAATAACCAATTAATAACAATATTAACAGACAGACCAGGTGAGGAGAACAACCAAGTAATCATTAAAATACAATGAAATTCAGATGTCTTAAAAGGGCATTATGAAAATCAACTGTTAAAATTATTAAAATGGGTGGAGATACACTTGCCAAACTTTGCTGAAGTGGGGAGCCTGTTCCATAAATGGGGTGCAGTAACCAAAAAGGCCCTTCTTTGGTTTGCCCTCCTTCTCACTCCTTAAGGGGTGACTCTTTTAGAAGAACCTTCTGCCGAGATCTTAATGGGTTGGTAGGTATATATGGTCCTTCAGGGAGCCAGGTCCTAAGCTGTTTAGGGCCTTCTATATTAAAACAAGCACCTTAAATTGGACTACAAGTGGTAACGAGTGCAGTTCACATAGAATTGGTGGGCCTGAACACCCAACACCTGATATTAAGTTCCCAGTCCTGTTCTGAACCAGCTGAAGTCTCCAGACCATCTTCAAAGGCAGCCCCATGGGCTACAGAAATCTAAGCTGGCTGTTACCAATGCACAAGTAACTGTGGCCAGGATCTGTCTATCCAGGTAAGGTCAAAGATGGTACCTACACCACAATCGAAGGAAGGTGCTCCTGGCCCCCATGTCCACCTGGGCCTCTAACGATAGTCCTGGATCCAGGAGCACCCAAGCTGTGGGCCCTGTCCCTGAGGGGGCATCTAATCCGCCCAGCCCAGCAGACAATCCACATACCAACAGCACCTCCAACTTTCGGCCCAATTCTAAATTCTTTCCCTTTAAAAAATTTGATGTGTGACCCTCCAGGTGCAGCACGATGCCATAAAACTGCTGCTGTTACAGTCACCGAGTGGGATATAATTATTAAAAGTTCACCCAAATTGATGACTATGTGAGTCCACAGGGATAGTCCTGCTAGAACAGAACAAACACCACCCACCTCCAGGTGCCCTTGGGACCTCAGGAGCAAAGGACAGTGTGACGCTGAGCGCTGCTCCCTATTTATATCTCCAGCACCTGGTAATCAAAACTGGAGATCAAGACGTTTTCTCCATTGTGTTCCTTTAACTCTCTTGTGTGCTCCCATCGAGACTTTCGCAGATTTATTTTCTGCTCATATGAATGAGTGATGAAGGGGAGTGAGAGGGGGAGGGAGAGGGAGAGGAAGAGGGAGAGAATGAATTTGTAGGCCGTCCATTACTGCTGTCTCTGGATGGCTTACAACAACATTTCAATCCTAAATAAAATAAGTTAACTGTTCCACAGTTAAAATAAAACTAATCCATTCATAAACTTAAATAAATCTAACTGAATTTGCTGAGCTTGCAAATGTTTGAGTGCACTTTGAACAATACTAGTTTTATTTACTACATTTATATACCACTTTATACCCTGAGGGCTCTTAGAGGATAATATTCTGAGGTTTCTCTCTGTAATATTAATATCTACCAACTAGAGGACTGTCTTGGTAGTTGTGGAAAACTGTAGAATCCTTTGCTGGGAGAGATGGAACAGACATCTCAGATGACTGCCTTGAACTGGGAGTTAAAAATAGATCCCATCCGACAGGCCTTCCCAGATTCATTTTCTTTAATGCTGTTAGTCAAATTTTAATCATTGCTGGTCTTAATCTCTTGTAAGTGTCCCAGAGCTGAGGGGAAGGGAGCAGTGTAGAAAACTCAAATAATAAACCAATAGAAGTATCATAAGAAGGCTTGTCCAGTCCAGAGAATGGAAGGTAACTGGGGAAGGTTCCTTGGAGAATTCCTTCCGTACAATCTGTGCGAGAAGCAGCCCTCTCACCATTTCGAGTGGAAAGCAAGCAAAAAATAGATTGGCACAGTGCTGACATTTATTGTTCGGCAGGGAAAGGTTAGCACTGCCATGCAAAACTTGCTGAAACAGATCGGGGGGGAAATGACAGCAACGCCGCCTTGTTCTCTTGATCTTTTCAGTGAAGTTTTGTCTGACAAGAGTTTCTTTGCACTATACATGCATTTAAAGTGCTGGATGTTCTCCTAGTCCCAGTAGGCCCTGGGTCAAGGTTATCCAGAAGTTGTGCAGATGATTATTTGAATGCTGAATTTTTTTAAAGATTTTGCTAGGACTGGGATGTTGAAATGGAGCATGCTGGGAATTATACCTGGACACCCTCAGGTGGGCAGAACATTGGGGAACACTGCGCCAGTGATTCAGGTTTCTTTTCTTCTCCTCCTCTCAGAATCTTAGAATTATAGAATTGGAGACTTGGAAGGGGCCAGAGGGCCCATTGGTCCAACCCCAGGACTCCAAGTTACACCATCCCCTCCTCTGATGGCTGCCCAGTTGCATCTTGAAGGCCTCCAGGGTGGGAGAGCCCACCACCTCCCTAGGTCATAGGTTTCATTGCCATTCTGCTCCAACAGTCAGGAAGTTCCTCTGGGTGTTGAGCAGGATCCTGGCTTGCTGTGCTCATTATTCTCCATCTTCTCTCTCACCTACACCTCCATGGCAGGCAGAGAGCTGGATAGCCAGGAGGTTGCATCCTCTGCCGCTCCGCTGTCTCATCACCATGGCTGTCCACCCCAAGTTGTGCTGAGTCCATCCACCACACTTGAGCCATTGTGGCCTGGAGTTTGAAGAAGACGACCTTGAATATCTGACAATGGGAGGTTTAGAAACTTCAAAGCGAGGCAGAGGTCTTCAAAGCATCCTCAAGGTCATTGCCCACAGGTTCCCTGGCCAACCAGGAGAGCAGGAAAGTTTTGGCTTGGCATGAGCACAGCCTTGTCTTTCAGCCCCCTGGAGCTTTCTTAGAGTTACTTCACCTTGTAGGTGGGGAAGGGCCAGCACAGATCTGCATTGCAAAAAGACCTTGTGGTGTTTTGGAGCTTGAGAGGGAGGGAGGGAGGGATGAGCTCATTACCAGGGTGAGCAAGCAGGACGCAACAAAGAAGAGGAGGAGCCATTCCAGAGAGCTGCCAGTGGGTCCCTCCTTGTTGAGGCCCCCTTGGCAATGGCCTAACTATACCTAACCTTGGTACCAGCCCTGGCTATACTTCTGGAACCCTAATCTCTCTCAGCATTCCCCTTCCAGTTTTAGAAGGAAGCAACAGTTGGAGTTCCAAATGCTCAGTCAGGTGGCATCACCTGGGGGCATCTGGCTGCCTTTCCTCACCTCAAACTAGCTGTTACAACAATCAGGTTTTGCTAGGGATAATTTCGCCTCCGCAGGAAAGGGTACCTCCCCAAGAGCTTGGGGTAATGGTGGAAGAAACATCCAGACACTACTGCAGACTTGCTAATTTGTTATGTGGACCTTTCCTGTCAAGTGGGCATTTTGATTTCTTTCAAGTGCTCTCCATTTCCTTTCTTATCTTTTGTGTTTTAGTGTAACTGTTTTGAACAATGGGAGATAATAGTTTTCCCCTGACTTCGTCAGGTAATACATGAATGTAGGGTTCCCCCCCCCCCGCCCCCCAGACAGGAGAGTTTCCTTTACTGCTGATGCTTGAAGATGAAGAGTAATTGGAAAATTCCAGTCAAACAATGCTGCGTTTATGGCATTATTTTCATTGTTCATACCTACGCTAGTCCCTCTCTATCAGTCTGTTCTTCAGATGGCTGACATAAATGAGTTTATTTTGCTTAATTGCTGTCGGGTCTCTTGCTTGCTAGCCTTTCTAGTTTGAATCTTGAGGAAAGAAAGGAAAGATCCCATATTTATGCTCTGAAAACAACAACCAACACTCCAAGGAGTGATTCTTCCCCCTAACCTCCCCATGTATAATGCATTGTGCAATTGTATTGTCTATGTAATCCAATCGCGATGGGTCGGACACGACTTCCCGACTAACAACATGTAATCCATCAAATAAAGCTTGTCGGATCAATCAGCTAATCAGTGTCAACCCCATCTTATCATTAAATTGTTTCCAGCAAGGGAGTAGGAAGGTTAATATTATGTAGTTAAGGATGTGTAGGGAGGCTGGACCCTTCTCAGCCAGCTCTCTCCATCTTCTATTAAGAGGACAAACTCAACTGTAGATTCTACAGACAAAATATATTTGCCTTGGCTTGGAACTGTTTTGTCTTATCAGGCATTCCTGCTGCACATTCAAAATCTCCTTGAAAGTGTATTTTTCCAGACTTTGTGCCAGGGGCAAAGAGCGTGGACAAGTTATCAAGATCTCAACATCTGGAGTGGGCAAAGACCTGAAAGGCCAGAGGCTGATGGCACCATCCAAAATGGGATGTATGGTCAGGCTCTGGAGCAGGCAGGTGTGGAAATGGGTCAAGGCACAGTGAAGAGTTTATTATTATTATTATTATTATTATTATTATTATTATTATTATTATTACATTTCTACATCTGAGTTGTTCAGACTGATGAACCAAACTGGGCATAAATCCTATATGGCTTGCATCCAAATTATCCAAAAGTTCATTTTTTCCCATACGAGTCTTCCCAGGCTCTAAGATCTTCTGTGGGGAGACCCTTCTCTGGGTCCCCCCACACCCACAGGCACTCTTGGTGGGAACTCAGGGCAGGGCCTTCTCAGTGGCTGTCCAAACTCTGGAATTCTCTTCCTAGAGAGACTAGGCTGGTTTCTGTAAGCAGACCCCACCCTTTAAAATCCAGGAAGCATTTGGCAATGGCCTGGGAGTTGGAGCTAGATTAGCTTTTCTGTTCATAATTTTGCAGTGCCTTTAATCTGGGCATTGGCTCAATTTTAATATGAAGTTGATTGTATTCTAAACATTCGGATACTTATGTTTTAATTGTATGAATTTTAATGTTGTGAGCTGCCTCAAATCCCAATCATGGGCAAAAATGAGAGAGAGAGAGAGAGAGAGAGAGAGAGAGAGGCAGAGGCCAGCTGGACTTCCTGACCTTAGGTTCTTGGCTATAATCCATAGTTCAGAGCATATCAGATGAGAAGCACCCACTACCTGAGTGTCGTTCTGGACGTCCAGGTAAGAGAGGACCCACACCTTATCTGCCAGGGACCTTGGCTCAGGCCCGAGCACCATACAGCTTAAGAGAACTTTCAGCATTCTCAGTTGGGTCAAGTGAGCTCCCCAAGTGGAAAGCAAGAAAAAGGAGGACAGCAGCCCTCCCTTGGGTAAAGGACCATGGCAAAAAGAGTGACACACGGGAAGTTCTGCAAAGTCTCCATATGGCCAGCAAGCATACAGTGCCAAGGTAGGAATGGACCTCAGCATCCCTTGGTTCAATGCGTACCGTCCCAGGAAATTGGAACCCCTGATAGGTCCCTATCTGGACCTTCCTAGAAGACCATCTAGCAAAGGGATTCCAGCACTGAAGAACTGCTTGCGGCAGCAGGAAGTTCTTCTTCTTAACAGGTATTCAAAATCCTCCCCAATTTTTTTCAGGTTCCCTCACCCTCTTCTGTATGCAGCCCACAGTCTGTCTTTCTCCACCCTGACCAGAAATAGGCCCGGGGCTGCAGGTGAAGGACCTAGTACAGGGTTGTGTTTTGAACATCAGTGGATCAAGCCTGTACTCAGAGATCTGCAAAGAGTGTTGGTAATGATCCGGTGGAAGCTATTTTGATTTTTCCAAGAGCAAGCAAGCCATTTTTGCATGCTTTGCACCTAGTGGAAATAATAAAATATGACAGCAGCCTGGCATTTAACATTATGTCTGCATAGCTTGTCTATCTTCAAACCTTCTGCGCTGACATAATTTTATGTGACAAAAGCCAACCTTGCAGCAGCTCACAGACAAATTCAAAGCAATGTTGTGGAGGCAGAAGTCACCCTGTCCCCTTCTTGAAATAGTCCATTCACATAAAGCAGCTCTTGTGAAAGACAATCGCTTGTTGGAAAGGTTTATCTTCAACCTCCAATTTGCACCATGACAATGACCCAAGAAACTCACGTCAGGAAAAATCCTCTTTCAACCTATTTACCATGGCAATATTCCTCTATTTACGGACACGCTGTCCGCATTTTTTTCAAGCTGATCTGTGATCCAATTGGTTTTAATGACCTGCCAAAAAACAATGCAGCCCCTCAGCACTGAGGACAGGGAACAAGAGAGCCAACAGTGACCTGTGCGTGAGCCGTGGGTATTTCGATTCAGAACTTGCCGTGTCTGGGCTGGGGAACATGAGGCGAAAGGAAAGGAATGGAATAGAGAGTAGACTTATGGGGGGGGGGGCGAAATAAGGATCTCACACCGGTCCTCCATCAGCTGCATTACCTGCCAGTTGAAGTCTGGGCCCGATTCAAAGTGCTTGTTCTAACATTCAAAGCCCTAAATGGCTTGGGGTCGATTTGTCTGAAGGACCACCTTGTCTCATTTGGACCTCCCTGACCCTTAAGATCACCCATGGAGGTCCTTACCTGGGGAACTGCCCACAAAAAAGGAAAGGGGGAAAAAGGCAACCGGGAGCACAGCCTTCTCAGTAGCGGACCCCCATCTCTGGAAGATGCTCCTAGAGAGGCGCACCTGGTGCTATCCCTGACATCTCTTTGGCACCAGGCAAAACCCTTTCTGTTCTCTAAATATTTTTGTAGCTGAATCTTTTATAATGTCTTTTATTGTTGTGCCAATTTTAAATACAGTTTATAAATTACTGTTGTGTCTGGTTGTTGCCCATTGGTTATCATATTGCTTTACTGTTTTTTAATGAATATACTGTTTATATCGTTTTTGAGTATTCTATGAATCTAATTATCATTTTAATCATTGTTAACTGGCTGAATAGCCCTGTGGGCTATGGGGCAGTATATAAACGTAATAAACAAATAAATCCAACCTGTTCTCTTCCACATGTGGTCAAAAGATGGTGCAGACATAGAGATGGTGCAGACATAGCCCCTGTTCTTTTTGGAGTCTTAAATAATAAGAAAACAATAAGTAAAATATTATTTCATGTTGGTAGTTAATTTGTGGATCCGATCATTATTGCTGTTTTATAATTGTGAGCTGTCGTGTTGTGTATTGCACTGTTTATTATGTGGTTTATGAATTTTAAGTGGCCCAGAAAGCCTATGGTTAGTGGAGCATCACATAAATCAATACATGTATACATATGGAAAAGACTAGAACCAACAGGTGTGAATTCAAGGTGTTGGTTATTACCTATAAAGCCCTTAACAGCTTGGGTCCTGGTTACCTAAAGAAGCTCTTACATCCATAGGTGCCCTCCCGCCCCTTGTGATCAGCGGGAGAGGCCCTTCTCCGAGAACCCACCATGAAGGACATTAGGAGGGTAAGTACCCTGAGGAGGGCTTTCTCCGTGGTGGTGCCCAATCTTTGGAATGCACTCCCCAGAGAGGTCCGCCTGGCGCCGTCGTTATTTGTTTTTTGGCACCAGGCCAAGACCTTTTTATTTAAATGCCATTTTAATTGTTAACATTATTTATAGATTTTATATCTTTGGCCAGGACGTCTCCAATTATATTGTTTTATATGGTTAATATGTATTTATTTATTGTTGTGAGCTGCCCCGAGGCTTCAGCAAATGGGGCGGCGTAGAAGCCTGCTAAATAAATAAATAAAATAAATTTCAGGAAAGCAACTTTGGCCCATACGTTAGGAGAAACATTTTCATGGCAAGCAACACCATGGAGGTGTTCAGCTTCCCACCATTGAAGGCAAGGAGCTGGGGGCCTCTGGTTGAAAGATTCTGGCACTGGGTAGATCTCCTCCGAAACCAACGTCATATGGTTCTGTAATGTGAGCAAAGAGCATGTAGTCCAGTTCAAGGAGTACTTTTTTGAGACACCCCGATCGGCTGGAATTTCAGGAGGAGGAGAATGCTGAGGAAAGTTAACCTTGCATAAACGGAAGATGGGGAACTCATCTTCTCCCTGATAACAGCAAATCCTGGGTAGGGAGTGCCAGGAAGAGACAGGAGGTGCCATGTCCACCTCTGGCTTGTTGCTCCCAATATATTACCCCTGCAGAAACGTGACCATCAACAGAAAACAAGATTCCTCACCCTATACTATAAACTGTTATACTCTTCTTGACTCGGGGGAAAAAGCCAATGGATTCGTGCCGCACTCTGGCAGCTTGATAAATCCTTATGAACTAGAAGGCAATGCTGCTTCCCAGGGTTCACACAGCTGGAAGAAAATAACAGTTGTTATAATTAGGCACAGATCTGTCAGAGCCTCTGACAAATGTCTTCGTTAATAGCTCAAAAGAGAATTAATCTTACAAATGAGCTCTAGTGAACATATACTACTGCAAGATTCCTTAAAGGCAAGGGGGTTCAATATTTCCCCCCCTGCAATTCCTGCAGAAGTGGGTCCCTAGCTTGGTATATTTTTCTTTCATCTCGAAATGCTGAACAAGAGAGATGTCAAATTCATATATGGAGGTTAACCTATTTCCTTGATGAAAGAATGGTTATCTTCTATTAAAAAAAAACCTTACATTTCTCAGAAGACATTTTTCTGAGAATATTTTTCATATTAATCTTCCCACATTTCCTCTAGGAACATGGAACCCACTTTACAATTTTTTCTCCAAATGTTCACCATTTTGTCTAGGCAGCAAATGCCATTTTCCACCACATGGTGTTGGAAGAATGCTATTTATTGCAACGCAGAGAAGGAAAAACTATGGCCAAGCTGCCAACACAGCTTCTGCTCCTGCCCCACATATACTGATAGTTTGCACATGTGGAGACAAACTGTCAAGCCCCCATTTTAAAGGGGACCCCAATTTTGACAGAGTGAGATGCCAAAACCCCTTTTGCCCTTTTCCAAGCAGCTAAACCCTCAGGAAAAAGTACAAAGCGTGCATCATTTTCAGTAAAGCCAGGGGGAATATTAAGATGTCACTACTAAGGGAATGTGAAAGGTGGACTGTAAGGAAGACTGAGCACTAAAGAATTGAGGCCTCTTAATTGTGGTGCTGGAAGAGACTCCTGCGAGCCCCTTGGACAGCAAGGCGATCAAACCGGTCAGTCCTAGAGGAGATCAACCCTGACTGCTCTTTAGAAGGCCAGATCCTGAAGATGAAACTCAAATGCTTTGGCCACCTAATGAGAAGGAAGGACTCCCTGGAGAAGACCCTGATGCTAGGAAGGATTGACGACAAAAGAAGAAGGGGGCGGCAGAGGATGAGGTGGCTGGAAGGAGTCACTGAAGCAGTTGGTGTGAGCTCAAGTGGACTCCGTGGGAAGGTGGAGGACAGGAAGGCCTGGAAGAATGTTGTCCATGGGGTTGCGATGGGTCAGACACAACTTCGCAACTAGCAACACAAAGGGAATGCAATGATTACTACCCTTTCTCAGACAAACTTTACTCATGCCCTCGCCTTTCCTCAACAACCTGCTTTTTGACAGCTGTCAAGAGAAAGCAAACAGAAGAATCCTGCTTGTCTAGGACTGAAACCTGTTGTGCTCTTACTGCAAGTAGACCCAACCAACATTGCTGAGGCCCCGATCCCAATCCCTGCCCTCAAGGCACTGTGCTGCTTTACAGTGGCAGATAATTTTGTTTCAAAAGCAAACAGGAATATATGAGAGAACTTGACCATTGTTCTTAGCAGGCATCCATCCTAGGGTCAGCATGACTCCCATTCTGAAGACTCAGAAATGGGGCCTTGGGCAGCTGAGAAAGGCCTTTGAAGTGCCTTCAAGGTTTTGTTGATTTTTATTTTTATTTATTTAAAGTTTTTATATGCCGTTCCAGTACTAAAAGTCTCTGGGTGGCAACAAAAACAAAGTAACCATATTCAACACAGAACCTCTGATAATGATGATAGATTCATGGATTCATTTGCATTACCTCCAACATTTGCATGCAAGCCCATATGCCGTCCGTGCTGACTTGCTTAAGTTTTGTCCATTTTAATTCCTGCTGCACCGGAGACCTGCCTTCAATTAGATTGTAACTAACGATATTGCTCAAGACAAGCATCGGTGTCATCAAAAGTTGCTTGTTCGATAGATGGTTGCAGCGAGGATCCATCAGCAAAATGAGCAAAGTTCTGGCAGTGTCCCCATACAAGAGGGGTAGAGGATTAAGGAGGACTAGGTACTCCCCCACACACAATTCTAGAGTAATTGTGACCCCTCCCTCCCATTTCTAATATCCAGCCTGCAAGTGACATTGATTATGGAGAACAGGATGGGGAGTATCACAATGAGAAAGCCTTTTAATCCACCCCAAAAAAGGCTTTAGAGCATACTGCTGGGCAGGCATGCAGAAAATTTAAAAAAGAAAGAAAAGTATGCCCCAAGTTTCTTTTGGTGAGATGCTTTGCTTCTGTACACATTGAGTTTCCAAGACATGGTGAAAAGACACAACGGGCTGGTTGTTGGACACCTTTTTGTGGGGAGGATCTTAAACAAATAATTTTTGTGCCGGCACAGTCTTTGATGTTCCCAGTCATGCAAAGTAACAAATAGTCCAGGTAAAGACCTTTTTATTTAAACATCATTTTAATGGTTAAAACATATGATCTGGCCAGGGCAACTTCTTCTTCCTTCTCTTTCTCCTCCTATATTTTTATTTACTTATTTTATACTGATAATTTTAATTTTATATTTGTAAATCAATGTATTTTTTGTATTTTTTATTTAATGGTAATTTATTATGTACTATTGTATTTCAATGTATTTTATTGTGTTGTAAGCCGCCCTGAGGTTTCGGCAAGGGGTGGCATAGAAATGTTATAATAATAATAATAATAATAATAATAATAATAATAATAATAATAATAGTCTAAAATGGATACTCTGCACCCAGTCAACAGTTAAAATACTGCTTTACAAGACCAGAAGGATAAACTCTCATCTCTTTTAATACAACGGCTTGAGAAGCTTGTGAATTCCCAGTATTTGAATGGGTGGTCCACAGTCACCATCTTCAAATGGATATACCTTTGCTTATTTGGCCTACTTTTGTCAAAGTGTGTTTATAGTGGCTAGAAATTTGCATGCATTTCATGCAAATCTATGTAGGAATGGCTGAATTGGTAGGGGAACCACCAAACTGGGCATAGCAGCTTGCCAGGGGAAAAACCTCAGGCCCTACATTGCCTGGACCACTCGTCCTCCTAGACAAGGACTAGAAGATGACTTCCTGTTCCAGCTGCACCTCACCTGAACCCACCATGTCTTCCTGAACTCTATTGTGTGTCTGCACCTCTTGACACTTCTCCAGTCCAGATCCCTGCCCTGCAATTCAAACAGGGCTAGTCCTTCACTTTTGGCTTCTGACTGCTGGACCAAACCAGGCTATTGTCCATGATCCACCCCTCCCCAAAATAAAGCCGAGTAGAGAAGAACATCCTTTTGTTGTGAACTTCCTGCCAGTTATTGGCAACCCAAGCTTAGAGTTCAAGAGCAGAAATGTTCTGCTTCTTATGGGAGAAGCAGAAAAAATACCTTTGTCCCCATACTGAGCATAATCCTGTGAACCTCTATCATGCTCCCACCCCATTATCTTTTACTGTAACTTAATTTTCTCTGAAGAAGCAAAGAACTGCCCCCCACCACCACCGATGCATGTTAAACTAGTGAGGTATGCAATAATTCACAGCAAAGAAATGTAATTATCTTCCTCTGAACTAATCCCTAGTGGACCTTCCAATTAATTGGAAAAATATTAACCTTCAGAGGTCAGCATCCAGCATATCTAATCATAATACCCTTGTATTTTATTTTTTCCTGATAGCTTTTTTTCCTTTAAAAAGTGTGAGTAAGAATAATCCATCGGAAGTTGCACTGAGAAGATCAAAGAGGATGTGACTGGGGTTTTTTTTTTCCAACAACTTATCTAAAGGATGGAGCATCCTTGGATGCAGGCAGCACCCGGCCCTCAAGCATCTTCTGCTGTTATCTTTGATCGATGATAGAGGGCATTTCAGGGCAGTTAAACTTTGAGTAGCCTGCATGGAATAGACCTGGGGATTTTGCAGACCTTGTCTGGAGTCCAGTGTCCAGTTCAGGGCCCCACAGCTCCTGGAAGATGCAAACAAGCTGGAAATGGTTCGGAAGGGGGGCGTGGGAACAAGTCCCTTCTGTCTGGGACCACGAGGAGTCTGGAAAAGATTCTGAACTGTGTGGAAATGGATAGACTGACTCTGTCTTTGAAGGGGAAGGAAGATACATGCTTCTATCAAACTTGGAATTTCTTTTACCATTGGTTAGAAAAATGGGACTATGTGTAGAATTGAATATGGTTATTAATTGTAATAAGATGTCTTATTCTTAGATGAGATAAAAAGCAGGCCGGGAGATGGCTAGAGCACAGGTGGAGGAAATCTTGGGACGAATCTGACCAAACACACTTACGCGCTCATTATCGAGCCTATGCTGTGGCAGTGAAGGGCAGTCCTCCATTTCCATTGCTTCCTCACAGTACCGTCCAGCAGAGCTTTTCCGAATAGTGTGAGGGCTAACACACGCTGGCCAGGACAATGACGTGGTCACACCTTCAGCAGCCCGCTGTGATGACTTTGCCCAGCACATTAAGGAAAAGATTGCTCAGATTCGCTGCAATCCGGACTCCACAGTTGATATGGTTCCAGTACGGGAAGTGTCCAGAGCACTGTCTGGTCCAACATGAATGGATGCGTTTCAGTTATTGCAGTCTGATGATGTGGGAGAAGGTGCTTGGGTTGTTATGTCCTACCAGCTGTCTTCTTGACCCTTGCCCTTCCTGGCTACTTAAGGAGGCCAGTTACAGGATTGGTCCCTGGGTCCAGGAGGTTATTAATGACTCACTGAGGGAGAGCCGGGTCCCAGCCCCCTTGAAGGAGGCAGCGATCCAGCCTATCCTGAAGAAGGCATCCCTGGACACAGAGGTGGCCACCAACTTTAGACCGGTGGCCAATATTCCATTTCTGGGCAAGGTGTTGGAGCGGGTGGTAGCGGGAAAACTCCAGGCATTCTTGGATGAAACTAATTATCTGGGCCCATTTCAGTCTGGCTTCAGACCTGGTTATGGTACTGAATCTGCCTTGGTTGCCCTGTATGATGACCTGTGTAGGGAGGGGGACAGGGGAGTGCGTCCCTGTTGGTTCTCCTGGACCTCTTCCTGGATTCTTCATTGTTTGTTGCTGGAAAGAATTTGAGAAAATTTGCTACTTTCTTCACTGGTGTGCTCATTCCTCTTGCTCTTAAAGGAATGCCATGCAAGAGAGCTGGTGGAATGACATCCACCGGCACTCTAGGTGACAACACAAGGTAGTGATAACTTATAGATCAAACTGTCATCCAGTTGTCCATACAACCCTAGCCAGTATGGTGAGGGATGATAGGGGCTGTAGGCCAAAGCATCTGCCAGGTCACAAGGACCCTACGCCCACAGCAAGTCCATTCATCACCTCTCACTGGCTATCTTGCATGAGGCAAAGGTGGGTAGACATTGGTTCCACCACCTCCTCACCCTGTGCAAGGTTTTATTCCAGCGCTTCTGATCTGAACATAGTGTGAAGCATGCCTTCAACAGGTCATCTCCTTGTCAGTCAACATGTTTAACCTCTTACACAGCTTGCACTGGAGAATCTGTGAAATGGCAGAATGTTCCTTGTCAACCAGAAGGTGAGTTGGCACCTGAAGAACTCAGCACTTATGTTCTTTATCACGGCTTGTCTGCCTAACCAGCCACGCAAAATCTGACACATTTATTCAGGAAAGGGGTCATAGACAAGAATGGGGGAATTGCTCTAGAAACATCTCGAAGGACCCGTTTTGCCTTGAGAGGAAAGGAACACAATGTTTCCAGCTTGTACATTGGTTAATGCATTGCTGTTATCTGCAATTTCTTCATAGGGTTAGATCATATTAATCCCTTCTACTCCCCACTACTCCACAAAAGCTTCAGTTGGTTGGATTTTGTCTCGTGTCTTGTCTCCCCACTCTCCAAGTATAGCTCTACGCTAGTGGGAACACGCCTGCATTCTTCAAATCCTACAAAATCTATCGCACAGAAGTGATCAAATACTTGGGGGTTTTGTTGCCCCAGAGAGCTTGACTTCAGGGATTTAGTAGCACATATTGAGAATCTCTCCACTGTGGGGTTGGACTAGATAGCCTCCCACGCCCTTCCAACTATGATTCTTTACAAGATACATAGCAACTGTTCTGCAGCCACCCAACCATAAGGTCCCATCAAGTTATGGAATGCTATAATTTAACAGAGGCTGAGGATTGTAGAGTTTTGCCAAATAGCCAGCCGCATGCCGATTCTTTCTGCTAGCAAAATTATGAAAGTGAGCCTGATACAAGGTTCAGTCTATCGACAGCCTCGTCCCTTAACTCATGGCTCCGCGCTTTCCAGTCTTCCAAAGGAAGAGAGAGTGTTTCACATTAGCACTCTCCACTTCAATCGCTAATCAGCGAGAATGATTTGGACATTGGACATCCTGGCTTCTTTGCTGTTTTAACGTACACAGATGTCTGCTTCCATTTCATACCGTATTATGAAGCAGGTGCTAAATTGCTTCTGGCTTCCTTCACAGACTTAAGGGGCACTCACGACCCTTCCTAATGTAATTAAACTTTTACACTCAAATGAAAATTTAGGAGCCATCTCAGGCTGCACGGGCCCATTACCTCCATTAAAAGTCCACACTTCTTCTGTACCAGTCATGAAGATAGTTTCACAGAGCCATTTCCTTCATATTCTGGCACTTTGATAGCGAGTTGAGGCTCTTCAAATATTTATAAATGGATGGGAGGATGGAGTTGAAATGTAGCATCCGTTTAGAAGCAGCTGGCTGCCTTCACTTTGAAAGCATTCAGCACTCCAGTGCTCAAGCATGTTTGCTGGATTTATTGGCAGTTTATGCACTTAAATCTGGCCCTATACGTGGCTGAATTTATGGAATTTGTAGCAGGTACACAAACCTAGACGTTGTGTAAAGGATGGCCTCTGCATATGCAGTTTTCACAACAGGGCTATTTTTTGCTTGGGATGGTCATGTTCTCAGCTCACACTCTTGACCAGAGGAATACTCAGGGGAAGAAGCTTCCACCCACAGAGTATCTTCTGCTCTTCCAGAATCTTCTAGGATACAGCTTTAACAGGTGTCTGTCTTGGAGGGCTTTCCACAATGCATGCGCCCCCACTCCCGTGGCATACGAACAATTCCAAACATTACTAGAAGGCCCCAGCAATTCCAAATGTTACTTTCATAATCTACAAGCCAGTACCTAGGAAAAAACTGTTAATACATCGGAGTGAAGGAGCAAATTTAACCTTATGCCTTCAAGGAACCTACGGAACATCCGAGCTTCAATAGACCACACTTCAGCCAATGGCCAAGAGAAGGATGTGCTAAATTACTGAAACAGATATGACAATTTCCTACAAATACCTCAGCAAGATGGCATATTCCAGCTTAGGTCTGAACTTCAGTCATTCATTCATAGGTTGGAGATGACCTGGTGGCTCTCCAAGACTCCAGTCACTGTACTTCACCACCACCCCATTCCCCACCAAAAGTCCACATTTCACATCCTCCTTGAATGTCAGCTATGATTAATCTGACTCCCTGGAGATTTCACCCCAGACAAGGGAGGCCATAGAAGGAATTTAGCCCTCAAGTGCCTCACTGCAGAACTGGAGAAAACACCTTAGTGCTTTAGCTTAACCCCAGGTCAACACCTCATGCCTCCTTTCCAAAAGGGAGAGACTGATTTATTTCATCTGCATCTTCATGGGAATGCATCGCAAAGGTACTTCCAGAAGAACATATGTTGGCAATCAGTATTCACAATTCATAGGAGCCGTTCCGCTCAGCATGAAAATGGCTCTGCTCTTATGTAAGCCAGAAAACAATTAAAACTGCAGGACTCGGAGAAGACACAGTAAACAAGTTGTAGGTTTTGATAAATGGCCTCTTAACAGATTAGTGGATGCATAATTGTTCTGCAAGTAATTAATGCAATTGTTTTTGGGGGGTTTTCAGTCTGTGTGGGTTACCCAGAAAGAGCTTCAGTCAATGGTCCGTGTTGCTGACTCGCATGCCAATATCCTCGTAAAAAACTACAGGATTTTTTTTTTTTTACAAGACAGGGTGGCGGACTCTCTTCCTGCTATCTTAGCTCTGCTTGCAAAGTGCAAAACTGAGTGTCTTGTGTGGGACTCGATGCTTTGCATCTTCACATAAAGACGACCAAAGACATGTTCTAAGTCGCCCCGAGGTTTCGGCAAGGGGCGGCATAGAAATGTTATAATGTTATAATAATAATAATAAAAATAATAATGTTGTTGCTCCTATGAGTTCCAACCTCACACGTTTAGATTTAGGTGGAGGTGGTGAGAAAGAGGAAATCTACCCCCACTGCCGTGGTGCTGCTCCCTCCTTGAGAGGGCTCATCTTGACCCCCAGCAGAACTTTTCCCAGTCCTTCAGGGCCTGGATGCTGGTTCTGCCGCTGCACAGTACTGGGTGGCTGAGGGCAGGAGGAAATATGAGATCTGGGTTGGTGTATAGGGGGCCCCGTCTCTCGCTCATTGCAGGCTGTGTAGTGTCAGATTCAGAGAAGAAGGAAGAAGAGGGTCAGGACCAAGGTTATCTTCTGAAGGATCATCTGCGTGAATATAGACCTCCCCACCCCCTAAGATCTGGGTCAGGGGTCCTTCTTTGTGAGCCCTCTTTGAAGGAGATCAGGAGAATGGCTACCCGGAGAAGGGCCTTCTCAGTGGTGGCACCCCAGTGATGGAATGCATTCCCCAGAGAGGTGGGCCAGGCACCAATACATTATTCCTTTCGGTGCCAGACTGCAACCTTTTTATTTTCCCAACATTTTAAGAAGTCATTGCCATTTTAATTGGGTTGTATTTGAGGATGTGATGCTGTGTTTTTTCCTGTACTACCGTCCTGAGTCTTCTGTGACAGGATGGGATAAAAGCTTTTAATAAATTAATAAATAAGGTAGCCTAGTGAAGCTTCTCACTCTGAGCATGAGACCCCATCTGTTCTGGAAGGGCCTGGGGAGGAGAAACACATGAAGGACAGATCCCTGACCCCAGAAGGAGGTGTTGGGAGAAATGGAGTGCTGAGCTGGAGGGCCCCATTATCCCCACCATCTAGCTCTCCAGCAACATGGGGGCCCCTAAGGACACAGCCAGCTGCCATACTGAAATGGAGGGAACACAAGGAAGTTTCCAGTTTAGATTCAACTCTGCACATGAGCAGAGGTTTCCCCTTCCAGTTATTCGGTAAAGACTACTCTGCCACCTGTGAAGTCTCAGTAAAAGAACTGCATTCCAAAGATTGTCATGAGTCTCTGGAATGCGAGGAAAGGACTAGGCTCAGGTCAGGTGGAGAGACGAGAAGTTGGGTAGCCAGCGATCTGTCCGGTTTGAACCCTCCTTAGGTCCTATTTGCTCCCGTACCAGAGAAAGCCTGCCAGATTTTGGCTGCCCAAAAGATAAGCCTTTCCAGGGAAGACCAGTCTCTAGAAATGTTCATCTCTTGCCCCCACAGCAGGAGATAAAGAAGAATTTCATAGCTAGCAGCTAGGGAAAAAAATCTAGGGCACAAATGCTTACCCTGAAATGAATAGTTATGAAGTGAGAATGGCTATTAATATTCTTGCACTGATATAATTAACAAAAGAGCAGTGTTAATGTCTGACCCAGAAACACTATTGATTAACAGGGTGTTCAAGGGGGCAATCCATTCCTGCAGTGAAGTAAGGCAGATGCATTCCAATTAAATCCTCTCATTGCTTAATTTGGGTAAGCACAAAATTGCAAAGGCAGGGAAGGTAGCAAAGATGGAAAAGGTTGTTCCTGAGGACTCCAGCTAAAAACACCAGAATATTTTTTTAAAGTATCCCACTTTCAAAACTTTGGAAAAGTATTACATTTGGCCGCTTTGATTAGGAAACAGGGCCATATTTTAACGGTCTAATTCGAAGCACATGAACCCAACATAGAGTGTAACTAAGTTTATGATGAGGAATTCCAGCCAAGCTATCATGGGTCTGGTGGATCCCACAGAGCTCTTTACTGAGCTCTCCTGGTGCTCTGTTGCTTCATCTCCCGCTCTTGGGTAGGTGAAGTGGGGACAGAGGGGCTGTTCATGAAGCTTGCAAAATGCATGTTCCACTTGAGCAGGGCTTTGATTCCTCACTTCTGAGTTCCGGCTTGGAGAACTTTATTTGCTTATCGAAAATATTTGTATGTTGCCCAATTGTACCACAGCACCTCTGGGTGGCTCACAACACAAGATGAAAACACAATACGCACCCTTTGCAAAATCTATCAGTCCAACAAGGGGCATGGCACAGTAACCTGTGGACCATCTATGAGGAAGTTCTACCCACCAGTCTAAGTAACAGACCAGTACCTGGAACCATTTGACCCATAACACAATGACTTTATCCATGAGGCATGGTAGGACAGCAGTCTACAAATACCTGAAAGGTTGTCACAAAGAAGGAGAACAGGATCTCTTCTGGGTCACCCCAGAGTATAGAACATGGAATAATGGGCTCAAGTTACAGGCGGCCAGGTTCTGGATGGACATCAGGAAAAACGTCGACTGTTAAAGCAGCATGACAAGGTGGTGGGCTCTCCCACACTGGAAGCATTCAAGATGCATCTGGATAGCCATCGGAGAGGGGTGATGTAAGTTGGTCAGTGTGGTGTAGTCATGGGACTGGGACTCAGACGACCCGGGTTCGAGTCCCCGCTTGGCCATGGAGCCCACTGGGTGACTTTGGGCCAGCCACAGACTCTCAGCCCAACCTACCACACAGGGTTGTTGTTGTGGGGATAAGATGGAGGAGGAGAATGATGTAAGCTGCCTTGAGCCCTTTGCAGGAAAAAGGCAGGCTAGAATTCAAAGAAGAAGAAAAAAGTCCTGATCTGAGCAGGGAGTTGGACCCAATGGCCCTCTGGCCCCTTCCAGCTCTACTATTCTTATAATAGTTTGATCTCACTGATTCCAAGCTGAAGGTACAGATTCATGCTTCCAGAAAAGACTCTACTTAAATAAGTTGAATTCTTACCACTATGATAGATGTGCCCCGGTCACAGCTATTACAAGTCCATTAGTACAGTGGGGTACCAGAGTTCAAAAAGTCCCCCAAACTAGCGGACAGTATTTCATTAACTGCACCAGTCTAAGCAACACCCACTGGGCCATTCTTAGACCTTCCTACTTGACACCATCCAATGAAATATCAGGCATGTTTGGGAGAGTTCAGCCCAGTTTCACCGAAGTCAAGTGCCCCCAGAGTTGAGCACTCTTCAGAGCTTCTTGAACTTTGATGTTCGGAGTCTGTTTCTTCCCGTGCTGTTTCCGTCTTCCTCCTCTGCCCTCACCGCAATGGCTGTAGCTGGACCGTTTCAAGTTTCCTTCCCAAGAACACAAGACAGTTCCCTTTCACCTGCAGCCATTCATCCTTGCTTAACCACGGGCTCCGGCACAGTGGTCCATGCCATGCAGTTGTTTGATACAGTTCCCCTTTCGGAGGGTTCAAAGGAAACAGAGGCTTTTTAGAAGTGCCACTACAAAACGTCCAGGAGAACCAAGGGCATTGCTCGGTCAACTAATGCTCTCCAGCTTGGGGATGAGCTAACTCCTCCAAGGTTAATTTCCTGGGCTGATGTTCTATTACATGCGTCTCTTGGAATGCCTGGTTTGGTTGATAACGATGGCCCCTACTGGCTTTCAATGCCTCCATGTGAAACATGAGAAGACTCGAAGAGAGATTGACAGGGTAAGAGTTTGTTTCCACAATATAGGGAAGGATAATATTTCAGCATCTTCTTCAGTGGATAGAAAGAACCAGAAAATGTAAATAAAAATCCTGCTTCTTTGAGCATTGGCTAAATTTACCCCAGAGAGCCCTTGGGCTATAGGGCAAAAAAATAAACATCAGCTATCAGAACTCAGTTATCATTGCTGTCATGAAATTGGCATCTTCAGAAGTACTATTTTCTGAATATCAAGTAAAGGAGGTAAATTCCAGAGGAGCTGTTGAGTTTGGGTCTTGCTAGATGTCTTCCCATAAGCATTTGGGTGACTGCTATTGTAGGACTAATGCACCTGGAGAGATTTCCAGATCAAGTCAAAGAGCATGTTCTTGCCCAAAATACCCTATGGTATCTTAACTGATATATTTTTGGGACTGTCTGCACAAATGAGTTTGTACATGCATTAACCTCAGGAGGGAAGGTCCCAGTTAAGACATAAATATCTCTCTCGTGAAAGTGCAACAGGACCTCTTTGTGTTCAATGGCATCAATAATCAAGGGTTCACTGTCACTCAAAAATAAGCTAGTTTCAGAAAAATTTATGTGTTTGAAACACGGTGCTGAAAGAGAACCTTGTGAATACTATGGACCATCATCAAGAGAACAAGTGGTTCCAAAACCAAATAAAGCCAAAGCTTTCCCTAGAAGCAACCATGACAAAAACTGAGGCACATCATGAGAAGACCGGGCTCACTGAAGAATGTGGTCATGCTTGGGAAAGTCAAAGACTGATGAAGAAAAGGACGACCAAATATGAGGTGGATTGACTTCTTCAAGGAAGCCCTAGCCTAGAATTTAGAAGAACTATACTGGGATGGTGTGGACAGGACATGGGGAGGGGAGGGCTTTCATTCATACAGTCTCCATAAGTCAGAGAAGACTTGATGGTGCGTAACACCAACTCTGGGAGTTCTTGCGATTATATATATTATTACTTCTTTTCCGATCTCCAGCTGGGATTTGCTGAATAGGTCTTGTATCACTGAGTGCCAGAGAGATAAAAATGAATTAACTTCAGCTTTCGCAGTTCTGAAGTTGAGACGCAAGCTGATGAGCCAAATGGAAATTGAGAGAGATATGCTACTATGCAAGCCATCAATACTATCTTGAGATGATGCATGGAACCCCAAGTTGCACTACAATTGGACGTTGTGGAAACCATCCTACAGCATTCCCAACATTATCTGGAAGGGCCTTATTCAGTCCTGGTACTAAGGTCTTATGACTCTGAAGACTGATAACTGCCACAGACCCATCATAGCTGACATGGGAAAAAATTGCCTCTGCTGCCTCTCCGAGGTTGCAGATGGACCTCGGGGAGGAAGAAGAGGGGTGTGCTGGGCGAGGTGGAAAGATAACAGATGCCGGTGAGGATCCGTGGGATCTTTGCCCCCCACTCTAGACAAAATGTGGGGTACAAATCAATACATCAGTGAAGTGTGCCACTGTGCCTAACACCAAATATTGGTTGCATGGAGCTCTCAAGTTAGATGAGAACATTAGAAACAGACTTTTCTGAAAAACTACTTCTTGGACAAGCTGGTAGTAGACATGAAGTACCAGAACTTCATCATCTGTCTCCCCTCCCTTAGCCTTGCTGTCCCTCTAGCCATTAACATTGTCTGGCTAGATTGGTTCTACAGACGGGAAGCTCATCTATTAATATCAGGCAAAGCAATTAGTGTACTCAGGAGCAAGCAGAGTGATTTGAGTGTGAAGTGATAACGAAGCTTTACCCTTTCAAATGGGTTGCCCTCATTTATCTAGGTTACAGCAATTCATAATGGGAAGGGAAAAAACCCCAAGGAAGAAAATCAGGTAATACCGGTCAAAGTTTTAGGAGAGTTGAATAAATGCAAAGGAAGCAAAAACTAAAAGACACAGCATTATTTAATCCTGTGCCTGAGACAGTTAATAGAAAAAAGTTTCACCAATATGGGTGATGATTAATTCCATTTCTATAGCTCCCCCATAGCTGAAGCTCTCTCTGGGCAAAGTGGTTCAAAAGTTAGGATAGAAATATGTGCACAGTACTCCAGAGTTTGGAATTGCTTCTCTTTGCTCCCCAAGTGAATGGGTGAACCAGTAATACCCAACAGTTGCATTATCAATAAACATGAGCTTGGTATAAAGACTTCTGCTAGCTTTGGTTTGCTATGAAATTGAAACAGGAAGCTGGCCGGAGACAAGACTTGGGTGGTTTGGACATGATGCCTCAGCTGCATGGCTTCCAGAACCATTTTTGTATCCCAAATCCTTTTATTCCCAAAATGGAATGTTATCACCATTTTATTTGCTTTGTTAATTGACTCTATGGTGTGCCATCAAGTCATCCCCAATTGATGAATGCTCTCCAAAGCGTTCTGTCTTTGACAGCCCTGAGCAGCTCCACAAGGCTGTAGCTTCCTTGATAGGAGCAATCCACCTCCTAGCAGGTCTTCCTTCTACCTTCGACTTTTCCTAGAATGATGGTCTTCTCCAGGGAGTCTGGCCTTCTCATGATGTGTTTTGCCCTTGTCGAAGTGAGACAAGGAACCCTTCAAGGTTTGTCCCAATAGTTCAATATGCATTGGGTCCAAGCGTAGTTACCTACACTTCTGTCTGCTAGTGCCTGAGATGGTAGCTTCAAGAAGAGCTGGTCCAAAGTGTCACAAACTGGACCTTGGCTTCATCTCCTTGCACAGATCTCAGGTGATGGCCACAATGACCTCTCTAGGAAGAAGAGAGAGCACAGATAGGGCATCAGAAGCTGCAAAGAGATTCAGGAGAACCAACCGGGGTGACTCCCCGGTCCACGTCCAAGGAAAGTGATCAAACAAGACTGTTTCTGTCACAAGACTGAGCTTAAAGCCAGGTGGATTTGTGGTAGAAGCTACCTTGAGCTGATCAGCTCAGGCCTGCCTGTGGATGGGGGCAAGCCGTTCTGAATGCCAGCATAAGGATTAAGGTGGGAAGACATCCTGAATAACAGCCAATTTTTCACTGAGACTTCATGTAGGGAATCAATATCTAATTAAAATAGGGTATGAGTGAGTTGGCCACAGCTCAAGCTTGACCAAAGTTGGTGGTCTTTATAAATAAAAACTCTCAAAGCCTCAAATAAAATAGCCTAATTAATCAGAGTAAGTCGTGACTCTGAAGGCACAAGGTGTAGACAAGGGAACATAGAAATGAGCAGAAAGTATATGAAGAATGAGAAACGAAATTCCTTTTCAAAACAAGCTATACTGCTCGGTATAAAGACAAGCTATCCAGTGGCTAAGACGATGGTACGTTAACACAGCCAGAATGCAATTTTCTTTATGTGGACAAAGGTCATTGGGAGGAGGTCATGTTAAGGGATACATGGGTAGAGCTTGCAAGCTGAGAGTTAAAGGCTTACAGCTACTAACACCACAGCCATTCATCATATTCAGGTTATCAGAAGGAATACTTTGTCCTACCTGTCCTTTAAGACCACCCATCAAGGTCCTTCCTTAGGGAACCCCCCTCCAAAGAAGTGGGGTAGCAGCCAGGAGAAGGGCCTTCCCAGTACTGGCACCCCATCTCTGGAACATGCTCCCCAAAGAGCTATGCCTGGCCTTTTCCCCAGTACCAGGTGAAAACCTTTTTATTTCCAGTTATTTTAATAGTTAGACCCATAAAGATGTGTTGAGTATTGTTTTACGGTTAACTGAAGGGCTAATTTATTATAATTGCTGTGTTGTTGTCCTGTTATGGCATTTTATGTGACTATCTATGGATCGTACCTATAATATTAATATTTGTAAACCACCCAGAGAGCCTGTGGGCTACGGGGGCAGTATAGAAATGTAATAAATGAATATTCAGGGGTAAAAACAAAACCAAATGATCATGCCCATGGGGTGGATCATCTTAGCAAGGGGTTTTCTCTTGAAGGAAAGGGATAGGTTCAGTCTTGCTTGGAGTTCTCTTCCTGCTCTAAACTTTATTAACTAGTCTCCTCCTGCATGGCCTTGAGTATTTTCTGTTCAAAATATTTTAAAAGGTGACCTACATCTGTGCTTATCCATTTCTAGGGTGACGCCTGCATCCACCCTACAAAATCTCCCACTTACTAGACAGGGGTTGTAGGGATCTGTTCAAGGGACTTTACAGGGTTGCAGGGACCTTATTAAAGCCCAAATGGATCTGTGAGTCAAATTATTTGCCTTAAGGAAATAGGTATCAAACCTGACCCAGGGGGCAAATTCAGCTGCCCTGGGATCCAAATCCAGCATTCTGGGCTTCCCCAGAAGGTCATGTCTGGTCTCAACATCTTCTCTCAACAAATTCAATGGCTTCCCACTTTTTGCACACATTTCTCCATTCAAGAAACTGGAAATGCCTCTCTTAAGGTTTATTTATTAGCAGTAGGCTGGATTATGTCGGTGTTTTGAGTTTTGACCTTCCTTCTTTTGCCTTTGGTCTCATCCACCACTGGAATGCAGCCTCTGCGAGCTTCTAGGATCAAGCTTATCTTGAATACCAAGAGGTTCAGCACCCTTATGGGAATGGATTTCCACAGACAATCTGAATATCATCAGGGAAAATAAAATTATATCTAAGTTTTCCAATAAAATGCAGTGACAGCCTGGGATGGAGAGAGAAAGATGGCTTCAGATATGGGTGTAGGCTTTAGATTTAGTTTTATTTTTTGGGGGGGGTATTAATGATATGATGATATTTATATTTTTACTATTGCATTTATTTTGTTGTGAACCATCAGAGTGATGGGACGGCCTAGAAATATCCCAAATAAATAAATAAATAAATAAATAAATAGATAGATAGATAGATAGATAGATAGATAGATAGATAGATAGATAGATAGATAGATAGACTCCTTTTCCAAATGCAACCAACTTTCTCACACATTCTAACATGGACAACAGCATTAGTGACAGCCCAAGAAGCTTCATGACCATGTGCTGAGGTTCTCTGGAAACCCAGTCCCACCTCACCCAAACTCACTTTGGGAAGAAGCCCCAACACATGGAAGAGCCAAATGCTGTTGATGGCCCAAGATGGCTCCATGGCAGAAGAATGACATGGTTGGGAGGGCAAGGCCATGGAAGACATTGAGTTGAGCCACTCTGATGACCACCCAATTGGCCAAGACCAAACAGCAACCTTGGCAGACTTAAAGTCCGATTCCTGAAGTCATTATCAGAAGTCCTGCTCAGAGAGTGCCCTCGAAAGGAAGCAAAGAGGGTGGCTGCTAGGAGAAGGGTCTTTTTGCTTGTGGCACCCCAATTATGGAATCAGCTCTCCAAAGCAGTATGCCTGGTGCCTACACATTATTCCTTTCAGCACCAGGTAGAAACCTCTTTATTTACCCAGCATTTTAACAGTTAAATTTTTAAGTCTTATACTTGTATTGCATTTGTTTCGTATCACAGTTATAATATGCTTCTCAGGCCCCGCCCGGCCCAGATGTGAATGTAGCTATCGTCAGCTACTCAACAGGATGGTTGAGGGTTGGCTTCAAAGCAGGACGTCAGCTAGACACTCGCAATAATGGATATCTCTTCCCACCGAGCAGGGCAGAAGGTCTGATCCCACATGCTCTGCTGAAAGTTTAGCTTGCAGAGGTGTTCCAAGTGAACCACTGAAGCTCCAACAGGAGTGACTGACCTGGGCCACGGTAGAGGTGTATAGTCCTCTGTTTCCCTTCCTGGGCTAACTCTTTAATTTTACAAGTCTCATAATTTAAAGCCGCTTGTGTCACTGATTAAAACATGTCTGAGGAGTCTTAATTAATGGCTCATGTAATGTAATTCTCCCGATAATGATGGCTTACATCTGTGTAACAGCTGGGCTTAGGCTCTCACTCATCCACTAAATAGAAGTGGGGAGACAGAGACAGAGCAAGCAAGCATCTCCTGGTCAGAAATACATCTTCCTTTAACCTCTTGGATAATCAATTCAATTGGTTGGGGACAGCTGGAGATCCGTAATTAAGGACACTGGAGCCTTGAAGATATATCTTCTAGCACTTTGCACAGAAGATAATTAACAGCAGTTTCGTTTGCCATTTCTGCACAGCTTTTGCTCATGCGCAAGTCCCAATAGCAGCTGGTGGTGCGCATTTGATCACCAAGGAACACTTGCCTGAGAAATGCACAAAGAATGCATCATACTCTTTTCCCAGGTATTCCAGTCCATTGGCCTTTCCCTTGTTTTCAGTTTCCTGGGGGCCACCTACATTCTATGCCTAAGAACTCTAAAGATCCTTGTGGGATCAAATCAAAACTCCATCCAGTCCAAAACTCCACTCACACAGGAAAAATTCTGTAGAAAATGGGCAGGTTGGACGTAGGGTTTAGCACCAGCTTCTTCCTGAATTATTGCATAAATTTCAATTTTGGCATATATTTGTAATATCTAATTGATCCTGACTCCCTTCCACCAATTTAATGTTATTGAATTATGATCGTATTTGATTTAAAAAATTTAAGGTTTTTAACATTTTAAATGAAATGATCTATGGGACCTGATCATGAAAGATGGCATACAAATGTTTTAAATAAATTCTTTATTTAAAAATGTATTTTTATGATTTTGTAAGCTGCTTAGGGACTTTAATTGGCAGCATAGAAATGGAAATATAAGTTACGCAGAAGCATAAACTATCTCAGAGGCGATACCCAGGGTTACTCTGTTGTGAGCAGAGCTGGCTGGAGTCAGGAGTCAGACTAGATGGCCCAGGAGACCCCTTCTGACTCCCTCTGTTTCTATGTTTCTATGTTTTCTTTGTAACTTTGCACCCACAGGGTGAGTTAGGAAGAGCGTATTCCCAGTGTTAGAAATGTGCAATCCTTTTTCTTTTGGGACAAGCTATGAGTTGGTGCAATTGAGCATAAAGGCGGGACTAAAAACATGAGACCTAAAAGAAATCAAGGCACCCCGGCAATGATTGACCGAATCTCACCAGACAGTGTGGAGTCTATTCTATCTCCTTGGATGAACACGGGAGCATTATGTGACTTGTACTAACGAACTAGACAAGGCCTTCATAAATGACTAAAAACCCTTTGGCCTTCCGGGTGCCAACTTCGCCTGTGATATAGTAAGAATCAGGTGTGATGATTTTTTCATGAACACTCCTTCAACCATTTCTGTATTTCATGGTCACCACCACAGCATTCTATCAAGAAAACTGAGACGTTTGCCAGCGGCTGCCAGAAAAAATTGTTCACAGTAGTTACGACTTTACACAAATTGGAGCTAGTGACCCCTCCTCAGTGTCCCCGAAGATTAAATCCATCTTTGCCTTTCCTTCAAGGTGCTAAGAAGAACTTCAAGCATATTATAACACTTTCCCCACTGCCGCTCACACACACTGCCGGGAGACCTTCCCTTTCTCACTTTCGCACGCTGGTGCGGCCAACTTCCAAAAGCTTTCCCCTGGGAAGCCTGATATTCGCAGCTGAGCAGTGCATGATAATTGAACAGTCATAATTATTTTTGCAACAATTCAGGCACCTTTTGCCGAAACCCCAGGGACAAAAAAAAGCCAACTCTTTCTTTCAGGTGCCAGGTGAAAACTTTTTATTTAAACCATTTTTGTTAATAACATTTTTATATCTTGTTGTAGTGTGTTGAATTTAATTTTGGTTAATGTATCAGTTGGTGTGTGAGTACATTTTATTATGAAATGTTATTGTTTTATTGATTTATCTCTTTTACCTGATTGTTTTATTGTATTCTTTGCATGTGTTTTATGCAGTTTTAGCATTTGTATGCCATCTAGAGAACCTTCGGGTTATTGGGCAGCATAGAAACGGAACAAAATATATAAATAGGTGCTTCTCTCTTCACTTCACCTAGCATTCCTCCTTTGCTTTTTCTCTCAAGAACAACCTCCTTTCACTTCTCTTCCTCCTTCGCAAACCTGTTTTCACTCTGTACCTTATTAAAAGCACTTGCAAAAACATATTTTTCCTATCACTTTTTCTATCCACTGCACCTAGTATTCTTTTCCAAGTTGCTATGCCTTTTCCCATCTTTTTTCCACCTTTTCCACTCTAACTTAATAGATCCATGACCCCAGTTGTCCAATACCAACAGTTCTCCTTTTACTTTCCCCCTGGGGTACAATGAGATGCAGAAGACTCCATCATCTCTCTTTGTCCAACGGAGATGAAAATCAAGCCAACACAAACAGTATGAGAATTTTCCCATTAAGTACACACACTCTGCCTTGAAGAGATGTATTTGAAGAACCCAGAAAAAAGTTAAGCCAACACTCCTTCCTTGTTTGCTGTCTGTAATCCAATTAGGCTTTTCAAAGGCTTGCTTTATTAAGTTACTCTTGAGTTGTTTCAGAAAGTAGCTTAGAGAGAGCCAAGTTGCATGGTGACACCTTTTCCCCAAAGTCCCCTTTGGACGCATTTCTGGAAGCTCGACCCTTTAGGTGCTGTTTCTGGCTTTTATAGGGCCCACAACATTTCCATGTTGGCTATGGATCCAGATCATCTAGTCTGTGGAAAGATCTGGTCTGTCCTTTCCCCTAAACTGTTTCCCTGCTTCCATATCTTCTTTCCCAGCTACTATTTAGAGATTATCCTCTCCCGACCTCCCTCTTTCACTTCAGGAAAGAGAAACAATTAGTATTAGGGCCATATGCTCTAGAATAGATGGGAGCTAATTTCTAACAGCAGTCTTCTCCTATGTGCCGTATAATTTCCTTGACAGAGATATCCTATCTTTAAAAAACCGTTCACACATAATCAGCGTAGTGGAACTAATCCTGCTCTGCTGAACAAAACACCCTGTTTATGTTGTGTTTAATCCCAGAAGCTGAATGGAACCTGTTCAATAGCCATGTGGATGGAGAGGACCCTGTAGACACTTTTTACTTGTATTTCCAAAAAGGTTCTTTCTGGACATCTCTCTCAATACTAACCTGAGCTTCAGCATCCCATGAAGCTGACTGGTGAGAGCTTCAGGAAAGATAAAGATGAATGACTTCACACAGCCCATTCATAAATTCCTTTCACAATGTGTACTGACAGTCACAAACATGGGTGTACTTTAAAGGGATTGGACAAACCCATGAAAAGAGCAGTATCAATGGCTATAAGGTCCATCTTGTGAAATTCCCATAGAGGGGCATCTCCTTCCCTATGTGCCTACCCACCCCTTATGTTCTGGGGTGGTGGAAACTAGAAGGGTGGTTACTCAGAGAAGGGCCTCCTCTGTGGTGGCACCCCGATTGTGAAATTCGCTCCCCAGAGAGGTTTGCCTGGTGCCAACACTTTCTTTCCAGCGCTGGGCTAAAACCTTTTTATTTTCCCAATATTTTAAGGTTTGCTTGCCATTTTAATATAGGTTTTATTGCTAGGAATCAGATAGGATGCTGTGTTTTATTTTACTCTATTCTGCCGAACCATCCTGAGATCTTGGTAGTGGACAGTATTAAAGTCTTCAATAAATAAATAAGACAATATTGGACTAGGTGGCCCCTTGATCTAATCCAGAGCAGCTCTTAGTGCTTTCCTTCTATTTTCACAAGTAAAAAAAAATAGAAACTTACTACATTCTTGTTTAACAAAAGGTATAAGTTTAACAAAAAGATTTGGAATCCAGGCATGGTTTCTTCAGCTTATAACCCCAATCAAAACTATGAAAATAGAGCAGCTGTCCTTAATGAGCTTATCTTTCTTCAGCCACTTACATGCTAGAGGTCAAACTTCCCCTCTCACCCCTTGAATGTCCAGTTTATATAGTTTCTCTGTAACATCCTGTTGATACCGTCTCCATTACTGCCAGAGCAGAGCAAGTCTTTCAGCAGCTGTGAAAGAAATTCAGAAAACATCATAGGAATATCTGATCTCCACCTCCCCAAACAGTCCTATTTTATTGATGTCAGTTGCAATAAAGCAAAGAACTAGATTCCATCAGGGGTGTCAAAGCACCTTTTCAAATGAACAGTTCTTTGAAATCAACATCAGAAAAAGAGACAGCTCATTTAAGTTATTGGAAAATATTTCATATACGAGAGAACAAATATTTCCATTTCTGCAACTCAAATGTTAGACCAAAGGAAGAGGAGGAGGAGGAAGACTCATTTCCGTGGGGGAAGAATCCCTATTGCATTCTCCACTCTGCCTGCTGAATATAGAAGTCCAAGAATTAGCTATACTTTGTTGTTAAGAGCCGAACTTGCTGTGGAAAAAGGTCAGGGGCTTAGAAGGTCAGTGCTTGGTGCAAGGGGCTGAAAGGATTGTCTGCAATTCCTTTCCTGCCAGCCTTTATCCCCATGAAAACCTGCTCTACTCCAGAGTAAGGGAATCTTCTAGAATAGCATGGAGTGGGTGCAGGGTCTGTAACGGAGCAAGCACCAAACAAGAATACCTTTCCCCATTTCACCAGTACTCTAACCAAACCACAGTCATAATTGGAGGGAGACCTTTAGCTTATGGAAAACCAAGTTTGGATCCAATGCAGTGTCTGGAGTTGTGCCACTGGATTCCTGTGGTCAGGATAGTAAGAAGAGCAAACAATGGATTTCTGAGTCTAATTTCATCAGGATTACCGGTAGGGTACATCTGTGGCTCCCAGTGGAAGGAGGATGACTCAGCCCAGAAGGGATTTGCTTACCTGGGAAGCCCAAAAATGACCAGAACCACCCACCATGGTGGAGACAATTTGGACAATATTCTGCAATGTGGCCAAGAAGTATCTTGGACATTGCCTAAGACAACTCCCATTCAAGAAATCTTTGTACAGTTTACTATTTGCATAGCTGAGATGCTAATTTAAATTGTGCACATGAGCCTGTTCATTTAACTATGCTGCTCCATTAGGCTGCTTCACTGGTACCCTTTAACCCAAAAGCATACAATAACCACAGCTTGACATTTGCCCTGAATGGAAGGCAGAATGACTCACAACCTATTTTCATCTGTTAATTCATAGCAAAGCTCTCTCAGCCATAATCTAAGTTTAATCGCCACTCTAAAATAGTGGCATACTAAAACGACTTTCAGCTGCTACAAGCTCTCCCAATGAACCGTCAGGTTCAAAAGCACCCATGTTACTGTCTTTTCGTTTTTTGTAGTTCCCGACCAAGCAAGAGTCTTGCTCTGAGTTATGAGATCTGGGATCATGTGAAAGCCAGTCAGGAGCTAAGGTGAAATATTCCCGTACCATGCTGAGAAAGAAGAGAGCCAGGAAGACCTGTGTGTACAGATGAATCCTGCTTTCTTGAGCTGAACTTCACATGCAGCTATGAAATATTTGGGCCCCAGAACCCCGAGTAACGAGCAGAGACACTCCATGGAACTTGCTCATGTTTCCACAGCACCCAGTAAGATCAAGTTCTCTGGGTTGTTCATGTCACAACACATCTGTGATCATGAGTGCACTATCAATAATGGGCGCTGATGGTTTCTAGCGGGCTTTGAGGGTTGGCACTCCTTTTGAAGCCAAAGCCGCTCTGTAGAATACAGAGACGTCTTGAGCAGTTGACACAATGGTATCCAGGTGCCCTTACCCTACGAGAACCCAACCAGCACCCCATATGCATCTCAGCTGGGGATGATGAAGCAAGAAAGAAGACAGCTAGAGCTTCAGTGGAGGAAAACTGATGAGGAGTCCAACCAAACATGGCTTAGAGCTCATTATCATTGCTTTATGATCTCCCGCTGCAACAGAGGGCTAGCTTAAGAATTGCCGTATTGTTATCCTGTTACATTGTTTTATGGTTTTATTGTTATTTAATGTGAGTACTTACTGAATGGATTTTAATAACTGTAAACCAGATTGCCTGAGGGCTACAGGGGGGGGGTGCAGAAATGCAATAAATAGGAAAAAAAGCAGAATGAGCTCCAATATGGAGCTTGGTGCTTCCATGAACGTGGGCTTGGCTGATTCATGTATACCTACTTGGAAAGTGTATTCAAAGCTCCACTGTAGGGAAATAACTATGAGAGGAAAGCTGGCGAGTGAGTGGAATGAAAAATGGTTGAAAAGAAAAAGAAAGGTACTTGCAAACATAGTTCCATAGATGCAAACACATTCTTGCAAGCATGAAGATAATTACCATGTATACAGAGAGCACATTTCACATTAGAAATGGTTATTTATAGTATTTAACACCTACATGCTTCCTATTTTCAAAGCTAATGAACTTTCTTAATGCAATAATGGACTTAATTGAACAGGTGTCCACAAAAGCCTTTTTATCTGCTGCAAAGATTATTCGTACAGATTCTCACTCACTAACAAGTAAATTTCAGAAACTAATTTCTAAATGACTCAGCTTGTTGGGCATGGACCACTGGGCTCAGACTCAACAATTACTCAAACTAGTGAAACAAACACATTCTAAAATTATATTTCAATATAACTTCATACATTGATACATAGGTATGAAAACCATACATTTTCCAAAAATGTCTTTCCAGTATAATTTTGTTGAGTTCCTGCAGTCTCATGGACTAAGTGATGGAACTACAACAAGCAACTTATTGGTGTTATGTTATTCATTCTTTATTAAATGTATTTATCAACTATCTTTTTCTGAAAGCATACAAGGTGTTATCATTTTATACCATACACATTTTAAAAAGGAATTGAACCAAGATGGAATTTGGGGGGAAAAGTTCACTTTGCAGTTTATCTAGAATTTACTTTCGCACTTTTGAACCCAACTTCAGTTCTTTCCAAATGCACACTTTCCTGAATTTTGTAATGTTGCTTTCCAATTAAAAATGCAGACAAAATTGAATACCAAGGAACACATGTATAGAAATTCTTATATTGGCAAAGAAGACATTGAAAATTACATTGTATAAGGAAAATTGCATGCAAACATGGGTGTCAGGCAAAAATGCACACAATTTCATGAATGCAGAGATGTATGCCCAAAAAGATGGAGTCCTTGTAAACGTTAAAGTCAGAGTCTGAGATAACTAAAACAAAGATTATAAAAATGGGAAACAGAAAGAATTAAAAGGGATAGATTCTGCCCCTAGCGTCCTAGAGTTCAACATTCTTACATTAGGATATGCAGAGGACCCCTCTGTGGCCACCTGAACATGTGAAGAACAGACCAGTGTTGTTGACAGAATGTGTTTCTAGATCATGCGATTCCATGCCTGGTCTTGCACTCTCCCAAATGGAGAGGTGCATCTTGACCCCCTTCACCCCCACTTTTGGGAAACCAGAAGAGCTGCTCTCCCAAATGATTAAAAATCGCAATGATATTATCAGAAAAGGTGTGAATAGGTGTAAGGCTTGGGACCAGGATACCTGAAGGAGCGTCTCCTTCCCTATATGCCCTCTCACCCCCAAAGATCAGCAGGAGAGGCCCTGCTCCGGGAACCCTCCCTGAAGGAGATAAAGAGGGTGTCTACCCGGAGGAGGGCCTTCTCTGTGTGGTAGCACCCAGACTGTGGAATGCACTCCCCCAAAGAGGTTCGCCTGGTGCCGGCTTTATATTCTTTCTGGTACCAGGTAAAAACCTTTTTATTTCCCCGTTATTTTAAGGATTAAGGAATTAACTGGTTTTAATATTCACAGTGGCATTTGCATTTTTTGTTGGTTATGTATGTTGTTTACTTATTGTTCTGTTTATTCTTATTGTAAGCCGTAAATAAATAAAATAATTTACATATTTGGCAGCTTGGTTACCCCTGGAAGAAAACAATGAAATTGGTGCTGCCATACATACATAGAGAAGACCTGTCCCGCTAGGGGAAATCAGTCTCAGGAGACATAGAAGACCAAATAGGAGATGGATCAATGCCATAAAGGCAGGTAAAGCCTTGAGTTGACAAATGCTGAGCTGTGTTGTCAATGCCAGGACTTTTGAGGGCAACTGGGTTCAGAATCACCGTAAGTCACAATGATTTGATGGCATGGAACAAGAAAATCAGTAACAGAAAAATCCTTAAGACCTTTTAGTACAATTGGATTTGACATTCCATAGGAGAGTTATCGAAGAATGGGCTAGAATCGCAAAGGCACTTCCCATTAAGTGCTAAAATCTGGACTTTCCAGTTAGATCAGGGTGCACAACTCATTACCTGAGAGTCACCTGCACGCCCCCACGCTACCTGTTCAGACTGCACGTGGCCCATACACTTTCCCCTACATGCAAGATTGCTCTTCCCCCTCCGAGCGGCAGTCTTACTTCCCAACAGTCTGAACCATCTTTTTTATTCTCCTTTCCTTTTCCTTGATAAACTTTGTTTTCTGTACTGCATTAATTATTGCCTGGAATCTTTCTTTTTGTTAGGACTATTGTTTAAGTCTTCGAGTGAAACCAGTTGCCAAGAGAGGTTGTGTGCTCTTCAAGAAGAACCTAGATGGCATCTGAGTGGGATGGTGTAACTGGTGTCCTTCACCAGCAGGGAGTGGGCTGCAATGGCCTTCTTGGCTCCTTCTTACTACTCTATGATTCTCTAAGTCTATGGACACCATTAGGTAAGGTCTGCAAGTTTCCAGCTGGCAGTACAGCTTGAGGGATTGCCGTTCTACCTGAATAACTATTTGTCCCAGCCAAAGTGGCTTGGAATTACGATACCCTTTTCCTCGTTCAAGGACTGGATATAGGTTCACCTGTCCATTCCTACTCAGGTATCCACATTACCAGAATATCAGTGTGTGCACGTATACATATGAATTGTATATGTTTAATATTTATATACAGGAAATCAACCCTGATCACTTTTTAGAAGGCCAGATACTGAAGATGAAACTCAAATACTTTGGCCAGCTAATGAGAAGGAAGGACTCACTGGAGAAGAGCCTGATGCTGGGAACAACTAAGGACAAAAGAAGAAGGGGGCGGCAGAGGATGAGGTGGCTGGATGGGGTCACTGGGGCAGTGGATGTGAACTTGGGTGGGCTCTGAGGGATGGTAGAGGACAGGAGAGCCCGGAGGAATGCTACCCATGGAGTCATGATGGGTCAGGCATGAATTTACAACTAAACAAAAATATTTATATACATTTTTATATATCACTATATTCTACATATAAATCAGAATATATTAAATTATATTTAGCATGCCAAAGTGCAATTTCAGGAGAAATGTCATAGATATCAATTCTAATTTGTTGCCTTGTAATTCCATTTCTCCCTTTTCAAAATATATAGGACACAAATGGGGTACTTGAGTGTTTTTCCAAGAACCACCAAAACAAAGCAGAATAAGCAACATTTATTATCCTTTATAAATATAGCCTAAACTGATGTTAGGCAGAGCTAAATCCCTGGGAAATCATCTTTAATAGGGACGGCCTGCACAGGGTATAAGAGGCTTTACACTTTGCAGAGCCCAAAACTCATTAATCCTCATCACCTGCCCTACTGGCCAGAATAATGTGAATGTGCTCAAGATTAAGCAACGTATGGCTGTCTCCCAGGATTGCTAGGAATGGGTGAAACAGAAACAGTATCAAAGATGCACGGTTTGAAGGACACCATTTTGGTAGTGTGGATAATGTCCAGAGAGCCACTGCGCAGGTTCTGAATGCTATCCCACCCAAAGACGTCCAGGGATGCTATACAAAGGACAGAAGCATCGCTGGGACTATTTGTGTACAACTCACAAGGTGCATAATTTGAAGGAGACAATGTTCAAGAGTAAATTTTTTCAGGAAAATATTTTTAAATATCACTCTCATTACTTTCTGGACATATCTCATGTGAAAAGGGAAATGAGTGACTGATCTTTGCATATTTTACTGCAGTTTTATTAACTCATGTTAACATTACTCGTTAGCTAACTTTGAGATTTGTCCTCAGAGGTGATATTTTAACAAATAAACATAGATGAATGCTAGTAAATGTGTTAGTGTTTTTCATAAGCTGAGAAATGAGGATATGAGGATGTTGATTTCGCTCGCAAATACTGCAGGCATGCATGATGTTCAAAGTGCTGAATGGAAGCACGGATATACTTTCTGCTGAGAGAATGTTTGCAAGTAGGAAATATGCTTGAGGTCAATTTATTCCACTTTTCATTCGATGGTGTGCCCACTCCTTGATTTATACCAACTGCTCTGAACTGGCCCTACTTTAGCCAATGGGGGAAAGCTCTACAAATTAGAGAATTTGTGCAAATGTGGGAAAAACTGAGCAAATTGCATGTTCAGTGCTTCTCTTTGCACAAGGGTCCTGCTTGCAGAGAGCAAGCAGCAGCCCCCACAAGACCAGTGGTGAGATGTTGAGCGAGTCCTAACAAAATAAAGTCCCATGAGCTTACAACTGAAATTATTCGTATAACCCTCCAACTATACGGTTCAGGACCAGGATACCTAAAGGAACACCTTTTTCCCTATATGCCCTCCCACTCCCTGAGATCGGCAGCAGAGGCCCTCCTCCGGGAACCCTCTGTGAAAGACATCAGGAGACAGAGTACCCGGAGGAGGGCTTTCTCTGCGGTGGTGCCCCATCTGTGGAATGCACTCCCCAGAGAGGTCCACCTGGCGCCATTGTTATTTGTTTTCCGGTGCCAGGTGAAGACCTTTTTATTTGATCAGTATTTTACTATGTATTAATTGGATTTTATTGTTTGTATTTTATTGAATTTTCAGCCAGCATGAAATAGTTAATTTAACCAGAATAAAATAAATTAACTAATGTCGTAAGCTGTCCAGAGACAGAAGTAATGGGTGGCTTACAAATTTTATAAATAAATAAGCAACTAAATAAATACACTGGCTCAATGAAGCCTTGGAGCATGCACAAAGTTTCAAGGGAATTCACATAAATTTGGGGATATGCTTCTAAATCAAATGATCACACCAGGGTTTCCCCACAATTTTTTTCAGAAAGCAGCTAGTATTCCAAGTTCTCCATACCTCTCAGCAGATGACACTGCATAGTAATCCTTATTCATACTTATTCAAGACTTTTAAGGAAAAGTCCGCACCAAAGTACTACAACCGCTACTGTAAATTTGCATCTTGGGCCAACACCAAGCTGCTTTAGTAGCAGCAAGATGACGGTGTGGATACAGTGGCCCATCTTTGAAAATCTTTGAAGATTCAGGAGATCTGAATCAATGAACTTGACCTTGGAATCTCCACTAACTAAAGGGAGCAAAGGGAAACCCAGTGGCCATCATTTCTGAGCCCTGCAGGAGCAATTCCTGCATTCTAGAAGCCCACATTGGACATGGAAGGTTAAAAGAATGTGTGGCAACAGTTGAAACTGTGGAATCCACCAATAGCTTTGGCTCATGACAGAAGATCTGTGAAAAGCAGGTTGCGACCACCTTCCGTATCCATGCAGATCATGGTTTTTCTGAGCAAGAAAGAACATTCAGTGGCTTCTCATCAACATCTTGAAGACTGAATCATGGACTGAACTGGAGGTTCTGCATTGTAGATTTCAGTCCAGGCATCTTCTACTCAACTGCAGTGGTCAGATGGGCCATGGCAGGGGTTCCTGCTCTTTAGATGCCCTGATTTCCAATGTGCACCAGGATGGAGAAGGAATGTGGTCTCCTGCAGCCAAGTGGAGGTTGGTCACTTCCCAATGGGCAGGTTTCTGCACATCTATCTTCTCTGCTCCTTCTCTGGTCTGTGCTTGGATAGATAAGGAGGGAATGCTGTTACTGACTTCCTTTCCCACCTTCCTAACTCAATACCGTACAACTACAGTAGATGGGCTACCAGCCCCTGGGACTGCCAAGAAATTGTCCCTGCCGGCGAGGCTGCTGTCCACACGGGAGGAACTTTTGGCAGGTTCTTAAGACGAACGCAACAATTCATTCTTGCTGTTGGTATCTAAGGCCCTCAGCTAATGATCTATGTCGGAGTGCCTGCTCCGACAATCGGCGCAAGAGAGTTCAGAGAGAGAAATAAAACACTGCAGACGAGAGATAAAGTTTCAAAGCATGCTCGGTTGAGTACTCTGGAGAACAAAGAAGTTCTTCTTTAGGAATTCTTCCTAAAATGTCCTCTTAAAGATGTCCTCCTCTTAAAGATGTCCTCTTAAAGATGTCCTCCTTCCTCACCACCGGCAGCCCCTTTTTATTAATTCACAGATTGTTACATTTGTATTTGCCTACACCAATCGCCATCGAGTTAATCAGCCAACTCCCTAATCATTGTGCGCAAGCGCAGGATTCAAAATGCTTACTGATTGCTTATGCGCAGGCGCAGGAAACAGGAAGCGTACTTATTGCTATATATGGTCACAAGCCTTATATGGTTACACAGGTGAAGTACAATGCTATTGGCTGGGTAAGTTGCAATACTATTGGCTGGTAAATTACAATACTATTGGCTGAGCGTAGCGTGCCTAGCTACAGCATGAATGTGGCGAGGCAGGGATGAATTCCCACAATCTAGAAGGCTTCCAAGGCCTTCCCCCGAAGTCTATGCTGTTATCTCTGAGCCCGAGCTGTGCATTTGCTACAATTACCATTCCCTTCCTCAACCAACATTCCTTTACAAGCAGAAAGCACCAGTTAAGATGCAATTTGATGCATTCCGGATGCTACATCTGTCAGAAGTCATCACAAAGGCTCCCCCTAATTAGCATCTGTGGAATCCGTGTGATGCTCTAGGATATCTCGATGGACGGGCAGTCAAGTGGCACTGTAGAGCCCCATTATAGAAAGCATTGCTGCGCCACTCTTCTCTTGCAGTTACTGTAACATCAAATCATTTGTCCTGCCAATCAAAGTACCACCTTAGGGAACGCATCAGAGAGATAAGATGCTCAAACATGAAAGCTCTGGAATACACAACAGGGAAGGAGCAAGAGGGAGTGTGTGGGAGACAACTTTGGTCTATTAGTCTCCATTAATGCAGTATTTCTAATCTGCTGAGAACTCCAAAATGATACCATCAGATGCATCAAAAATGCAGTGAAGATTAGGAAAACGGAGCTCAGAGGCCGTTCTGAGCCAGAACAGTGACGGATACTGTTTAAGTTTTGTTTCTCTTCCATGGGATAACTCCGGTCCTCTATCAGTTACGCTGGGTGCCAGTTGAAGTCTGGGCCAAATTTAAGGTGCTGGTGATGACCCAATAAAGCCCTAAACGGCTTGGGTCTGGGATACCGGAAGGAGCGCCTCCTTCCCTATGTGCCCCTTCCTGCCCCTTGAGATCGGCGAGGGAGGCCTTGCTCCAGGAGCCCTCCTGGAAGGGGATCAGGAGGGTGGCTACGCGGAGGAGAGCCTTCTCTATGGAATACGCTCCCAGGAGAGGTTCACCTGCTGTCAGGTGAAAACCTTTCTACTTTCCCATTATTTTAATGTTTGATTGACTTTAATAGGAGTTTTCATCTTGACTTGCTGGATGCTGCTCTTGCTTTGCTTTGTTACTTTATTTGTTCCTTATTGTAAGCCATCCCAAGACATCAGTGGTGGACGGGGTACAAAAGATTTAAATAAATAAATACCTGTTGATTTATATTTCTTCATAGAATTGAGTGAAATCTGCAAGCTCCATTGTCCATTTTGAAGGCAACAAGTCTTACTAATTTCAGAAGAAATGTGACAAGGGCAGTCTTGATAGCTGAGCTGTTTCAAAAATGGGCTATGTCATTTAATTCTACTTCTATGATGCTCCATAACTCAAGGGCTGTCTCGGTGGCTTAGAAATGCCACTACCAGTTGTGAGTCCCTTCCAAGGAAGCAATTAGATGCTGAACCTTTCCAGTTCCCATAAGGCTCACCCACCAATTTTGGGCACTTCTGCTCCCATAGAAAGCAATAGCTCCGTACCGAGCATTGAAGCAGTCTTGTGATGTTCCTCCATATCCTTCTCCCAAAGGATGAAAACTGGAGACTCCTTAACAAGACCGTTCCTGATCATTAGAAGCTGGTGTGGCCCATCCCAAAACAGCACCCTGCCTCTTTCTACCCAGGTGCCTTCCTTACATGGAGAACGTAAGGAGAAAGGACTCCAATTCTGGAGGCACCATATCCATGTCTCTTCAAAATTTCACATATCTGGGTCCTGGGTCCTGGGGTGTGGGAAAAGCAGCAACATACGGAAGAGCAGAGCTCAATGTGTCCCTAACCTAGCCTACTGCCCTTTGTGGAGGCCGATGTCCCATTGAGTCAAGCATTTGTATGTAGAATGGGTGGTCCCATCTTACCCTGAGCCACAGACACCAAGGCTGCCTGAGCTGGCCACTTCTTTTAGAACCTTCAAAACCAGCCATTTTCGAAGACATCAGGGCTAAGCAGTGCTTTCAGCTAGTTGCTTTTTTCCTAGGTGCTTACTCTGCTCTTAATTTAGCTATTAAGCTATTTAATGAGTGCCGGCCATCTGTTTTAAGCTGTCTTAAACACCGCTTTTATTGTCTTTTACTGCATCTTACAGTCTTTTACTGCCAGGTATTGAATAATGGGGTGACTGTTGTATTTTATTTGCTCTGATGATGCATCACCCTCTCTGAAACAAAAATGCATATGATAACATATCTCTGCTTGCCAATTTGGAAGCAAATTATAGCTTCCATATAAATACACTGCACTTGTAGTAGTGTGGAAAGTCATCCGCCATTCAAGAGCTAACCAATTCTGACTTTGCTGCTGCTGCTATTACATTTCTATACTGCCCATAGCTGAAACTTTCTGGCTGGCTCACAACAGTTAAGTCCCCCATCCAGATTTCAACCAGGTCTGACCCTGCTTAGCTTCCAAGATCAGACACTTCAGGCTATGGATGTCCCACTTCCCTTCAGGGACCCCACAGCGATCTTCCTGAACTCTTCTCCTCTCTCTCCAAATCACCCAGTGAGCTTATGGCTGAGAGGAAGCTCAAACTCAGATCTCCAGAGTTTCAGAGATGGAGACCAGCATGGAGACCAGCAACTTCAAGGACTCTGCTCTTCTTATGAATGAAACCAGACATGATCCAGGCAATGGATCCAGTAGAGAAGACTTTCCAATAACCTATTGCCTTCCAGGAAGTGGGCAATCAAGGCTACTTCTCAAGATGCTCAGATGCCACCTCCTGTTTCAGAGAGAGAAGAACAGAGGAGGAGCATGCCATTGTACTTCAACCCTCCTGGTGAGACCCTGCTGCCCAGAGAGTAAATGGAAACCGGAACCCCAGAGCCGTTACCTGTTCTCTGGTTCTCAATCTTGAGAGATGCACAGTGATAACATACAGAAGATTTGGCTTATGGTATTTAAAGAAATTAGAGAAATTTTAGATATAGACAGAAACGTCACTGAGAATTAAGCGTCACTGAGAATAGACAGAAACGTCACTGAGCAACACCAACTGCGCCCGGCAGCCTACGCCGGAGGAGGGCCGCCTCCTCGCTGTGTAAGACCACGCCGCGCCGGAGGGGAGCCGCTGCCTGGCCGCGTAAGACCGCGCCGCCATCCACCGCCCACTTGGCTGCTCCGCCACGCCCCAGCACGTGTGGCAGGCGTGCTTCGGACGAGGCGGGGGACGCAGGGCCGGCGGCTACAAAGCCCGCGGGAGGAGCGCGCCAACAGCAACACCAACTGCGCCCGGCAGCCTACGCCGGAGGAGGGCCGCCTCCTCGCTGTGTAAGACCGCGCCGCGCCGGAGGGGAGCCGCTGCCTGGCCGCGTAAGACCGCGCCGCCATCCACCGCCCACTTGGCTGCTCCGCCACGCCCCAGCACGTGTGGCAGGCGTGCTTCGGACGAGGCGGGGGACGCAGGGCCGGCGGCTACAAAGGGCGTCGGCCAAAGGACGGTCGCCACCGTTCGGGTGGCCGAGCAGGGGGCGGGGCTGGCCAGGGGCTTGGGCTTGGCGATGGTAGGCCCTCCTGCTGGGCTGTGAGTGAGGGGTGAGTGTGTGTGTGTGTGTGTTTAGTAGTATTTTAAATCTTTTTATGGAGTCGTCCCTGGCCATGCTGCCGCTTATGTTTCCTGGGGAGCGCACGGGTGCCGCCATTGAGGTGGTTATGGGCAGGGGACGTAACAGCGTTGGGAGCTTAACGTGTCCGCATAGAAGAAGGAGGGACAGATGGCTGACACCTGTCCCTACTTCTGGTTTTGCTCCCAGCCAGAGGGTGCCAGGGAGTCTCGTCAGTCGCCCCTCCGGCCTGACGGTGCTGTTGCTTAATGCCAGGTCGGTCAATAACAAATCTGCCCTCATCCAGGACCTGATTGTGGATGAGGGGGCCGACCTGGTCTGCATAACGGAGACCTGGGCGGGAGAGGGGGGGGATGTTGCCCTCTCCCAAGTGTGCCCGCCCGGGTATCTGGTCCAGCACTGCTCACAGCCGGAGGGGAGGGGAGGGGGGGTCGCTTTGGTTTACCGAGCCTCCATCTCCCTCAAGGGACTTCCGGTCCCTTCGAGACCAGGGCTGGAGTGTCTCTATTTGGTGTTGGGCGACCGAGACAGACTGGGGATTCTGTTGGTGTACCGCGCACCTTTCTGCCCAACAGTCTCCCTGCCTGAGCTGACGGAGACTGTCTCGGACCTGGTGTTGAGGACCCCCAGGATGTTGGTCCTGGGGGACTTCAATCTCCATGCCGAGGCTAGTCTGACCGGGGTGGCTCAGGACTTCATGGCCTCCATGACGGCCATGGGGCTGTCTCAACATGTCACCGGCCCCACCCATGAACGGGGACACACTCTGGACCTGGTTTTCTCAACGGGGCAGGAAGAGGGTGGTCTGAGGGTGAGTAATTTATGCTTGACTCCCCTGTCATGGTCAGATCACTTCCTGGTGAGGTTTATGCTCGAGAGCGACTTCTCCCTCTGTAAGGGTGCGGACCCGATTATGTGGGTCCGCCCCCGGAGCCGGATGGATCCAGAAGGATTCCTGAAGGCCCTGGGGGAGTTTCCGGCTGACAAGACGGGTGCTCCTGTCGAGGCTCTGGTCGAACTGTGGAATGGGGAGATGACCAGGGCTGTAGACACGATCGCTCCTAAGCGTCCTCTCCCACCGGGCAGAGCCCGCTCTTCCCCTTGGTATACTCCTGAATTGAGGGCGATGAAGCAGGTTGGGAGACGACTAGAGCGTAGGTGGAGGAAATCACGAGATGAATCTGACCGAACACACTTACGAGCCCACTATCGGGCCTATGCTGTGGCGGTGAGGGCGGCAAAAAAGAGATTCTTTTCCGCTTCCATTGCCTCCTCACAATGCCGTCCGGCGGAGCTCTTTCGAGTGGTGCAAGGCCTGGTCCGTCCAGGTCCAAAGGAAGACCTGATTCCACCCTCAAAGGCCCGCTGTGACGACTTTGCCAGGCATTTCAGGGAGAAAATCGCTCAGATTCGTCACGAGCTGGACACCACTATTGATTCAGAGGTTTCAAAGGAGACACCAACGCTGCCGTCTGGTCCAGATTTATTGGATGAATTTCAGTTATTGCGGCCCGATGATGTGGACAAGGTGCTTGGGCGAGTACGTCCAACCACTTGCTTTTTGGACCCTTGCCCGTCTTGGTTAATAAATGATTCCAAGCGCGGGATTGGAACCTGGATCTTGGAAGTGGTTAACGCTTCTCTGAGGTGCCTGCCCCTTTGAAGGAGGCGGTAGTCCGACCGGTCCTGAAGAAGGCGTCACTGGATCCAGAGATGGCCACTAATTATAGACCAGTGGCCAACATCCCGTTTCTGGGCAAGGTGTTAGAACGAGTGGTGGCGGGACAACTCCAAGCACTCTTGGATGAAACTGATTATCTGGACCCATTGCAGTCCGGCTTCAGACCCGGGTACGGTACTGAATCTGCCTTGGTCGCCCTGTATGATGACCTGTGCAGGGAGAAGGACAGGGGGAGTGCGTCCCTGTTGGTTCTGCTGGACCTCTCAGCGGCTTTCGATACCATCGACCATGGTATCCTTCTGGATAGGCTTGCGGGATTGGGGGTTGGAGGCACTGCTTTGCAGTGGTTCCGCTCCTATCTCAATGGCCGGTTCCAGAAGGTGGTGCTGGGGGACTATGGCTCTGCGCCATGGCAACTATGCCATGGAGTACCGCAGGGGTCCATTTTGTCCCCTTTGCTGTTCAACATATACATGAAACCGCTGGGAGAGGTCATCAGGAGGTGTGGGCTGCGGAACCATCAGTACGCTGATGATACCCAGCTCTACCTCTCGTTTTCCACCAATCCAGGTGAGGCAGTGGCTGTGCTGAACCGGTGCCTGGCCGAGGTAATGGGCTGGATGAGGGCCAATAAACTGAAGCTCAATCCAGACAAGACGGAGGTCCTGTTGGTTGGCGGATCGGGCTTCGGAGAGGGTGAATTGAACCTTGTCCTGAATGGGGTTGCACTCCCTCTTAGGGACAAGGTCCGCAGCTTGGGAGTGCTCCTCGACCCAGAGCTTTCACTGGAAGCTCAGGTAACAGCAGTGGCGAGGAGCGCTTTCCTCCAGCTTCGGCTAATTCATCAGCTGCGCCCCTATCTGGAGAATGACTGCCTTGCGACAGTGACACATGCGTTGGTGACTTCCCGTTTGGACTTCTGTAACACGCTCTACGTGGGGCTACCCTTGAAGACGGTCCGGATACTTCAATTGGTCCAAAATAGAGCTGCCAGGCTGCTGACGGGGACTGGACGTTATGTTCACATGACTCCAGTTCTCCGTCAGCTTCACTGGCTTCCCATTGAAGTCCGGGCCCAATTCAAGGTGTTGGTTATGACCTATAAAGCCCTAAACGGCTTGGGTCCTGGTTACCTGAAGGAGCGCTTACATCCTTATATGCCCAGCCGCCCCCTGAGATCGGCGGGAGAGGCCCTTCTCCGGGAGCCCTCCATGGAAGAAGTTAGGAGGGTGGTTACTCAGAGGAGGGCTTTCTCTGCGGTGGCGCCTAAGTTATGGAATGCGCTCCCCAGAGAGGTCCGCCTGGCGCCGTCGTTATTTGTTTTTCGGCGCCAGGCGAAGACCTTTTTATTTAAGCAGTATTTTAAATGTTAATATTATTGAATTTTATTTGGCCAGGGCGGCTTGTTTTATAGTGTATGTTTTATATTATATATTTGTATTTTATTGTATGTATTTTAAAATGTTATTTTATTTTTTTGTTGTAAGCCGCCCCGAGGCTTCGGCGAATGGGGCGGCATAAAAATGTTTTAATAAATAAATAAATAAATAAATAAATTGTGTTGTTACTGTTGATGGAAAATCAAAATATTAATGAAGCTAAGAAAGAATGGATATCAAGTTTGATAATGGCAGTTAGGTTAGTGATAGTTAAATACTGGAAACAGAACTGTGTTTTGCAAAGGTATGAATGGTATAATGAGATATGGAATATGGTAATTAGACTGATGACAGAAATAAAAAATTAAAAAGGGCTAGTGAAAGCAAATAAATATAAGGAAATTTGGGAAGATTTTGTAAAAGTAGTACTGATAGAAGGCAAAGGTTGTAAACCTAAATAAAGATTATATGAATTTCTGGAGGGGATAGGGATATAATTGAAGTATAGTATATATTATTAATTGTTGTAATGCGTGAATTAAGTGGAGGTAGTATTGGTCTCTGGGGTGGTGTGGGCACTTTATCATTTCCTTTTCTTATTGAGTTTTTGTATGTTATATTGTTGTATTGTGTTGTATTTATGATCTTTTCTTCTGTATTTAAAAAAATAAAAAGGGGTAAAACAAAGTAATATCGAGAGATGCACCTTGCAGTAACAATTGTGGGTGGTGGCTTGAGAAATAAGGGGTACCCCCCCCCATATGGGGTGGCAGGGGTAGATATGACCATGAGCTTCTGATGGGCCAGGTCTTGAGGCAGTACAAATGCAGGATTTTGTAACCCCCTCGCTCGCCAATCCTCGTATAAATGGCCTCAAAGGGCATCACCTCACGCAGAACCATTTCATGGAATGTGCTCCCCAGAGCAGTCCCCGCACCAGGTGTTTTTTCTTTAACCATCATTTTAACAATTAAGGCTTTTAAACATTAAGATTTTTTTTTCAGTCACACTTCCTATTTTATTTTTCCTTTATTTTGTAGTTTATAATGTTCAATTTTAGATGTTTTAAAAACTGTGGTTTCATTATTGTATTTTAGAATTTTATAGTATTAATTTAATTTCGATTTATATCCTGCCTTTTTCCTACAAAGGGCTCAAGGCAGCTTATATCTCCTCCTCCATCTTATCCCCACAACAACAACCCTGTGAGGTAGGCTGGGCTGAGAGTCCGTGACTGGCCCAAAGTCACCCAGCTGGCTCCATGGCTGAGCAGGGACTCGAACCCAGATCGTCTGAGTCCCAGTCCCATCCTCTTCACTACTACGCCACACAGTAAGCTATCCTGAGCACTTATGCGGAAGGACGGGATACAAATGCTTGTAATAACAATAATGGGATGCTTAGGATGTGAGTTAATGGAAGGTCACCTTTTTTGCTAGTTCTCCTCCCAGGGGTTTGAACTGACAGCTGTCGTCTCCCCCTGGTCCACACACCAAGCCAAGTTCTTGGGGGGATTTTAATTTCTGCATATCACAACACCCACGCCAGGAAGAGGTACAAGAGAAAGCAGATGCTGTTCCTGAACTTGAACTTATAAATTCAGCTCATCAAGAATCTGAGCCACAAGCAATGAGTCAAGGCCTACACATGTTACAGCCAAGATGGCTCAAACCAGATGACTGTAAATTTCTGCTCTCCTATTCCTTGGAGTTGTCAACCAGCAGTCAACAGCGGGTGCAGAGGACGAAATAGGAGAAAGCCCATAGCAATGTCTCTGCCCATAGACACTGTTAAAATATGGATAAAGCCATCAGGCCACATCAGACATTCATCCTAAACAGAAGAACCAGAAAAGAAAAAAGCAAGCAAGCTAATAACAGGCATTGATCTGCAAAATGAGCCCTTGTCAAAGACACTTAGCCAGAATGTGGTCCATGATCAGACAGGAATCAGAACAAACGGCTTAATCGCATGTATGAGAAATCAAGTTATTCTTGTGTTTTATCATGGATAAAAGCCCTCTTTTCTTTCTCTCCTTTTTTAAGTGGGAGGATGGAATATTAAGTCCAATTATCTTGATGTGCCTGTGTCATGAGGTGTGAAACTCACCCAGCCTGGATAATTGGCATGAGATAAAATCTCAACTTCTGTGTCGGCCGATCAGCACATCAGAAAGGGCTGTGAAAACTTGGGCCGGCAGTGGAGATGGCGAACTTTGATCCCAGTTCTATTTCTTATTTATTTACTCCCAAAATTAATTTCAGTAAGTTTATCAAGAGGATCCTCAAGTAAAATGTGTACAAAATCAATATAAATTAATTGAAGAGGTTGCATTCTGCTTAGAAACAGAAACATATGAAGGTTGAATAATTACCTTACAAACACATAAAAGTGTTTAGCCCAGCACGTGTTTCTAAACATGTGTCAAAGGGTCCTTAAGAAGAAATAGCTTGCCATTCTTATGTTAGAAACAGATAGCAACCCTTCAGTTTCATTTAAACTGGAATTAATCCTGTCTGATCTTCACAAAAGCTATATATATAAATCACTTTAAATACTCATGAATTCATAACTAAGAATGCATCAGCATTAAGAACCGCATCCTTGGTATATCAGCTGTTAGAAAACTAAGTGATATTTCTCAAGGAACAAGAATTGACTTATTTTCAAATTGTCTGCAAGGCACATTGTCACCCCTTGGAGATACTCCTTACAATACGATAACTGGTGTATTGCTCTAACAGTTAGACTATGGATAATTACTTAGATAAAAGGCCTACCACTGCCAGTATGTCCCAGAGGATGACTGGAGTGTATCAACAACTGGAACTGGCCCGCGATTCCCCCAGGTTCTGGTGTCCACCTCTATGTCCAAGCTGGAACCTGGTTGCTTTGTAGGTGACATTTTCTGTCCCCAAACCCAGCCCCAGGGCCATTTTCAATAGATCTAGAAAATCAGTTTCATTCAAGACATGCTAGAACTGACAGAAAGCTGCCTCATCTAGAATGCTATGACTGGTTCTGGGCACCAAGATTGAAGGATGCAGGTAAATTAGAAACTGTCCAGCGGAGGGCAACAAAAATGATGCAGGGTTTGAAAACACTGCTCTGCGAGGAGACACTGAATTAGGCATGTTCAGCCTCAAGAGAAGACTGAGGGAGGACATGATATCCCTCTAGAAGTACCTCCAAGTCTGTCACAAAGAGGAGGGTCAAGATCTCTTCTTGCTGATGCCAGAGTGTAGGACACGGAATAATCAATTCAATTTGCAACAACCCAGATTCAGGCTGGGCATCAGGAGAAGCTTCCTCAGTCAGAGCAATACTGCCTGGAGATGTGGTGGGATCTTCCACACTGGAGACATTCAAAAAGAAACTGGGCAACAATCTGAGTGGGACAGTGTAACACAGCACCAGCAACAACAGGGGGTTGGACTCAATGGCCTTCATGGCTCCTTTCCAACTCTACTCTTCTATGATTCAGTTTGAACACCTTGCCCAGGAAGGGGATATTGCCCATCAGAGCAGGCAAAATCTTTTTGGTCCAGCTTCCATTTCTTGAATTCCAGTAATCTCTGTCCTTGCTATGGAGGGGAATACCCCAAACAGGGGTGTGATTCTTTACCACCCTACAAAGGACTAAAGGCTCACTGAACTTAATGAGAAGTCTTATTGGACATGGCTCTGTACTCTACATTTTTTAAATCCAAAGAGATTTACAAATCACCCAGGCCCCTTGAATCACATCAAAATTCAATATGGAAATCAGTTAGCAACAGCCTTCCAAATAATTCATGTATTTTTGATGTGGCTGTCAGGGGTGAACAAATTGCTCTTCTTCATATCGTGAGTTTGCTTAGCTGTGAAGTCATTTGATTTCTGTGTTTAATCACAAATAAATCCACGCAGGCATAGGGACATTTCCAAAGAGATGCCCTATTATTCATTCTGTTGTTCCATCAAAGTTCTAAATGTTGATATAAGGTTTGAGAAACAGAAAATACATTTAAGCTTTGGATTCATCCAACTCTTGTCCTGAGTTAGAAACATAGAAACAGAGCGAGTCAGAAGGGGTCTCCCGGGCCATCTAGTCTGACCCCCGGCTCCAGCCAGCTCCGCTCACAACATGCCCACCATGTGCATGTCCAGCCTATGTTTGAACACCCGCACCGATGGGGCCTCAGCCACCTGCTGAGGAAGCCCATTCCATATCCTTAGAGTCCTAACCATCAGGATGTTCTTCCTGGCATCTAAATGGAACCTTGGTTCCCTGAGCTTTGCTCTGTTGGGCTGATTGAAAAAAGAGGCAGAAAATGTCTCATTTGAATTGGAGGTCCTCTGAAGCTGAAGCCAAAGTCTCTCCTGAGGGTGAACTTAAGGGCTTAACTGACTTAAGGATCCAGAGCAGGGGTTTCTACAAAAATAGATATTACTCCCTGAAGAATGAAAATGAAATATTGAATTTAGTCATTGAAACAGACCCTGGAATTGCATTATTGTTATTGTATGAAGAGAATTAGAAATGAAATATTAAGGAACAGATTTATTAACAGCTATAAGATTAATAGTAAAGAATTAGAAGGAAAAACAATTAAGTGAAGCCCTTTTTATTTTGCTGGAATTTTAACTGTTTCTCTGTTTTTAGTAATATTTAATAAAACATGGTATGCCTTTTATAGTATTACTAGTTCTATTAAACTGGGTGTTTTGTGTTTTACTATTTTATTGTTACATGATTTTCATGTTTATACTTGTTTATATGGTTCTATTGCAACCTGCCCAGGGAGCCCTGTGGCTAATAGGGCAGGTTAGAAATCAAATTAAACTTCCTTAATTTGTCATAAGTTTCCTACAATGGATAAATGAAGTGGTGCACATCCCTTCAAATCTATAGTTCTGGATTTTGCTAGGCAATATTCATAACAGTTCACCTAAAGACTTTTTTTTACTCTTGATCTGTTCTTTAAACCAATCCAACTAACCTGTGAGTGAATTCCATAGAAGCTAATATGGTTGCTTTTGAGCAAGCATGCACAGGAGCAGTGTACGACAAGCTGCATGAAATACTAAAGTAAAACTGAAACTACTAACCCCACCTTCCTTTTTAAGAACAGCAACATAATTTCTTTACATTGCCTAGAATGTTTCTGGTTCCATAAGGTATGTCAGAGAAAGGAGTTTATGTTCGAGAAGCAAGGGAGGTACAAACTACTTTGCATTAATTTGTTCTTTTAACTTATGCAGTCCAGCCATGAAATTTTGGGCCAGACCTAAATACAGATAACTAAAGGGAAATGCATGCCTAGATTTATCTGTTTAAGTGGATAACTCTCATTCGACTCTAGAGAAAGGGAAAAAGGAAGCCATGAGCAAGGAGAAATTCTAATAGCCTAAGTAAGATTCTAACAAATTATTCCATGGTTGAAAATAGTTGAACCATACAGTGTTGAAATACAGTGAGTGGAAGAACAGAGAAGCGGAGAAGGGGGGGAGAATTCCCTTGGTTGGGTCACTAAAAAACTAAAATCCTAGAGCATTGGGAAGTGGGGGTCATGACATGACATTAGCAAAGTCCAAGCCTTCCATTATATGTAGAGATTTCAGGCATAAAGCAAGAGAAAAAAGAAGACCCAGACCCTTTTTTCCTACTCTACAGAACCCATCTTTCTCTCTAATATCCCATAATAAAAAACCCACAAAGCTCTGGACTGGCTAAAAGACCACTGCAATAATCTTATCCCCCTTCCCTTTATTGTCGAAAAATAACTAAGTTTTGACCTAGAACCTTTCTTGCTTCCCCTGCCAAAAACCATTTTGCAACTCTCAGTCCAATCCTACAAAGTCCCTGAAGCTGCAGCAACACAAAAGGACTCTTACTCCAACCCAAGCCACAAAAGCCCACCTAAAACATACTGGAGCATATTTTACTGACCAGTTCCCTAACATACAGCAGCACACCCTCCTTTCAAAAGCCCAAGACACAAAGAAGCAGCTGCGCTCGCCACGCTGTTTTATATAACCTCGCACAGCTGCTTCGCCCATCCTTACCCAATCCAGAGCAAAGGAGCTTCAGGAGTGCTCCGTCCAATCAGAATTAGCAGTGAGTTAATTAGCAGCCTCTTGCTATAAAAGAACTCCTCCCAGTAAGCTCTGGCTTTTCTTTGTCTCCTTTCCGGGGGATGGGTGTGTCTGTGTTTGGTCTTGCAAGTGTCCTGTATATTTTGAATTTAGGGCAATAGAATAGTTGTTTCTGTTAGCAGAGTCTGTTCCTTAGATAAAAGCTGCTTCTAGAATTCTGGTGGCCAACTTTGCAACTAGTTGTTGTAGTTCCTTAGTTAACTGTGTGTGGATGTACAGTCAGTGGTAGATTGCCATACTTAAGCAGACTATATGAAAATTCATCTCTCTTGCTTTTGAAATTAGAATTTCAGTCAAAGATACAAGAGTAGGCTTTCTAATTGTGTAGAAACAGTTGTTTTTTTTACATCTTACAGCTTTTTGTTAAGCAGGGCCAGCTCTTTTACCATGCTTCTCCTTTATAAATTTGTCTGATGAAATATTTGCTTTTATTTTGCCTTATTTTATTTACCCCTCTTGCATGCTTTGCTAAAGCTTTCCTGGGGTGAATTACTTGGTGGAGTTCTTTTTTTATATATATAATACATTTTATTAAAAAAAATTTAAACTAACACTACAAACATCAGTCATCAAATACATCAGACGTACTGGGTCAGCCCCCCACTCATACTTTTTAACATTCTATAATCATATTTAAATCCATTTATGATAGCTTAAAAACATATTTAAATCTAAACCAGGTCCCTTTTCTCTAGCCAATAATAAAAAGAGTTCCAAGTTTGATAGAAGTCAGTATCTTCTTTCTCCTTCAGTGATAAAGTCAATCTATCCATTTCTGCACAGTCCAGAATCTTTTAAAATCAGTTCATCAGTGGGTGGTTCCTCACTTTTCCAGTGTTGAGCAAATACAATCCTCGCCGCGGTGATTACATGCAGCATCAAATACATTTCTTTTTTGCTACAGCCTTCTGGTATGATGCTTAATAAAAAAAACTTCAGGTTTAAAAGCTAGGGGTTTTTGAAACATTTCCTCGAGCCATTTATGTATTTTAATCCAATACTTTTTCACATTGTCACAAGTCCACCACATATGATAAAAAGTACCCAATTTATGTTTACATGCCAAACATCTATTTGACATATTTGAAACAGCTTAGCTAATCCATTTGGTGACAGATACCATCTTATAAAACATTTTATATAAATTTTCTTTATATGAAGTTGCTAACATTACCTTAGTATTTCTCTCCCACAGCTTTTGCCACTTTTCTAATTCAATATTATAACCAAAATTTTGTGCCCATCTTATCATAGTTTCCTTAACCTGTTCATTTTCCATTTCCCTGTCAAGTAAAAAATCATATAATTTTTTAATCATTTTCTCATCTGATTTGAGCATCACTGGATCAAATGCTGTTTTTTCCTTATACTAAAGATTGTAAAGCATGGGGTTTTTATATCTCAATTGTATCTGCACCTTGTGCCACCTACTTGGTGGAGTTCTTGTTTTCCTCAGTGTTCAACTCCTTCCCTAATCTTTCTGCAAATAGTGGAAGGAGCTTAGCTTAAAGTTTCACCAAAACCATGCAGCTCTGGTTTTCCTCATGAAGTCAACTTGGAAGTGAATTTTGGGATGGGTGTGGAGGCAGGTTTCCTCTTGAACATATGTATGTTCTGTCCTGTAATACCTTGTAGTTACTGAACTTGTGTTTTGAACCATGTTAACCTAACACACAACTTTTTGCTAGTGTTGCTAAGGCTGGAGTTCTGTAAAAACTTTCCTTGGAGTAAGTACTCTATAACTTGGTGGGGCTTCTCTCTAAGCAAATGTTCATAGGAGTACATGGAGGAGTTCAAGCACAATCCTAGCTTTTAAATTTAGTGGAAGATTGAGGTATTATGGGAAAGACCTTATAAGGCACTTTTGTAAGTTTATATTTGCACCAAGGGATGGGGGCGCAGGTCTTTTCTCTGAAAATGTGGGCATCCAAAGTTGATTTCTCTTTGTAAACTGTTAGGGGACGCTAACTGCAGTTGCTATTGATTCTAGCTTGCCATATCTGCTTCCTGGCTTGCAGATGACATATTTAAGCAAGCCTTAAGCAAGTGTTTGGCATTTATATCTCTCTGTGTGTGGTTTGTACTCCACCATTCCATAAAGAAAATGCTGTACAAAGTATCTAACACTTGCAGGAACCAAGGGCATAATCCAATTCCATTTATTTCTAATATTTGTAAATCTCTCAGGTTGGAGGTTTGTGTTTCCACTGTCTGGAAAAAGGTATGGGAGAAGCAATTATCTGTAGAGCTAGTTGTACATCTCGTTGTAGTGCTTGGAAGAGGAAGAGATGAGGGGTGCTGATAGGGGCATTCCCCTCTCTCCTCTCCACCTGATCCCTAGCATATCTCTCTTTATCCTTTCTGTGGAACCTCTTCATGGTCCAGGCAGAGCGTCCGATGCAGATGGCATTGAGTTCAGGCAAGGTGAGGGTAGTATCAGGTCTCACCTGTCTTAGATCCAACACTTATTTGTTAAACCTTTAGAACTACAATGCACATACGTTTGCCTAGTAAGATAAGCTTTACTGAGAGCAATTTTATACAGCCAGAACTTGTCCTGGTTTCCCAGGAAATTTTGCAGGCTTACCTATTCCTGGTGACTTTTTCCTGAAAGAAAATTCTCAACATGTGTGCTAAAGAGAGCAGTACACAACCATTGCTGAAGAAAACTTCCAGAAGTTTGTTTATTTATGTATATATCATTAAAAGCTTTCATATGCCATTCTTTAAATAAATATCTCTAGATGGCTTACAGCAATTTAAAAAGAATTTAAAACATCTAAAAATAATCCACAAATTAAAACAGTAATAACATATGGAAAAATAAATAAGCATCAAATCAAATTAAATCAGAATAAAACAAAGCAAAAGTGACTGGTATAATCATTAAAACTATTAACTTTTAAAATGCTGCTTAAACAAAAAGGTTTTGACCTGGCGCCGAAAAGAGTTTAAGCTCAGCGCCAGGCGTACCTCTCTGGGGAGCGCATGCCAGAGTCTGGGGGCCGCTGCAGAGAAGGCCCTGCTCTGGGTTGATGACCTTTTTACCTCTTTTAGAGAGGGTTCCCAGAGCAGGGCTTCTCCCGCAGATCTTAAGGGGCGTATAAGGAGGTTGCACAATATGGAAGGGTGGTGAAGGGCATACAGTGGTGGACAGCTGTTTACTTCATGCTTTTTTTACTGGCTGTGGCTGAAAACAAGCCTTGGGAACTGTGTGGAACTGCTGTGAAGTTCTAATAGGTCTTGAATCATCATGACTGCTCTCATTGCCTAGATCCCCAAGAAGAGTCCTAGTGGTGTGACCCCCAGGAAAAATAGCAAGAGAGCAATTTGGCATAAGAGGAATGAAGTGCATGTTTAATTTTATCAGGACCGGCTTCTACCTTCACCAGTGAATGCAATATTTACCCAGGCACATCACTTTTATTTATTTTATTTATTTATTTATTAAAACATTTTTCCATCGCTTTGTCTGGTGCACGTAGCTCCTTTGAGTTAGGAAAAGCAACACTGGTTTACAATACCACCCTAAGAGGGCCCTATCCAAAACAATTACAAAATTAAGTTTACGGGTCAGGACTGCAATCCTGTGCATTTGTTACTTGGGAGTAACCACTGTAGAATGCAGTGTACTTCTCACTGTGGAAGAGCAGCTTATCACATACCGAGCTTTAACAAAAGATCTCCAGTGAGCCAAATTCCTGTAAAGCTTTAGCTTTTAATTAGAAATGCAAGGCAACTTGCAACAAACTATGAGCATTTAAACTGCTAGCCTGAACAAGGCCTTCCATAAAAGAAGGACCCAACCAGCCTCTGCTTCCGATCTTCTCTGATTTTTTCCGTATTAATTACTCCCAGGTAAAGCAACTCGAAGACATTGTTGCTGCATTATTCACTCACCAGGGCAAAGGAGCATCTGTCTCCTGTCTTGATGCTCTGACAGAAGAAGCCACCAAGCCTGCTTTGAAGGAAGTTTCAGCATGACATTCCTCTGCATTCCGCGCCACTACACACCTCAGTCCAATCAGGGCCCTCCGTTTGTGTCCTTGCTTTGCTGCCCCGGAGGTCCTATTGACCTATTCATGGCAACAGATGCTTTTGCAGGAGCTCAGGAGGAGAAAACCCATCAGAGACCAGCTCTGCAACACCTCCTTGGCAGGTGCTTCTGTGCATCCCCAAAATAGCTAAACAGCTGTGAGGTATGTGACAGCTTCTGCTATTCTGGCTTCCAGATAGACTTGGCAGTGAGAACAGATGGGAAAGCAACCATGAAGCACCCACAGAATTAATTTGCATGGTAAAAATAAACCCTCAAGGCAATCATCTCGTAACTTGGTAGTAGAGCATGTGTAATAGGCGGCACTGGGACCTGAGCAACCTTGCCCAGATTAATGCCTTGATTTTCAAATACTAAAAGTAGTGGGGAGTGGGGAACCCAGTGGTCCGGCATATACTTTGCATGTGAAAAGCTCAGGATTTAGTCCCTCAAGATCTTTCAAGGGGTTAGGGTAGAAGGTGATGTGAATTCAATCTCACAGGATTCTGAAAGTGTGCAACAGGATAGGATGCATTGTGTAGCTTCTGGAAAAAAAGTGTTCTTCCAAACAAGTATTTGTGTAGTTCAAAGGTTCAGGTAATGTAAAGGTTAGTTGATATAAAAGCTGTGTGGATTGAAATGTGGGAAGCACAGAGCACGGATCCTCTGGAAGGCCTCTTCCCTCGTCCACCGTTGCTGCAGGCCCTCACTCTAAACGACAACCCATGGACACCTGTCACTGCTGAAGGTTCTCATGGGATGGTAACCAACTGCAGATGCAGAATTGGGAATCCCCAAAAGAGTTGTTAGAGCCATTCAAGATCAAGACCCCAAGAACGTCCTCACTTGCAAAGCCAAGGACGGGTCATTGATCAGGCAAAGCTCCAGGCGGCAGGTCAGGTACTCCATGGGCAGATCCACTGGGACTTGTATAAAAGTATGCTGAGAGATTTGTTCATAGCCAAGCTGAACTCCATTTTTGCATTGTAGGCCTTACTTCCAGAACCCTTGACCAGGTTTTTGTTTTCAGCCTCAGATCAAATCTAGCAGTGAACCTCTACTGATTGATAACGTGAACTCATGGAAAGTTTCTGCCTGCACCGTAAAGGGCTTGCCTTTGTTATTTACTAGTTGGGAGTCCAACAACTCTGCTGGGAGGGACCATGTTCTGCCCTAATATTAGGGATAAATAAGAAAAAGCTCAAACATCTAAAGGCCTTCTAAAGTACCTTAAGCATGAGAGAAAAGCTTCTTCCATGGGAGATGAAAATTCTGAGGGAACTGGGGAGTAGATTTTGTCAGAAAAGTAAGAAATCTCACTGAGAATGTGTAGTTTGCCATTAGGCAGAATGAGACAGCTGTCAAAAATAGCTGATTTTGCTTTTGTGGAAGAACAGCAAAGCCATGTGCTTCCATGGAGCAGGAGAGTCAGTGTGGTGCAGTGGTTAAAAGCTCCGGTCTAGGATTCCAGTGATCTGGGTTCTAGTCTCCGCTTGGCCATGAAACCAGTTGGGTGACTTTGGGCCAGTCATGGACTCCCAGCCTAGCCTCCCTCACAGGGTGGTTGTTGTGGGGCTAAGAGGGAGAGCAGCAGGTGGGAGAATGATGGAAGTTGCTCTGAGTTCGCTGGAAAAGTAGGATATACATGGCATTGTTTCATCATTATTCGTTTGGATCCAGGCAAAACGAAGTCTGCAGCGAGCGTATTGTGTCTTTACTGCAAAGACTGAGGAAGAGGTGTTTGTGGGATTCTTTTGCCTTGTGCACCAAAATAATTCGACTAGGATACGGGGTGTACCGCTTGTGTGCACACACCATATGCTCCTCCACGGATGAGGAAGGAAGGCTGTTTCAATGGAATAAGTCTTTAATGAAAAAGCGACGCCCCTTGGGCTACAGGCATCGCAGTAGCGCAAAAGATGCGAGAGGCATCAACTCGAGGGAGACAAAAGCGGGAAGAAACTACACATACTAAAGTTGCTGGAATTCCAGAAAGTTGACGGAGCCCCAAGGGTCAAGAAAGGAAGGGGGTGGCAAGCACTGCTCCTACTGGTGTTTGAAGCAGGTTTCAGGTATGGTACTAGAAGAAGCAGAGTAGCTTAGGCATGCGAGGATTTAGTGGACTTGTTCTGAGCCAAACAGACATATGCCATGAAGTGTCCAGCAAGCAGAAGCCCAACAACGGAATCAACTCTTTAAAGAGTCATCTCTGAACTACAGAAACCACATAAGAAGAAAATAGATTGCTGAAATGAAGTCTGATGGTGGCAATATTTCATATTTATATGCCACTTCTGTGGAGATTGTATGAAAAGAAGAGCTTTACAGCTAAAGAAGTGTGTGCTTTTCTCCTTGTACAAGAAGATAGATGGCTTCTCTGTGTGTTTATGCTGCTATAAGTTATTTATAACATTGCTGCTTCCTTGTTAATGCATTTCCTGAGTTTGCTCACTGCAACGCTGCATACATTTTGGAAAGCAATGCTCTGGCACAGGGCCCACCTACTGATGGTTGATCATTGAATGAATGGAGCTACAGGAATGATTAAGCTGAAGATGAGGAATAGAAGACTGAGCGTTGAGTGTGGAGACCAGAGCAGATCCAGAGGAGAGCTGTACTGTCAATCCAAGAAGAAAAAAGTTGGGTTTTGGTTTTCTGTTGTTGTTTTTTTTTTTTTGAGAACGAGTTGTTTTTCAGAATTCAGGCACTCCCCGGAGTCTCCAAAGCATGACATTTCTGAGAGGTGATTACAGAAAGTGGATAGCTCTTTTCCTTAATGTGGACACTTACAATACCCTAGACGTTTTCTAGCAGATATTTTGAGCACCTGTTGGTGTCTTCGGTTGTGCAGTGTGAATGTCCTGAAAGTTTCTTTGCTCATAAAAGAGTCTTTTGTTCTTCTGCTTCATTCTCGGGGTGCCTAGAATTTTTGAGTTTCTTTTGGCAGTATTTTAGAGCGGCCTTATTTTTGCAAGATCGTGAAGGTTGCTCTGCAGGTGTGCAGACTTTGCTTTTTCCTTCATATCTCTCCATGCTGCATTCTCCCAGGCTGTCTGTACTTCTAATCTGAAAAGTCTCCATAGAGTGAAGATTCCTCGTGTAGCTTCCTGGGCTTTGTAAAGCATAAGAAACTTTGGAAGAGCGTAGGGTCTTACAATATCTTGTAAGAGATTGTTTCTTTTAATGCTGTCTTTGTTTGAAATATTTTTGTATGTTTGCACACTGGCCTGGAATCCATTTAATGAGGGGTGGTTTGGAAAGATTTTAAATTGTATTGCTTTTATTTTATGCTATTAAAAGGTGGGGTATTCATTCTGGAAAGGATGTGGGGATTTAGTCCCACCCCTTCAACTTGCTTCCAGGGCATCTCACAAATTTCAAATTATCTCCTTAAAAACATCTCGTTAATGTCTGTATGCACACTGCTATCTTTATGAGGCAAATCTGTAGGCTAACAGGGCTGAGGAGTTTCTCAGCACTTGGACAAATTTATTTATTACATTTGTATAAGCCACCTGTTAGCTTCCTGTTCTCTGGGCAGCCATTACAATAAAAAGTCAATAAGAACATCAAATAAAATAATACAGTTAAATTATTACAATAAATAAACAAGATTAAACACAATATATATAATAAAAATGTAAATTAATAAAGCCAGTGTCATCACTATAAATGTCTTACTAATACAGCAGTTGTGTCAAAGAAAAGTTTTCATTAGGTGCCTAAAACAGTAAAGTAGGTGCCTGAAGAATCTTCAATGGCAGGGTGTTCCACAATTTTGGGTGCCGCCACAGAGAAGACCCTCCTTGCAACCTCTCCCTTAACTTCCTCAGGGTGAGGAACTTGTTGGCCTCCAGAGAAGATCTTAAACGATGGGCACTAATGCACGGTCCTCCATAAGGTAGAGAACTTTGCAAATCTCCTTTGATGTTGGAGCTTCCTAACTTAGCTCAGTCACATGGGAATGAAGGTTCACTTTGGGCCACAAGTTAGGGGAGGTTCGGGGTTAGGGTCAAAGAGGACCTAAGGTGCATGTTTGGCACCTTATGAGAAGAGCCGAAAGTAGAGGTGCCGACTCTTTGAACTAGCATGTTGAGTCATCTTTGCTGCCGACCTGAAGCCAGGTGGGGGGACCGCATATGGAAGTCGGGAGTTGGACTCGGGGCTTTACAGGCCTCTCCTGACTCTGGTTTTGTTCTGTTTGGACAGAGGTGATGTTTACAGGCTGGTCCATGAGGATTGCAGTCCCACATTGATAGGCGACCATCCACCCTTTCACCCTGTTGTCCAGCTGCACTCACTGGACAAAAAGATCCAGGGGCACAGGCCATCCCTGCTGCAGCTGCTCCACATGCTTATGTAAACTAGGCATGTGCTCTCCCCACTTTCTTTTCGAGGGATGGTGAGTCCTGGAACACATCAGTTTCCTGAGCTGCTTCTGGAGTCCAACCTGGATGGAGACTCCAAGATCCATGGGTGGAAAAGAAAACAAGCCATGAACCCCCATGAGTTCAGCTACATGCTGAATTTTAGGGCAAGGGGTTCCACAGGTTGGGCGCTGCCACTTTTTTGGGCTAAAACTCTGTTCCAGGAGTACTGCTTATCCAAATTCTCATTGACTTGGCCTCCTGAGATGGCAGAGCATTGGCCCGATGGAAAATAAGGGATTGGAGACTAACAGTTGGCGAACCAAGTTGGAACACGCGCTTTACCCAGTTCTCTGAAACCTTGCAAACAATTCTATGCTGCTTTTCTAAGCTCTGTCTGAGCTTCCGTTCAGGACTTGTGCAAAAATTAAATTACAATGAATTTAAAAAATTAAAATGGAAAGTCAGTACGATACACTGAACCAAGCGTTATAATACTCATCTAATAGAGCTCTTACTGGGGTGAGGGGAAAGTTAAATCTTCTCCAAATAGCCTTATAATTCTGCTTTGATTGGTTTTGAATCAAACGGCTGGAGTTCGCCTGACATAAATTTTCTGCACCGATGGGCAAAAGGGTCAACGCCAACAGTTTGGGAGTCAGAATTGGTAAGATGTTTTGGTTTAAAATTCTGCCTCCTTCAGAGAATGACCTTTCAGTTATCTCTGCTCATTACAATAATGTGCCAACAGGCGAATTCCGCTAGGGGAAAAGGAAAGAGAAGGAGTTGCCACACCATACAGAGAATGATTAGTGCATTAATTGGAGTGTTCCGCTCCACTAATTTCTGCAGTGTTTTCTATTTCGGTCACTTGGCCTACATTCTTGAAAAGAGCAATTTGCTGTCCTGCTTTTTGATCTTGTGGTCCGAAATCAATAAGCATTAGCTGTCCGGAAACTTCCCTGCAGCATGTTTCTTAGCCTCTGTGAGACACGTTGACGCAAACAGTGAGAACAGCTGACCCTGAGCCCTGGCTAAAAGGAAATCACCTGAGGCTACCAACCGTTGGAAGGGGCGTGGATTCCTGCATTCAGACAATCCTGTTGCCTCTTAAGTTCTGGAGGGTGTTCGCTGTCATTCCATGCCTTCAACTCACCTCTGAATTATGGCGATCCAATGAATGAAATCTCCGTGTCCTGTCCTTGATCTTGTAAACCCAAGGCTATTCCTTAACGGAATTGCTTCATCTCGGTTGGTCATCCCCTTCTTCGGCCTTCAACTTTCCCTAGTATGATCGCTGCCTTCGTTGAGTTCTGTGTTCCATGATATGCGTAAGGTATGACAACTTCAGTTTGTCATATTTTGCTTTCAGGGAGATCAAGTTCTGGCTTGATTTCATCTTCGATCCGCTTGCCATCCCATTACTAAAAAGTCTCTGGACAGCTGACAAGGAATAAAGCATAACAACAACCCTGGACAGCACACTGCATCCAAAAATAGTGATAAAAACAAGGATAAAACCAATTAATTGGTAAAATGCTGAGAAAATAAAGGTCTTCACCTGATGCCAAAGAACAGAGCAACGGTGCCAGGTGAACCTCCCTGGGGAGTGTGTTCCACAGTCAGGGCGCCACCACCGACAAGGCCCATCTCTGGGTAGCTACCCTCCTCCTTCAAAGAAGGCTCCGGGAGAAGGGCCTCTGCTCCCAATATCAGGGGGTGGGCCAGTAGGTAAGGAAGAAGGCGCTCCTTCAGGTATCCAGGACCCAAGCCATTTAGGGCCTTGTAGGTCATTACCAGCAGCTTAAATTGGGCTCGACTTCAATCAGTAGCCAGCATAAGCTATCGCTTATGGGAATATCTGCCAGTCCCAGTTAGTAACCTGGCAGCTCCATTCTGGGCTAATTGAAGTATCCAGAGCATCTCCAAGGGCAGCCTCACGTGGAGAGCATTGCAATACCCCAAATGGGAGGTTACCGGAGCTTGGGTCACCATTGCCAGGCAGTGCTCATGCAGGTAAGGGCACAGCTGATGGATCAGCCGAAGCTGAAGGAAAGCGCTCCTCGCCAGTGCCGGTACCTGATGCTCCACGGACAGGTCAGGGTCAAGGAGCACTCCCAAGCGGCATACCCTGTCCTTCAGGAGGAGCGCAACCCTGTCTAGAACAGGGCAAAAATCGCTCACCTGGAAGGCTCAACCACCTTGTCCATCCAGGGAGTTCACAAAGCTTTCCTTCAGCAGCTGGTTTTGGATGCGTCCATTTTAATTTCTGGCAGCTTTATCTACCAAAAAGATTTAGGCTTCTCTCCCTTGCATGCTCATACCTGTCTGCTGACTTTTAGTGTCTGCACGTGATGGCGAATTCTTTCCCATGGAGAGAGAGACCACCACTGGCAGCCAATAAAGAGCAAATGGATGTCGAGAACACCTGATGACAACAACAAAAACTATTTGTGTATAGGAGCAACAGGAGCAGTGTTGCAGCTTGCTGAGCTTCTCCAGGAAACTGGAATTAAATTCTTGTGTATCCAGTTGGAATTCATGGATGTGAACAAGGAAAAAACCCATTTTTTATTTATTTTATAAATACATTTTTAAAATATTTTTTTTATTTTATATTGTTAATTTTAATTTTATATTGTTATTTTTGTATTTTATTGTATTTTATTGTGTTGTAAGCCGCCCCGAGGCTTCAGCAAGGGGAGGCATAGAAATGTTTTAATAAATAAATAAAATAAATAAAAATCCAGTAAAAGCATGGTTCTTTAGAAAGCGGCCTAAGATGTCATGAACGCTTGAACTGACTTGAGGATATTCCTTTTTAACCTGGTTTCTAAGTCACAGCTAAGGTTGGGAAATGCAAGGTTTCTGCCCCCTACTCGTCATCATGGAGACTTTAAAAATGCCCATAATATGCCCAAGAACTTTTGTTCTTGTTAGGATGAAATTTGTAGGCATCATTGGCTGTTAGGAGAAAGAAACAATTGCCAAATGTCAGGTGTTATTCATCTGAAGAGACTGATGCCTGCAGATTTCTTCCTAATGAACTATATATATATATATATCTATATATATCTATATATATATATAGATGTTATTGTTTTCTTTCCGGACAGAATCAGATGAAATTTACAGAAATCAGAGCTTCCAAGTTTCGGATCAATAGATGCAGATTTTTTATTTTTATTTTTATTTTTTTTTTTTTTTTGCAAGAGCAGCTATTTTATGTTGAGGGTTTCCCCAGAAAGGGTGTTTCTTGAGAACTGTTCCTCTGAAAATGGCAGGGGGAAAAGGTGGCATGCAAGGTGGCCCAAGAAAGAAAACTTCACATTTTTAGAAGGAGAGGTACAGAATTTTATGTGGATGAAGAGTCCTGAAAGTGGGGAAGATCCACCTCTTTGCTCCCCAGGGTGTCTTGGACAATTGGATGAAAAAGGTATAATCCATAAAATATTTCTGCTGGCAAGAAAACTGCTGAATCTTGCGAATTTCTTCCCACAATGATTGGAGACCCCCTGGTAGCATGTACCCTGGTATTCGAGCTTCAGCCCATTGGTCCTTTAACCTCTGCCCCACCACTGTTGAGAGGAAGAAAGTAAAGATAGCTATTTAGGAGATGATTTTCGGAAGTCCAGTGGTGATCAAAGCCTTCTGCAGGACTTGACCTGTTCTGGTTATGTTGGAGAGAAGCCCACCTCCACCCGGGAAGTGCTAGAAATGGTCCCAAAGGGGCCCAATTTGGATTATTTATTTAGAATTTTTGTATGTTGTCCCATCACTTACAGCCTCGGGATGACAGCTCACATAAATAAACATTATGTAATGCAATTAAAACCTAGAAACACCCTGGCTGTACAATTAAAACCTATAAATATTATCAGACATTATTAAAATATTTTTAAATAGAAAGGTCTTAGCCTGGCGCTGAAAAACAAATAACGATGGCGCCAGGCGGATCTCCCTGGGGAGCGCATTCCACAGATGGGGCGCCACCGCAGAGAAGGCCCTCCTTCGGGTACTTTGCTTCCTGATATCTCTTACTGAAGGCTCCCAGAGGAGGGCCTCTGCTGCCGATCCCAAGGGGCGGGAGGACAAATATGGAAGCAGGCATTCCTTTAGGTATCCGGGTCCCAAGCCAGTAAGGGCTTTATAGGTGATTACCAACACCTTGAATTGAACCCAGACTTCGATGGGAAGCCAGTAGAGCTGGTAGAGGACTTGGGGTTATATAAGGATAACGCCCAGTCCCCATCAGCAACCTGGCTGCTCTGTTTTGCACCATCTGAAGTATCCAGACTGTCTTCAAGGGCAACCCGACATAGAGCGCATTACAGAAATCCAACCAGAAAGTAACCAATGCATGTGTCGCTGTCGCTAGGCAGTCATCCTCCTGACTGATGGATTAGCTGAAGCTGAAGCTGAAGGAAAGCGCTCCTCACCACCACAGTTACTTGAGCTTCCAAAGACAGCTCCAGGTCAAGGAGCACTCCCAAGCTGCAGACCCTGTCCCTAAGAGGGAGTGCAACCCCATTTAGGACAAGGTCCAAGTCACCTACCCAGGAGCTCGAACCTCCCACCAACAGGACCTCCGTCTTGTCTGGATTGAGTTTCAGTTTATTGGCCCTCATCCACCCCATTACCTCGGCCAGGCACCGGTTCAGCACAGCTACTGCCTCACCTGGATTGGTGGAAAAAGAGAGGTAGAGTTGGGTATCATCAGCGTACTGATGATTCCGCAGCCCACACCTCCTGATGACCTCTCCCAGAGGTTTCATGTAGATGTTAAACAGCAACGGGGACAAAATGGACCCCTGTGGAACTCCATGGCATAACTGCCATGGCGCAGAGCCATAGTCCCCCAGCACCACCTTCTAGAATCAGCTGTTGAGGTAGGAGTGGAGCCACTGCCAAGCAGTGCCTCCTACTCCCAGCCCCCTTAGCCTATCCAGAAGGATACCATGGTCAATGTTATCGAAAGCCGCTAAGAGGTCTAGGAGAACCAACAGGGACGCACTCCCCCGACTTCCTCCCTGCACAGGTCATCGTACAGGGCGACCAAGGCAGATTCAGTACCATACCTGGGTCTGAAGCCAGACTGAAATGGGTCCAGATAATCAGTCTCATCCAAGAGAGCTTGGAGTTGTCCTGCCACCACCCGCTCTAACACCTTGCCCAGGTACGGGATGTTGGCCACCAGTCTATAATTGGCAGCCATCTCTGGATCCAGGGACGCCTTCTTTAGGACTGGCCTGACCACTGCCTCCTTTAGGGGGGCAGGCACCTGGCCGTCCCTCAGAGAGGCATTGATAAACCTCCAGGATCCAGGCACCAATCCTGTGTTTGGCTTTGGACAGTAGCCATGACGGGCATGGGTCAAATAAACAGGTGGTGGGACATACATGTCCAAGCACCTTGTCCACATCATCAGGCCACAATAACTGAAACTCATCCAACAATATGTGACCAGATGGTGACATTGGCATCTCCCCAAGGGAACCTGAATCACTAGTGGAGTCCAGCTCGTGACGAATCTGAGTGATTTTCTCCTTAAAGTGCTGGGCAAAGTCGTCACAGCAGGTTATTGAGGGTGGTACAGGATCTTTCTTAGGGCCTGGATGTACCAGCCCCTGTACCACCCGAAAAAGCTTTTCTGGACGGCACTGTGAGGAGGCAATGGAAGCGGAGAAGAATGTCTTTTTCACCACCCTCACCACCACAACATTCGGTCAGATTCATCCCGAGATTTCCTCCACCTATGCTCCAGCCGTCTCCCAACCCACTTCATCGCCCGTAATTCGGGTGTATACCAAGGGGATGAACGGTCTCTGCCAGACAGGAGAGGACGATTAGGGTCCAGGTTTTGGCTGAATCCAACAAACATCGCTGCATTTGAAATGTTTCGCTCTTTCCACGTGATGGTGTTTCTCAAGTAGTGGGATCGGGCATGTGCCGTTCTTATTTTGCTCTGTTTGGCAAATTGAGCTAAAATGCATGGTATCATTCATGCTCTTGATCTGATTGAGATTTTATTTGCTCTGGGAGTTGGATCCTATCCATGAATAGTTCTTAGTAATAAACACCTGTCATTTTCTGAAGCATGAAATCAGGATCTGGATCAAATCGTATGGTTGATATGGGCCTCCATAGGCATCCTTTACATTGTCCATGTGTCCAAACTGCAAAGCATTATTGGACGGGGATGGTTGCTTGCTGCAAAGAACTGATCCATGTTCATTTGGCTTTGAGTGGGTGTTAGTGGTGGGTCGCCTTTATATGAAGGAATTGATGGGAAAATATCATAGGCTGCAGATTTGTGAGAAATGCATGCATGGATGTATCCATCCATCAACTGAGGGAAACACTTTGGGAACCATTTAGCCTGGATTCTAGTCGTAAAAGCTTATGCCACGATACGTCAATTGGTTTCAAGATATGACACCCATTCCCTCCTGGAACTATTCCGAACAAGCTATTCATACATTCACTCATTCGATTTTAGGTCATTTGTAGGGGGGGCGTTGAGAGAAGATCCAGCAAGAAGATGCAGAAAGTTCATGCCTACACAAAGATAACATTTGCTTAGATATCTGGATGACTGCTATTGCTCAGAGCAGTTTTTATACGATTGCGTTTCAAATCCCAGGAGCAAATAGCATCTCATTTAATTTATACTGTAATAACATCTCCTATTGATTTTAATAAAATTGAAGAGGATCATTTTGAATAAAATCCCTGAGGCATTTATTACATTAAAAAAGCCAACCCCTTCCTTCTTTTGTAGACTCTTTGTATGTCTGCATTACAATTCATGTCTTATAATGAACATTCAAGGCTAGTGCACCTTTTGTACTGCATAAAAATAGTTTTAAATAAAATAGGGTGAACTTGATGAAAAGCTTTTAGAGAGAATAACCCATGTAAGTAGAGAGAGCACTTCAAAGGAAAATATGATTCCCATATTATTTCCTGGTGACTCATTTTTTTGCCTTCTTTGAAAGATAACTTCATGGGGGATGCACACAAGCAGAAATATGAAGAAAGTGTAGGGTGGAGACCCAAGAAAACTGGATTTAAATCTTCCCTGGACCACAAAGCAAACAAGATGACCTTGAACTTGTCACTAAAGATTTTAGTTTGGGTGCAGAAGGGATGCTAAAAGACACTGTCCATTGTTATGATTATTTCATTTTTATACCTCCCCATGGCTGAAGCTCTTCGGGCAGTTTACGGCAATTCATAAAACAAGATGAGAAAATACAAAACAAAATGAGTAAAATGCAATAAAAATAGGGTGCAATAAAAGACAGATCCATGCATTGGGAAGTTACCAGTTTTATTTTCTGCTCTGCCATAGACTGACTAGGTGGCTAAGAAGTACTTTATACACGGGTGGTAACCCTTACCCAGGGAAGCCCCAGAAGTGCCAAGAGTACTTCTGACCATGACCTTGCTGAGCTGGGGTTTCCACATCAGGAACCCCTGCAGGGACACAGTGTGTTCAGTCCCCTACAGTGACCTACAGCTTGGTCTGGTCCCACTTCCAGGCACACGCCAAGGTCGATTTCTCTGGGCCCATCTCATCCAGGTTGGCCAACAGTGTCCTAACTTGTCTTTGGATCGCTCCCCGTGCTGTGACTCAAGACACTTTGGTGACCATTGTCCAATCCCTTCAGCTCCCCTCTCGGCCACTTCCATGACTTGGTTGCAGGGCTGATAACTCCCATGGGGGGGGGGGGGGAGACTGCTTGCTTGGCCTCCCAAAGCACACACTGCTCTAGGACTCCACGGGGGCTTTTACCAGACTAGGTGAAAGATTCCTTCAGTATCCCTTCGGGAAAAGGGAGCAGAAAAGGCCATTCAGTAGGAACAGGCAAAAGGAACTGCAGGCCTTGCACCAAGTTGCAATGGAGTCTAGCGAAGAGTCAGGAGGAGCAACAGCTGGTTCATTCTTAAAGCAGAGGCACGAGGATGTGAAGGAAACATGGCCGAACTGTCTGAACTGCAACCGCCATAACCAAGTGTGTTCTTTACGGGGAAAAAATCCAGTACAAACAGAATTCCTGAACCATAAAATAATAGAATAAAAGCTTCGCTCTTGAAAACAAACACATATAATCTAGGGTGGCACGGAAAACGGGAGTGAAGCAAACGTTTTAAGATGAAGTAGGGGACAAATTCTGGATGTGATGAGGAGGACAACATGGAACAATAATTGCTGTGCTTGTGCTGGGGCGGAGCTGCACAAGGTCAGGGTTGGACTGGCTGCAAACCCCTCACCCCAAATGGGCGGCAAAGCAAGTTGCTGTGGAACAAGGAGTTCTCTTTATTCACTTAGCATTCCAACAAGGCGTGTTGGGAAGACATTCCAATCCCAAAAGGGTGGGTGTGTCACGGGAGCAGCTCGGATGCGATCTAGGTGCATCCTGGGCTCAGAACAACTCTTATTATTCATTACATTTCTATACTGCATGTACTCAAAGCTCTCTCAGAAGTTCACAACATTTAAGTCCCCCATCCAATGTTCAACCCAGCCTGACCCTACTTAGCTTCCAAGATTAGGCAGGATCAGGCTATACAGAAGCTGCACAGTTTATAATAGTTCAATAGTGTACTAGCCTTGGTTACATTACTTGAGAGGTCATAGGGGCACTTAGTTTTTAACCGGGTGCCCTACCTTATTCATTTTATATTTTACTTTTTCCTTTCAAGGAACTCAAGGCGGTCTCCTTCTTCCGTGCAACCACCTGTGAGGTAGGTTTGGCTGAAAAACAGTGACCAACTCAGTCTCCCAGTAAACTCCATGGCTGGGTGGGGACTAGGACCCAGTCTCCAGGATCCTGGTCTAGCATGAACCACAACGCCGGCTCAGCCTTGGCAGATTCTCAGCTCTGCGTGTCCATGTGAACTGCCAAACTGAGAACAGTTCCTCTGAAATTCAGGCAAGAAGATGTAGAACAAGCCCCCCAGTATTGCAACTTCAGTGGTACTTACTCCAAAGAAAACTCACAGAAAAGTATAGTGGGGTAGGTTCATATGAACACTGAAGACCAGGGTGGCCAATGGAACTAATGGCCTGGGAAGGTATTCAAAATGCCACTGGATAGCCATTGGCTGAGGATGCATTGAGTGGAGGTTGGACCCAATGCTCTTAGGGGGCCCTTTCAACTCTAATTTTCTATGACTGTATGAAATCTGGGGCATTCAGATAATATTTGGGGAGCAAAGAGGATTCCGTGCCCAAGTTTTTCTGAACAAGCATATTTATAGTTATTCTATGGTCTGAAATAGAATGTGTGTTTTAAGTGATTCTTATAAACCAGAAGAGGGGACAAAAAGCTTGGATGTAAAACATGTAAAGAGAAAATAGGGAGCCTAGAAAGCTGTTGTTAAAATTCCAGGGATGTCTTCCTTTTTCTGGTACCATCTATCTCTGACACCTAAAAGATAGTGACAAATACAGCTCCATAGAATGCCTCAGGTGTTCAGTGGTATTATCAGTTACAAGAAATTCAAAGCATCCCTGTCTCAGACTTGGGAAGTTATTTTGCTGCACAGCTTGTAGGAAGAGCATCTCAAACAGATGTCATTGTCTAGTGAAGGCTGCATCAGAAAGACATAATTCAGGAGGGTTGAGAGTAAGACTGGGCATCCATGCAGGTGAACTTGCAGGAATGGAGCAAGTGACAACTCCAACAAACTTGGACTCCACGCACAATGACAACTGTTGCTTCCCAGGTTAGGACGAGGGAAAAGAGAGGTTTTGTGATCCCATTGCAAAATGCTGGCTTCTGGCTTGGCCCAGAAGATTGATGTCCTTGTGACTGGTAGGTGAAGGAGGTAACTTGGAAGTACTTTCCCGGAATGAGAAATGCTCTGTTGAGATCAAACTGAGTCAGAGCTTTCCTTAGAGGCAAAGATGGCAAATCTGAGGCTGCTGTTCTTGGGGTGCATTGTGAGAAGGCCAGACTCCTGGAGAAGACCATCCTGCTAGGAGAAGTAGAAAGCTGAATGTGAGATGGATGGACTTCATTAGGGGAAGCCACAAACTTGAACTGCCGGGAAGAACTGTGCAGGGCTGACATGGATATGGGGCATTTTGGAGGGCTTCCGTTCACAGCACCTCCATGAGTCTGACCATGGACTGTCCCCCGTGCTTCCCACTTGGCCCTCTGGTGGGTATTTCAGGGAACCACATGCACACCCCATCTTCCTTCCCTCCCTGCTGAGGTTGTGAGACCTTTGTGCTTGCTTCAACTTTGCCCCTATCTCACCTTCCTTATTTTCTTTTTCGGACAATCATTGTATCTGCTCTCCTATTTTCAGCGAGTATCAGCCCCAAGACACCTGAGTGGTTCTTGGGGAACTGTCACCAGCTTATCATCCCATCCTGAGTTACTTTCAGCACAAAAAAATTGCTTACCTTGTTAAAAATGAGTTTAAATTAGTTTTTTTTTACCAGATTTGTGCAAGTGTGCATACAAGCCAGTCCAAACTGGTAAGCCTTGCCCTGGGTAATTGGCAAACATTGCCTGGGGGAGGAGGGGGAGATTGTCTGCTTTAAATTCTTGGAAATCAAGAACATATCCACCCACAAACTACTTTTGTGTGAGCTAAACGCACTCAAAGTATTCACCCTGCCCTCCTTCCATTTCCATTCTAGACCATTTTGCCAGCCTTGTGGGTCCCCCACTCCAATCCATTGCAACATCAAATATTAGTACAAAGGCATTCATAATAAAAAGCAGATGAGCTTTCCCTCCCGACAGCAGCCAAGTCAATAGTGGAATCTCAAAGCCATTTAAATCAAATATTCCTGCTATGGTGATTCTTCCAGGCCTAAGCGAGAGAAATGCCTTAACCGGTCTTTTGAAATGTCGAGCTGCGTGATGTGTTTGGATCCCCCATCAAGCTCAGCACGCTTAGCAGGTTGCACAAGTGCATAGAGCTTATGTGTTGGTCTTTCACTGCAAAGCATTGCAAGCGCACCTGTATTCGCCCGCCAGGAATGTAGAGCACACCAAATGGCTTTCAGTTGGAATCACTGGTCACTGCAGCACTTAATTCTGCAAAAAAGAACAAAGAGAAGAATCAGCCCAGAGCATTAGTGATTCATTCTCTACCAGCAAATCTGGTGTACCATTTAAAAGGGGTTCTCTTTCCACTGTTGTTCTACCAAAGGGGGACTCTGAGATAATACAGGGTATGAGGAGAGAGAAAAGAGGTTTGTTCAGGCACCCTGGACAAATTAGCTTGAGTAGATGCAGTCCTTGGAGGAGGAGGAGGAGGAGGAGGAGGAGGAGGCGGCGGCGGCGGCGGCGGCAGTGGCTGCGGCTGGCTTTCCATCCTACCTTGGAAGCTTGCTAGTTTCCTTCTCTCATCTCCACCAGTTCAGTTTATGATTATTATGGTTTCTCATCATAAGTTTGTGAATAAATCTGCAGATAGTGTGGAAAGGAAAGGATGCCGAATTACCTTCATTCATCCCAGGCTGTTATTACTAGTCCCCCTTACTGAAAGAAGGGAGGAAGATTCACGAGCGTGTCTTTAAAAAATAAAAACATCGAAGTATCAAATTAAGAGCTGAAAGATTTTTTTAAAGGAAATTGGGTCTCCTAACTGCATCAAGAACTGTCAGAAATCAGTGTGTACTATCATATGTTTTAATAATTTCGGCTTCCCTACAGGTCTTTGGGGAATTGTAGCAAGGTTTTGATGCTTTCCCTCCTGGTTTTGAACACCGGGCTCATCTCATCCATAAAATACTTTCTCTGTAGTTAGCCCCTTATAAAAGCCAGTGCAGCCACAAAATCTCACTCTAATTACTTGTTGAGAGGGGAAAGAAAAAGCGGAAGAAAGGGAGCAAACTTTAGAACTTTACCCAGTCTAATTAAGACCAAAGCCTTCAATTTAGGGGGTTGTGCTGATATCTGTGAAGCCGTGAAAAGGGAAAATTCATTTCTCTGCCCGCTTTTTAAGATTAAGGACAAGTGGATTCTATTCTGTTCCTTTATTCGTCCATGGGCTTGCTCTCCCTCGCATGCAGCTTCTCAATTTCAGGTTAAATTGTGGAGCATCTGCCATCATTAGAACACACACAGTTTTGTTTGTTTTCATAGCCCAATGTCAACTACGCTACCCATCAGCATGTGTACATTGATCAAAGGGTACAAAACTATTCCAGTGTGTTAGTGTGGCTGACTTTGTGTCTTTTGGACTATTCCAGAAGGGGAAAACAGTCATGGAGCCGCACCTCTAGACATCTCATTTCCCTCTTCAGAGCAATCTTCTGTCCCCTACATTTTATTTATTCAACTTGCATTCCGCTATATTAATCCAAAGACTTCTAAGCAGATTACAATATTACATCAAATATTGAATAAAGTAGTAATAAAAGCAACAAACAATAAAACAGGAAAGACGCAGCGGACGGGGTCAGATAGCAAGAAGTTACATTATATTAAAGCTGAAAACTGTATGACTAACATCCAACTACAAATCCATCATCCAACTAACATGCACAGGGTGGGCATGTCGTGAGCAGAGCCGGCTGGTGCCAGAGGTCAGATTGGATGGCCCAGGAGGCCCCTTCTGACTCTCTCTGTTTCTGTGTTTCTAGAAAATCAATTATTAATGTCTGGAGAAGAAGGCTGTCTTCTCATGGCACCAAAAAAATTGCCAAGATGGTGCCAGGTGAACTGCTTTCGGGAAGGTCATTCCATAAATGGGACGCAGTCAGCGAGAAGGTCCTTCTTTCCACCAACCTCTTTGCCTCCTTCAAGGATGGCTCCCAGTGTTCAGAGGACCATGAATTCATTGAGAGTCCCTGATCCGAGGTCAGGTAAGAGCTCCCACAAGGAACATGGCGGGCTCTGGATTTCTTGGCCTGCTTGGACTTCCCATGTCTATTTCTTACCTGCTCTAGATTCACACGGGCTCGCCATGTTCTTACTCCCTGCATATTTGAGACTTTTATGGCAGCTATAACCGGTTTCCACTGTTCCTTTGATTACTGTATTCGAGGTCAGAGTAGCCCTTTGATTACTGTATTCGAGGTCAGACTAGCTTGTTAGCTGCAGGTTACACAAGGTTCATTTTGTTATCTCCACCCTTTCTGGGACAGAAAATTCAATATGGCTGCAGTGTTTTTACTATGGGCCTCCCTCTGACCGATTACTTTGGGGGTGCTGCAGTCGGTACCACCCCTGTCCATCTTTCTGCCTACCAAGGGTATTAGCAAAGCTTTCCTCCAGCTCCATGTTTCAAATCCACCAATTTTCTTCTTGCCAGTCTTCTTCACTGCCCCGTTTTCACATGCGTACGTAGCGATGAGGAATCCAATCCTGTGGAGAAGCTTAGCTTTGCTCTCCAGTGAAACATCCTTCTACTTGATGATCTTTTTGAGTTCCTTCATTGCTGCCCAACCAAGTCTCAGTCTTCTTCAAACTCCTTGGTATCCGTCTCCATGTGAATTGTTGACTGAGCCCAAGGTATTTGAAATCTTCACTTCAAACTCTTCATTGTTAACCAATATGTAAGGGCTTGTGTTAACACCACAATGAATCTAGCATCCAGTCACTTCAGGCTGCCCCCCCCCCCCCCCCCCCTGTTTGATCAATGCACACTCACTCATGCACAGTGGTAAAACATCACGCGGAATCGGTCTTGGCGCATTTGTCTATGTGTATATGAAATTCCATTGAAATGGCTTTTATTCAGCTCTCCTCCATCAGAACACATGCCTCAGGAATGCAGAGGATGAGAAATGACATAAGTGGACTGAATTAATGGAAACTGAGGCTGCACGGGCAAGAAATATAGCAATCAAGCACATGGAATTAAAGACAAAGGAGCAAACAGAGGGAGAACTCAATGCTCTGGTTCCAAGAATGGCTCATTCAGAACACCAAAAACGGGGGGAAATTTGGAAGAGTCCACGTTAAAAATTCAACACCCAGAGGGATTGTAACATCCGACATTTGGGCTTTAAAAAATATATTCTGGATGGCTTCAGCTTAGAAGCAAAGAACTCTTTTCCCCTGTAGATGAAACAGTCCTTTCTTTTTTCGACTTCTTTCAGCTCCTTTTCTCTACCACGGGGCTGCTTCTCCTCCTCCCCTCTTTTGCTTATATGTGAAGACAGAGAAAAAGCAATTCTATTATTTATTCATATTATCTCTTTAAAGCCAAACCACTCAAGGGTTCAGAGTCTCTCATGAACACGCGTGCGTACACACATGTGCACACACAATTGCAGACACACACAGAGGGAGATCTGGCTGCAAAATTCAAGACATGCATCCTGGTGGCCAATTTGTAATTCCCCAGCAGACGTCTCGGGGTCAAGGATATTATGAAAACAAAGAGCAAATCTTTATTCACAAGGGTATTGATACAACACTTAGCAGGCTCTGAGTTTGCTGGGGGAAGCACTGGAAGTCGCCGACGTCGCTAAATTATGCATACTTTGTGCACAGAATCCTTTGCTTTTAAACATTTTCCCAGAGTTTCCCCCAACACGTTTTCTACCATCCCGGGATTGCTCCCAAGCTCAAGGAGAGAGGCACTCATCCAAATGACAGGGGTCAGGCAGAGGGTCTCCACCTTAACATGGCACCCTTCAGGTAGCTTGAACTTAAACTCCCATCATCCCCAGTGCCACAGCCAAGGGTCAGGAAGGATGGGTGTTGGTCCCTCCAGGAGTTTGATTTGTCCTGTATCGCAAGAGGCTGATTTGGTTGCTTAATAGGATGCAATATTCAACATAAGATGCTGGATCATGTCTAAGGAGATTAAAAAGAGAGGAGGAGTAGCCAGGTACAGACTTCTCTTTTTACACTGGTAGGTAAAAGTCATCTTTTGCACACCCCATAGGCAAGATTAAGAGATTGTCAATGTGGCTTTTACACACACAGAGAGAAATAGGCAAGATCAGCTGCTGGTAAAACAAAAAGAGCACCTGGTCTGTAAGGACTGCCTTTCTCTACCTCACAAAAATACCCACTCTTGTGCTTTGAACACAAAACCCAGACAATAGTTTGACTGCTTCCCCAGCCTTCATCCCTGCACTTCTCTCGTCCCGCTCGAACTGCCAGGAGAAAAAGGAGCCAATCCTTAATTCAGCATGTGAAGGAATTCTGAGGTCATTTTTGGAGAGCTTGGCACACAAAGCCGTCTGCCTCGACCGGAGGCTGGGACTTGTGGGCAAATTTGGGGAAAAAAGGAAATTGGCATTGCTGCAGAAGGGCTGCCATGGGGATGGGGGGGCAGAGAGTTGACTGATCACCCCCGAGAATTAACTTCCCCAGGAAGCTCAATGAAAGGCAGAGCTTGAGATTCAACCTCAAAGGCCAAACTGTGTACTTCCCCCGTGCAATACAGAATTTGCATTTTACAGGGGGGGAAAGGGGGAAATTGTGAAGCCCAGACACCTGCCCCGAAGCAAAGAGCCAAACCAGCCCACACATTAAAAGCTTTCTCTAATCTGCAGAAGAAAGACAGATGAGTCGGCACATCTGCCCTTCTGCAAAAAAAAAAAAAAAAAAAAAATGACTATTCTTCAAAAAAAAAATGACCCCCCAAACAAGGACATGTTGTCAAAAAAAACTGGACCCAAGGAAATCCACTGCACATGGTACAGACACCCACCACAACATCTGGCTCGAAGGACGCATCCAGCAAGGAATAGTGGTTAAGAGCATGAATCTGGGACTTGGATGATCCAGGTTCTAGTCCACCCTCAACCATAGAACCAGAGAGAGTCAGAAGGGGCCTCCCGTGCCATCTAGTCGGACCCCCAGCTCCAGCCAGCTCCGCTCACGACATGCCCACCATGTGCATCCTTGAACACCCTCACCGATGGGGCCTCAACCACCTCCCAGGGAAGCCCATTCCACACCCTCGGGGTCCTGACTGTCAGGAAGTGCTTCCTGGCATCCAAATGGAACCTTGGTTTCCTGAGCTTTGCTCCATTGGAGTGCGTCCTGCCCTCCTCTGCAGGGAAGAACAGGTTTCTCCCCACCTCTGTGTGACACCCCCTCACATACCTGTATGAAGTCAACTTGGGTGCCTTTGGGCCAGTCATGGACTCTCAGCCCAGTCTTCCCCACAGGGTTGTTGTGGGCATAAGACTGAGAACAGGAGGAGGAGACTGATGCATGCTGCTTTGAGTTTGCTGAGGAAAAGCGGGATATAAATCTAATAAATAAAAATATATTCCCCGGTAACCAAATTCTCATCCATTCACAAGCAAAAATTGTCACTGGGAAATTTCCCACCCTTCCCATGGCTGTCCATGCAAAATCTTTGCTCTTCTCACCCCAAACTGCCAGAAACTTTAGCTCAAAGCTTCTGGCCCTTCAAAAGAACATTTACTGGATTAACCAAGCCAGGGGACAAGCACCGAGCATCCTGCGACAGAAATTAAGCCAATTTGGAATCCCTGCAGCTGTTTTTTCCCTCCTTTCATCTAACAGATGCAGTTCATTAAGTTTGACTAAGATAAATGCCAGCATTTGTGGGATTCTGTTTAAGTGCTCTGCCATGGAGATGCAACACTTCGATAGAATACGTGTGTGTTTGTTACGATTCTGCCAGGCGTTTCGAGTGATTCAAAATACTAGGCAGGGCCAGGTGTATCCCTGGGAGATGGGGGAAGGAGGCATTCGAAATGTTGTAACTCCATAAATATAGACAACAGGATGGAAAATTGGCATGGCTCACCATGCTTAAACCATCTGAGATGCTCTTTGGTTTCTATGCAGTGACTTCCAAAGATTCCTCTGTCTAAGGGGCCCCGTGTAGCTTTAGGGTATCTGCACCAATTCTGATGCTCTTGGAGGAATAGTGTGAGTTCTAAGTTCTGGCAGTGTTGTTGATTGTTTGCCATTTGATTTCAAACTTTTTATGGTTCTTGAAAGTTATATTTCATAACGCTTTGAACCTCCCTCTGAGATCTATTGATTTATTCACTTTATATCCTGTTGTTTTCGTACAATCAACTCAAAACGGTGTATATCATTTCCCTCCTGCTGCTCCAAGTCTTATCCCAACAACAACAACCCTGTGAGGTAGGTTGGGCTGAGAGATGGTCTTGCCCAAAGTCACCCAGTTGGCTCCAGGGCTGAATGGGGACTATGTAGAACCCAGATCGCCTAGGTCCTAGTCCCCTGCTCTTAACCAATATGGCACACTGTCTCTCCCCTGGAACAGCTTTGGCTCTTGAGCGATATAAACATGTAATAAATGTATTAATTGTGCAATTGTGAATTGCTTTTGTGAACCATCCCGAGATGTCAGGGATGGGGCGGTATGCAAATTTTAGAACAGAATAGAATAGAATGATTAAAGTCTATGTGAGAGAGAGGGAGAAAGATGTATATATTGCCATATTTCCTACAAATATCCAGGATTTTTGCCCCAGTCATGCATGATGTTACATATTTCGAAGCGGAGTGGGAAGGGCTTGCTGAAGGCCATTTCCTGTGTGATCCAAGGCATGACTGCAGAAATCAGACACCACTGGGTTCGGCAGGAAAGGGGTGGATTGCAAAAGTAGCTCCTGTGCTGCTGCCCCAGGCTGGAGAGGAGCACCCTTCCAGCTCCCATGGACCCGGAAGCTCCAAGCTTTTCACGATGACCAGGACCTGATGCTGTTTTCAGAGCAGTATTTCCATTGTCTTAATGGACTCAGTGATTGTCATTCCTGATTAACAGGAAAAGTGTCTTGTCCCCAGTGAAGGCCAGAGCTAGGAGGATAAGATGGTTGCCTTCAAAGGACTATCTCCGATTTGTGATGTTTGAACGAACAGCAGTGCTATTTTGGGAGCATCAGTTATGCACTGGGTTTAAGTCTTGCTTCTTTCATCTCCTCGGCAACATCTGAAGCCAAGCTCATTGAAAATGCACTTTAAATGCACTTTAAAGATGTCCTTAAAGGTTATTAGGGATGATAATTCAAGCCGATGCGTCGCCCTGCTCCCCTTTTGGGAGGATAATGCATCCAGGAATAGATTTGCATGTTTAGAAACCCACAAAGGCCAGGGCTGGTCCCTCCTCCATCCTATTTTTCTACCCTGCAGGTTGGATTGTCAGTTGGCTGTCAGGGTGCTTGTTGTTCGTTTATTTATTATTTAAAAAATTTGTATGCCGTCCTTTACTGTCGTCTCTGCACAGCTTATACAACATTATTTCAAACTTCAATAAAATAAGATAAATTAACTATTCCACACTGAGCATCATTTTGAAATAAATTAAATGAGTCATTTCACAATTAAAATTACTATGTGTTAAAATATTGGCCAGATAAAAAGGTCTTGATCTGGTGCCAAAAAACATATGACGGCACCAGGCGGACCTCTCTAGGGGGCGCATTCCATAATCGGAATTTTACTCTCCAAATTATGCCTGGAAAAACTGCCTCTTGACAAGCTCCATTTTATTTGCGGTTAGAGGAATGGGAGAGAGCTGTTCACCAACAGTTTTGCAGGGAATGGTCTTGTTGTTTGTGGAGGTTTCTTCCTCTCCATGTCTGCCCAAGCCCAGGACTCTGCTTGTTAGCAACAAAGGAATAAGTGTTCTTTAAAATCCCGGATAATAAAAAAACTCTCAACTCAGAGATCGCTTCACAACATTTTATTCAATTACACAAACAAACAAGACCTTCATACACTCTCTCTATATACTCACATTCTGGCCCTTCTCCTGCAGTTGATCAGTCTGAGGCCAAGGGTATTGGGTGACCAGGTTACCGTGCTGTTGTGGCACCCACTGGATGCTGGAGTCATGACTCTTATACTTTTTCCTGCTCTCTTTGTTCTTGTTCTTGTCCTTGGTACTTCTCCAGTCACCACCCTGTCTTGAGACTCCTCCTGTATATGTGCGGTTTTAACGGCTCTCGCCCCGAGTCACCCCGAGTATATCTCCAACCACATCTTTATGCCGTTGGCGGTTTCAGTTTTAACTGTCCATGCATATGGAGTACAGCCTACACATACATCTTGCGGCCTTACTCTTTCATACCAGGCCTTACGCTCACACGCTTACTCTAAGTACAGCTGAGTCCTCTTTGTCTTCTTCTGTTCTGAGGAGTTCAGGTGCAGAGCAGAATTAAATGCTCTTCATGAGGATGGCAAAGCCTCTCTTAGCTAGGCCAGTGCAGAAATGGACTCCACCCAACCTGTGGATACAGGGATTATCCAAGAGGAGAGGAATTTTTCAAACAACTGCCGCCATTTTTCATCTCCCATTATGTGCCAAACTTAATATTTTTGGGGGAAGGGGGAATGGTGACCACTGCAGACCAAGACCAATTGTGAAACATCATCATTGAAGCTTCTGCAAGCAAAATTTCTTGGGTTGACACGAGGAGAGGGGAGAGAAAATGTTCAGAAACCTTCTCGGAAAATGCCTTGTTATATACTTCAGCTCAGCTCTAGGCCAAGCTGTAGTTATGTGTAGTCTCCAGGTTCCTTTTCCAGCATGCGGTATTTTATTGGGCACATCCGAAATGGATAAATCAGGGTGACAAGCTGAGGGACAAATTTGGGCTGTAATGCATGAATCCAGCTTGACAGGCTGCTGCATCGGCAAAGAAATTGTAGGGTTTTGGGGTGAGGAAGTGGAAGTGGTGTTGCAAACCCCAGGGTATTCTCCAGTAGCATTTTTATTTTATTTATTTTATTTATTAAAACATTTTTATGCCGCCCCATTCGCCGAAGCCTCGGGGCGGCTTACAAC